>NC_081567.1:26236157-26432023 GCF_022355385.1 Mustela nigripes
GGGGGGTGGGAGGTTGGGGAAACCAGGTGGTGGGTATTATAGAGGGCATGGATTGCATGGAGCACTGGGTGTGGTGAAAAAATAATGAATACTATTATGCTGAAAAAAAAAAGAGAATGCTATTGGGCAATAAAAAGGACTGAACTATTGAAAAAAAAAAAGAAATTAAAAATAGGGGTGCCTAGGTGGTTCAGTGGGTTAAAGCCTCTGCCTTCAGCTCAGGTCATGATCCCGGGGTCCTGGGATCAAGCCCCCCATCGGGCTCTCTGCTCGGCAGGGAGCCTGCTTACCTTCCTCTCTCTCTCTGCCTGCCTCTCTGCCTACTTGTGATCTCTGTCTGTCAAATAAATAAATAAATAAATAATCTTTTTTTAAAAAATAAGAAATTAAAAATAGAGGTACCCTATGACCTTGCAATTGTACTACTGGGTATTTACCCCAAAGACACAGATGTAGTGAAAAGAAGGGCCATCTATCTATACCCTAATGTTCATAGCAGCAGTGCCCTCAGTCACCAAACTGTGGAAAGAGCCAAGATGCCCTTCAACGGACGAATGGATAAAGAAGATGTGGTCCATATACACTATGGAGTATTATGCCTCCATCAGAAAGGACGAATACCCAACTTTTGCATCAACATGGACAGGACTGGAGGAGATCATGCTGAGTGAAATAAGTCAAGCAGAGAGAGTCAATTATCATATGATTTCACTTACTTGTGGAGCACAAGGAATAACATGGAGGACACTGGGAGGCGGAGAGGAGAAGTGAATTGGGGGAAATCGGAGGGGGAGATGAACCATGAGAGACTGTGGACTCTGAGAAACAGACTGAGGGTTTTGGAGGGGGAAGGGGTGGGGGGGATGGGTGAGTCTGGTGGTGGGTATTAAGGAGGGCATGTGGTGCATAAACAGTGAACTTGGGGACACTGAAAAAAAATTGAATTAAAAAAAGAAATACACATTCTAATAAATATGCAGAAATGTACACATGTGACTTATACCCCTGCAAATATGATAAGATGATAAACTTCACGAGGGCAGACATGCTGCCTCCCCCACACACTCCTCCTCCTCCTCCTTCTTCTTCTTTTTTTTTTTTTAACAGTTTACATGTCTCTAGCCTGCATATAAGACCACTCCTGCTACTTCAGTGTATGGTATTAAAGGAAATATTTCTCTTTCTTCTACTTCTGGAATACAGTATCATTCCTCCCTCACAACCTCATAGAAAGATGTTTTTCATTGTATGTAATTTTTTGATAGACATCAGGTGACCTTCAGAGTGACTAAGAAATAAGCCTTCAAGTGCACACGCCGGTTGGTACTGGCCAGAACGGGGCTTGACGTGAAGACTGATGTCCGATCTGATGCATGTAGCCCTTGTGTATGACACCACTCACGTGTCCCCATCATTGGGTGAGCTCGGGGAAGACAATGATCATCTCAGCCTTACACAAGTACCATCTAGTCACAGTACACTGAGAGCTTTGCACATCGTATCTCATTTACTGCCCTCAACCACTGGGGAAAGCAGGTAGAGTTACCTTACCTACTTTACTGAAGACAAAAGTGAGGCTCAGTGAGATTAAGCAACTTCCCCAGACACACGCAGCTTTTAAGTATAGAATCAGAAACAGAACTCACATCTTGTTGACTCCGAAACAGGTGACTTTTCACATTGGCATCGAAGCATCAGTCTCAAACACATGCTGCTTTTCTTGCTGATTGCCCAGAAAATAGCAAACTATCTTGCACCGCAGGTCCTAAACTACCTTCTTCTGCTTGTGCCAGACTGCAGACTCAGCAGGCCTGGTCTTTGGCTCCAGCTCTCTGCCTCAGGGACCCTCTGGGCCTTTGGGGCCAGAGAAGACACTTCTCCAGTCCAGAAAAACTCCTTCACCTAAAAGTCCAGTTTTGTCTGGGTAAAGAACAAACCTATTAGAGAATGGCCTATAAGAGATTTTAACTCTGGCTACCTTTGGGAACGTGTTAAGGGATAAGCTCTCTAATGAATGCTAAAGGTCCTTGGTGTGGTTTCTGTGGTGAGTGCTAAGAACGTCCCATAAGAGTATGACTGAAACCCTAAACAAATGACACAATGTTTAACTGTGTGTGCAAATAAAATTATGCAAATCCCCCTAATTTGAATATAAAGTTTGAAAGACCATTTAGATTTTCTGAAGTATTTTAATGACCTGAGAAGATTGTCACACGAGCATGGTACAGAGGAAAAAAAGAGTGGGTGTGAAGCTGTGCATAGGGTATGACACAGTTATGTAAATTATTTAAAAGGTGTGTGTGTGGTGTAGGTGGAGAACCTGAAGATAGATACACCAACATGCTAACAATGGTTCCTGACAGATGGCATTATGGAGACTTTAAATTATCCTCTTTTATACTTTGTTGAATTTTCCAAATTCTCCTCAACGAAAATATTTGCCTTTGTCATGGGGGAAAATAAACATTTAAGTAACTACAATCTGTTCGGTTATAATTTTAAAATTTACGTGGAGTTCTAACATAGATTTGAGTGTGAACTTGAAAGGAGAATAAAGCTTTCAGATTTTGCTCCTGTGTCCATTTACCATTAGAGAGCATTTTCTTTGCATGTTTTCTCTTTGTTCCTTTCCTTCAGAGATAATGGAGTTCGAGTACCTGTGTTAAACAAACATGTCTGAAGGCCTGCAAACCAATTACAGCCTTCCTCCCAAGCCCAGAAGAGGGGAGAGGAGGAACATCTACTTTCCCTGTCAGATACACATACTTAGGCTGGGCACAGATGACACTTTTGCGGACAAAGGATAATACTGCAATCACTCCTGATTATGTTCCTGCTAGCACCACACTATTCGTCACTGCAGTGTGCTGGAAGGAGGAAAGAGGGCGAGATGTAAGAAGATATTATAATTTGAACCCATGATATCTTCATGAAAACCTTTTCTTCAGAATCAGAACCCCCTCTCCTTCTCTCCTTCCTCCCATCAGATATTCTGGATATGGGACATGCCACGTGACTAGTAAAATTTAAGTTTCTGCAGGGCAGAGTGTCTGTCTTAATTTACATTTGCCCAGGATGATAGAAGTCGTAACTCCAATGAAAAATAAACAAGTCCTTGGGATTGTAAGAAGGTCCATGTAGTTTTCCACTGACATTTTTTCTGCAAACATCAAGGAGGAAAGGGTTTTTTTCCCCCCAAACCTTTGGTGAACTTTATACCCATTTTCTGAGCAACTCAGTTTTTGAGAGCCACTCTTAATTCTGTACTAATCAAAACTTGATTTTTAAAAAATCAGGAAGATATGTTATAAGAGCTGTCAGTCCACTTTCTAATGACCCAGATTCCCTTCTTCAAGGCCAAAGCCATAACTTTAATATGAAAATATATGTTCACAGGGTTTGTACCAATGCCTATTAAGCCAGGGAGGAGGCAAGAGGCAGAAAAGATCGACAGTATATTTTCATTCAATCTCTCTTAAAATAATGATGCATGCAACTTCATGTCATTACTTTTTAATGATCTTAGCCTAGTTAATAGCACAGTAATATTCCAAAAAGGAGCAGGGAATTATCTCCCCATTTAATTTTCATTGCAAAAGTGAAAGGAGCTCTCTCTATTTTTTTTTTCCCCTGCCAGAGCTGTCTGCAGTCTATGACTGCATTAGCTCTGCTACATTACAGCTGAGCTAATGGATCAAAACCAAGTGATTAGTTTTCTACTCTTTCGAGCTTTTCCAAGTACTGACTGACTGGCTCCCAGAAACTTGGACGTGGCTTTTCAATGTCTGCGTGAAGTTGGCTTGGGTCTTTTGACCTTCCAGCAGCCTTGGCGGGATTCATTATAAGTATTCCTTTGGGTTTGTGGGTTGCACAGAGGAATTAAGAAAGAGGGCTTCTGGGGAGTTTAACAGAGATAATGCATCTATGGTCAGTTTTTCAATCTTAGTCAAAAGCCCAGACAATCCCACCATTCACAAGGCATTCATCCCTCCATTACTTACTGTGTGCTGGGCACTGCTCTTGGCCCTTGGCATGCTATACTGACCACTACAGAGACAGTTCCCTGTGCTGAAGCTCATAGCAGCAATATTTTGAGTACAAGATCTCCTCAATAAAAAATGCTCTCGATTGGAACAAGTACAATGAGTGGGACCATTTGTTTCGGGAGAAAGGAGTATAATAAGCAGCAGACCAACCTAAATATTGACTTAGATCAGAAGATGCATCCCAAATAATATTCAATGTGGAAAAAAATAAAAGAGCATTTCTGAACCACAATGAGACGCCACTATGTATATAACAGAATGACAGAATGGCTAAAGTTAAGACGCCTGACAACACTAGGTGTTGACAAGGATGTAGGGCAACTATTAGTCTTATACACTGTTGTGGGAAGGTAAAATCAATCAACCACTTTGTAAAAAGTTCGGAGTTTCTTCCTAAATGAGACACATTACTATGCTGTGACCCAGCAGTTCCGCCCCTCGGCAGATATCCAAGAGAAATGAAAGCATAGATCCACTAAAGACTTGTACAATAATGTCAGTAGCACCTCTATTTGTAACAGCCAAAAGCTGGCACCTTGTTCATCAACAGGAGACTCTGAACCAAGGACAGAATCTTCATTCAGTGGAGTACTACTCAAAACACAGAAGAAACAAAGTACTGACATGCGCAACAATGTAGGTAAATCTCACAGACATTATGTGTCTAATTTTGCTAAGCAAAATGTCCAACACAAAAGAGTAGATATCATATGATTGCATTTACCAAAACATGTAAAACTAAACTACTGTGGAAAAAAAAATTAGAACAGTGACTATCTCTGGAGGAGAAGGGAGAGGGAACTTGCTGGGAAGAGACCCCAAAAAACTTTCTGGGGTGACAGTAATGTCCTATGTTTTGACAGGTACTTGGGTTACACAGGTGTATTCACTTGTCAAAGCTCTTGTAATATTACACTTAAGAACTATGCATTTCACTGTATGCAAGTTTTATAAGAAAAAACAAATGTACACAAATACTGAACTCTGATTAGTGATACCCATGCTGATAGTTGCAGACATCATGTCTGCAACTTGCTTTGAAATGCATCAAAAATATAAGCAGAGGGATGGAGGGAAGGAGGAAGGAAGGATAAAGAGATGACGGAAGAATGTGTTACAAAGTAAGCAGAGTAAAGCATAATTCTAGAAACGAGGTGGTTGGTATATGGGTGCTCATTGTAAAATTAACCTTTCTGTAAGTTGAATTTATCATAAAAAAGCATTAGAAAACTGTATCTTTGAATCAAATAACTATGGTAGATGACATACATCACTGGCATCTTTCTGTCTCCCTATATTAGCCATTTTTAAACTATGCTTCCCACTTAAAGATCCATCATCCCCCCCCACACCTTCTGAAACCTCAAGGTCCTTCCCTACATCTTCTATCATCCAGTAAACCAAAAAAATCAACACATATGAACTTGTTAAGGCTTTAAAATAGGTCAATGTGCATGACCCTCTCACTGGGGTACTTATACTTCGATCCAGTAATTCAATTAACATTCACCAAATACCTTTTTTTTTTTTTAAGATTTATTTATTTATTTTACAGAGAGAGATAGCATGCAAGCACAAATGAGGGAGGAAGCGGGTAGAGGGAGAGACTCCTGCTGAGCATGGAGCCTGACAAGGAGCTGATTTCACCACCCATGAGACCACGACCTGAGCCCAGACCAAGAGTCAGACACTTAACTGATTGAGCCACCCAGGTGCCCCTCACCAATTATCTTTTAAATTTCCCCACGGCCTCATCTATTTCCTCTTATTTCAATATAGTAATTACCATGTTTTGTGCATCTCCTGTGTGCCAGCTACGATGCTGAGTGCTTCCATAAGTTATCATTGTCACCAGAAACAATCCTGCCACATAGGAGTCACCATCAACTGCTTTACAGATGACAAAACTAAGGAATTTTCTTAAGGTCACACACCTGCCGTAGGGCAAAGCCACCATTCAAAACCTGGCATGTCTGATCATGAAGGCCATGCAGCTTTAACAAGCAGTCAAAGGCGACCTTTAAGGTTCTTTTCTGTTCCCAAATCAGATTCCACAGGGTTAAAAACAAAAACAAAAGTGAAACAAAACCAAAAAGCCCCGTACTACATATTGTTGAGCAGAGCTATTAAATTTAAGGGCCTTATTGAAACTGTAACTAACTACTAACTGACTAACTAACTACAACTAACTAACTAACTGAAAATCCTCATCTTACCTAAGGCATTACCTGCCGCCAATCCTGCAGACAGCTGTGCTTCCTGTTCCCCAAACACACCCTTGTTTTTAAGCATAACACAATGCAAAAAAAGACAATCAGGGATAAATCTGGAAAAGAGCGTAGCAGCTGTCACCAGGAACCCGAGATACAGATTGTTAGAGCTGACGTTGAATGTGTTGTTTCCTGGAAGCCACAGTGCAGGGGGGAGAATCGTGCATTCTGTAGCGCCTGGTTTCAGATCAAAGATAGTGCACCAAAATATCTGGAGGGATGAGCATCCCCCCGCCCCGCCCCTGGACAACCTGGTAGGAATCTACCACACCCTGACTCCAGGAACATTAACAGGGAACAGTTTCTTCGGCTTTTTCTTTTCTTTTCTTTTTTTTTGTAAACAGAAAGATATGAAAGCATTGTTTAAATGGGCAGACCTTCAGGAATGCTCCTTAAAGCAGTGGACCTTAGATGGGAACTCAGCAGCTTTGCTGTGAGGCTAAGGACCGGGTTCACATAACTTGGTTCCATGCAAATCTCATAAATTACTGATTTAGATTAAAGACTCCAGATAAAGGACTAAGCTAACTGGTCTTTTGGTTATGGTGGGCTGCAAGTGATTCATGACTGGTTTCCCTAATAGCAATTCATGGGGCAGAAACTCAGAGTTTTGGGTTAGAACGCATACATGTCTCACTTTGCCATTAAACACGGCACACATGGCTTACCTAGATGATCAACTAAACTGTAACAATATCCCCTTACATGAAGCACCACCAGGTGGTTTTCAAAGGCCTCCAACCCCACCCCTCACATCGCCAATTCTCATCTCTGTACCACAGACACAGCAGACACTGTCATTTCACTTTACAGAAGAGAAAAGAAACGAGAACTGACAAACACTAGAAATGTGATAGTCGGGACGGCTAGAACTTGACCTTGCCCTCTGCTCTGACTAGTAACAGTAATGTAAAAATAATAGAAATAGTAGCTGTGATAGCCAACAGCAGCAATACTAACTAACATTCATAAAGACATCACAGCTGTAAGCAAGATGCTTTGCCTCCGTGGGTCAGGGATGCTCTCGTCCACCAGCGGGCCAGACTTCCCCAGCTCAGCAGCTCTCTCTTCTGGATGATTCAGAAAACCTGAGCCTGTCTGCCGCCATTTTGTTAGTCCCTCACTACGGCTCCCCGCCATCATGGCTGCAGGCAATGAAACTGAGGGGCTCCTAGCTGGGTCGGTGACACGTTCACATTTCCTGAAAACCTTCCAGAGGCTGGCAGCAGTGGGACACTCCCAGTGGGACACTTCCGGGCCAAGTCCTGAGATCGGGTTTAGATTCACCTGCTGCCTGACATTTACTCTGCCCTTCCCAATTCAAGGTGTGCCAATGGGGTTCCCACGTGGTTTGGGGACCCTCCATCCTTCCTTTCCTCCCTTCCTATGCCTTATTACACTGAGAGAAGTTCGGAGGGTTGTCAGCATAAGGTAAAGAGTGTGTGTCTCACAGTAGGGCTCATCAACTGTAGACACTTCTTACCCAAAAGTGATCGAGAACCTCGCAACACACAACCAGCACAAGCTCCCACGGCCAGGCTCTGTGACTCAGCTTACCTGTCCCCCAACTGGCCAAAAACTAAGCAAAAATACAATGACCTTGTATGTTATGACCCCAAAAAATGCAACAACATGTCTTTTATTGTACGACACACAATTCCACAGATTTCTATGTTTTCACAGATGACTTATCTTCAAGTCACCAAATGAGTTACTAAGGATCATAGATGCTGGTATTCAGGAACCAATATCACTACGTTCCTAGAGCTCTCTGAAGACTAATTCAGTATTCTTGAAAGAGTACTTGGGCCATGCAGAATCCCTTATGCCCCTTCTCACATGCAGCAGAGGGGTCTTTGGTGCTAACAGGCACAGGAAAAATCAGCTGAGTTGCCAAAAATGGGGGGAAGGGGGTTACTGCAACTGACCACTAGAATTTCTACCTTAACTCATGACCTGTTTCCCTTCTTCCCACGCTCCTCATGCTCTCATTAGCACCAAGTCGCCTTTCTCATTTCACAGGAAAAATCAAGCCCTTCCAGTGATGCTACCATCCAGCTCTCTGCCTGCCTACATGCTGGTATGTAGGAGCTGCTACTGAAGGCATGGCACGGGGGAGGGCAGAGTTTTGCAGCCTGAAGAAAGAGTGGAAGGAGAGTATTTGGCACATCAATTACCAACCTCAAGGGCTGTTCATTAAGTGAGATGATTTATATAAAGCACCTAGCACATAATAAATGCTCAATAAACATGAGACCCTTTCACTCCCCCTCCCACAATCCATCTTCTACCTGCTGATTAATTAGCGAGAGGGCTGCATATCTGAGTGATGTGCCATATAGACCGTGGACAGTTGATTCATCATGAATAATGTAATGTCACAATCTGGACTATTTATATTCAGATGAATTGTACATAATATGCCACACATGCTAAAGAGGAACATTAATATTTAGCATTCCAAGCTAAGCCAGGATGATTAATTTGGCTTTAACTTCGTATCTTCTTTGCAGAATTTTCAATCTCCTCTCCTTTTAAAGGGACATTATAAGAAATATTTTCTGAAACATAAGTGGAACTTGCTTATGCATCTTTCAAAAGCCTTAAAAATCTCCATAGCTTTTTACCCAAATATTTCAGTTCTGAGACTTTATCCTAAAGAAGCATTTCAAAATGTAGAGAGGAGAAAATCATTATGCACAAATATATAAATGATAGGTAATCAGTTCAGTAAATTCATCCATTATATAGAACATTATGCAGTCATTAAAAATTACTTACACAAAGCATTATCAACAACACAGAAATATACTTCTGGCATAGATTTAAGTAGAAATAATTAGCATAGACTACGGGACTAAAGGAAGAAACACCAGCATGTTTACTATGGCCGTTGTGAAATAGTGAGTCTACTAATAGCTGCGCTCCTACTTTCTCACATTTCTATAGAAATACTTCCCCCAACCACTTTTTAATTGAAAAAGCCCTTTTAAAAAGAAATAAAACATCACTGACTCTAAGAACCATGAGGTCAGAGTCCTTATTTCTCTCTCACTATTGTGATACCCTGTGTTAGCGCAGGACCTACCACATAAACAGACATAGAGTGATTTTTATCAACTGGTTTTCCTGCAGTAATGATTTCCACTACACTTTTTTTTTTTTTTTTTTTATGTTGGCAAGCTTCTAAAGTCAGGTAAATTTAGTGATAAGGAGGAAGGAGATGACAGTCACCAGCCACCATTTCTTGAGTATCTATTAAATGCCTGTCTGGTGCTAGCCAGTTACCCACTTGATTTCTAATCCTTTTTTTTTTTTTTTAATTTTTAAATGTTATTTCTAATCCTTTTAACAGCCTTGTGAGCAAATGCCATTATTTGCATATCCCAGATATGTACACTGAGGCACAAGGAAGACACTAAGGAATGTGGCCAAGTCCTACCGCTGGCAAGAGCGACTAAATCCCCACTGGTGTGACTCCAGTGTTTTCACTCTTTCCTGTAGACTCACCCAGCCACTTGGATTATTCTTGGGAATTCCAAAAGCAGAAGCTCTCTGTTTGTTATTTATTATTTGGTTATTTGGTCATTTTGTTAATTTCAGAGGTGAAATTTACTGATTCAACAGTTGCATGGGACACCCCGTACTCAATACATCAATTGCCCTCCTTAATGCCCGTCACGCAGTTATCCCACTCACCTCCCCTCCAGCGATCCGGTTTGTTTCCCACACTTCAGCGTCTCTTACAGTTTGCCTCCCTTGTAATTTTCATCTTATTTTATGTTTCCTTCCCTTCCCCTGTATTCATCTGTTTTGTTTTTTAAATTCTGCACAGAGCTACCCTACGACTGAGCAATTGCACTCCTAGGTATTTATCCAAAAGATACAAACACAGTGATTTGAAGGGGGCCTGCACCCCAATGTGTATAGCAGCCATGTCAACAATAGCCAGTTACCTTTCTATTACCCATCCTGCTCTACAAATCCCTTCAGATTCTTTTTTTTTTTTTTCAAGATTCCGTTTATCCATTTGACAGGCAGAGATCACAAGTAGGCAGAGAGGCAGGCAGAGAGAGAGGAGGAAGCAGGCTCCCTGCTGAGCATAGAGCCCGATGTGGGGCTCAATCCCAGGACCCTGGGATCACGACCTGAGCTGAAGGCAGAGGCTTTAACCCACTGAGCCACCCAGGCACGACCCCTTCAGATTCTTTCACTGAAGAACTTGGCCTTCTGGAGTCCCCGGGCCTCCCGGCAAGGCCAGAGAGGACAGCTCTTCATTGGGCTATCTTGTCCACCAGGAAGGCAGACATGGAGGTTCTATGCAAAATCAGACAGTGATGATCTCTGGTGGGCTTTGGGGTTTCCTGGATTCGCAGGTTTAGAAGGTGCTCTCTTCCTCATTCTTTCCGCAAATACCCATTGAGTGCTCTCTCGGCGCAGCACAGCAGTAAGTTCTGGAGTCTGAGCGGGAGCCAAACCTGTGAGATCCAGGTCTGCCCGGAGCGCCCATCCCATGGAATAGGTAGCATCGCACACAGAATGAGTGGACTGCCGTGCGCCCCGACGGACAAGTACATGGACAAGTACAACAGGGGCATTCAGAAGGTCCCTGAGGAAGTACCAATCGTCTGAACTATGACAGGTGAGTAGAGATTGATTCAGCAAGAGGGTGGGAAGGGAGGACACGTGGCTAGAAGAAAGCTGGAGCCTGGGAGAAATACACATGGTCAGATTTCTGCAGAGCAGATTTCTGCAAAGCTAGCGAGAAGAGAAAGCAAGGTGGGAGGGGGAGGCCGGACAAAGGGCACATAAGGCCCCGCCGGGGCTGTCTGCATGGATCCCCAAAGCGAGGGGAAGTCACAACCGTCCTATAATCAGGCTCAAGTGATGGCTCTAAGAAAAATCCCTCTGACTAGTGTGGGAAAGAAGTGGGGAGGGGCAAGAGTGGAGACCACCTCCCCCTTTGTGCCCTGGCCCAGAGTAGCATCTCTTACTCGGCACACATTCCCGGGACACTGGCTCCTGCACAAAGTCCACTCCGTGCCTGGGAGTCTATCTAAGGAACCCCTCCTGTGCCCTGGAGTAATCTGCACTTACCCCATCTGAGCACACGTCACAACACATTGGCCCTTCATGGTTACTTTGTTGTACCAACGTTAACTCACCAACATTAACACGTCCTAATCTCTCCATATGTATTTGCCCATCTGATGCTCCCAATGCTCCAATACTAACAGGTTCTGTTAGTATCCCCGCAGTAACACATGAGGAAACTGAGTCACAGAGCGGCGAGATAACACGTCCAGGGTGATGTGGCTACGAAGTGGCGCCACTGAGTCCCAGAGCCCATGCTCTCAACCATGACACTGTAGTGAATAGCAAAAGACTGGCATTCTGACCTGTTAGAGACAGCATTTAATTATCTGTGTTAACGGTTTAAAGCAGCAGCCTGCTTCCTCCACAACAGGGAGTAACTGGCGGACTCGGTGATACATATGGGCTTTTCTCAGTAGACTGACCTTCGTAAATTACCACTTAGAATAGCCGATGACAAAACCAATCCCTGTTCCCGCGGCAGCAATCAAACTAATGGACAGGAAGTAACTAAGAACTAAATGGACTAAGCCAAAAAAAAAAAAAAAGAAGAAAAAAAAAAAGCCCCCAAAAAAGCACTCAATCAACAAATTTAATTAGCACTTACTTTGTCTTCAAGCTCCCGCCATCTTCCTCTGCCCGCCATCGCTGTCTAACTACTTGAAAGCACATCCCACACCATAGTCTCTACTTCCTTACCTCTGGTTCACTCATCCTGAAATTTGGGTCTTTGTTCCCACAACTTTGTAGAGGGATTTCACCTTCTACAAAGAGTCACCAATGACCGCTGTGTTACCACATCCAGTGCCTTCCTGTGATCTGTGCCCTGTCTGTGGCATTTGGCCCCCTGCAATACCTTCTCTTTGAAAATCCTCTCTTAGCACCCTGAGTCCTGCTGTGAAGACCAAAGGACAAGGGATCCAGAGGGCCCTATCTGATTCCTCTTCTCTCTGGGACTGGTAAAATCACATATTCTCCCTCTGCCCCTGAGTTTCAACCCACTGGGTGCTACTGTGAGATTAAAATGAGTCCCAGTTGTGACTTTCTCTCTCTTTTTACCTCTCCTAATCTTGTAGGGACATCACAAAGAATTTTAATAAGGCAATAAGTACTTCGAGTCAGTTGGAAAATACATGAGTAAACAAAACCTCCAGGGAGAGAATACCGTGTTGGATTCTGAGACTTGTAGTCAGTGTCAGTGAAATTTAGCCTCATCCCCTGAAATGAGTTTTGCTTTGTTTTTCATTCTAGCAGGGGACGTCACTGAAGAATATGAGGGGTATGGAGCTTCAGAGATGGGGTAAACCACCCGTCACACAGACAAGGAGCCTCTGGTAACTGCGGTTATGGTGGTAGTGGATTAAAAAGGGCTTGGGCTTTGGTATCAGACACTTGGGCTAAAACTCTCGTTCAGCAAATTACCAGTGCTGTAAATTTCTGCACCCGTGCTTAGCTCTCCGAGGCTCAAAGTTCTTATGGGGAAAGTGAGGATGACAGTAGGAGGGGTAGTGAAGAACAAAATGGGATGACGTAAGCACAGAGGTCTCGGCATGTTTCCTCTCCTCTCCTTTCCATGCCCATTCGAAGGATTTAGATGCTGCCATCTTCCCGATGTCAGAAACACAACTCATGGCTCACTTCACAGCCATGAGTTTCCCCATGCTTCCCAGCCTCTACAAGGTGGGCAGGGCCATGTGAATAGTAGCGTCCAACGGCATGGGAGGGGAGGCCATCTGTGCCACTTCCTGCTTGAAGGCTTCAGGGCCAGTGCAAGATGCCCCCACCACCTATGCCTGGTGGCAGTCATCCTGAAGCCATGAGATCAAAGCAGCTTGCATTTCTGACCAACCACCGGGAAGGCAGCCCTGGAGAACTGCCTAACCTGCTGTGGAACCTGCATGAGTGACACATAAACCACTGTTGTGCTAAACCACTGAATTTCTGGGTTGGTCTGTCATTATGGCACAGCCTAGCCCACCCTGATTAAATCCATCACTCACTGGGGGTTCCTTGTTTTCTCAGTGGTGGAAGAAAGGGTGAATTAAAGCTCATTGCTTTTCTTACTCCAGGTCTTTGCTACCAGCATCTCCCCTTTCCTTCTACCTCTCTCCATCACACACCAGAATCCAATATTTTAATTTGACCTGAGAAGGTGAGATGACATGTCCAAAGCCTCCCAGCACGAATGTGGCATGGCCAGGCCAAGAAGGCAGGCCCTCTGACTTCCCAGAAGCTCTCCGTCTAGCCACACTACACCACCTCGAAGCTTCCTACTTCAGACGTTAATAATGCTCTGAGCTTGCCATACCTTTCAGTCACTGTTAAGTAATACAATCCGTGCTACATTAATGCCAACAGAGCACATTACCATGCCCTAGTCACTAAGAAGAGGTATTGTCAATTCACCATTCTGTTTGCCAACACATGCAAAATGTTTCCAGACTCATTCTCGAGGTTTGGCACAAGGAGAGAAGATATAATACAATGAACAACAGTTTGATTCATTTCATATTGATAACCAGTCTGGTCGTCCTTCTATTGATATTCTTGGCTAGCTAAACAAAATTCGACAGAGTCCCAGAAGGAAGGTGGCTGATAGCATTAGGTAGTGTGGATGAGCTCTAGAAATACAGCTCCCGCCTGGTTTAGATTCTCATGCTCCCCTTTTCTACCTCCATGGGTTTTCCAGGGTTCGGCTTTTCAGTCACAGAATGGGAATGAGAGTAGTGCCAGCCTCAGGAGGCTGCCCTAAGAAGTGCAGAGTATCACGGACATGAAGTCCTGAGCAGAATGCCAAGCCCAGAGTGAGGAGCTCAATCGATGCCAGCTGTGATTATGATTGCTCTTTAGGGATAGCTCTCCCTGTGTCTTAATAATTAACTTTTCCCAAAGCCTTAAAGGAAAACTGGTAAAGGAGGTAAGGATGAAGGACCTTAAATCATCATTTATGAAGCACTTGCCTATTCTGCGGCAGGGTTCTTGACAGATACTTTGCTAACATTCCACCCTCTAACCCTTATCCCCACCCTATGAATTAGGTATAGGTATAGGTATCCCTACTCCGAGACAAGGAAACAGAGGCTCAGAGAGGTTAAGGAACTTGTCCAAGGTCACATAGCTGGTAAGTAGGAAGCAGCAAAACCAGGAATACAATCCAGGGCAACCTGCATTTTTTTCCACTTCACAACAATGTGCTAATTCAGTTTACTCCTCGTGGATCTGCTGTCTCCAAACACCTTCATGGATACGTATTTTGGGAAAAACAAAGGGAATTCCATCTGGGAGTAGAGGGACAGGCGTATTTACCAGGACTGCCATCTGGAACATCTTTAGTCCTGTGCTCCTGCTGAGCATTTACTTTGTGTCCAGCACAGTGTGTAGCACTGGGATCACAGAGACAGATTGGATGTGGGCCCCTGAGGTCAAGGCCATCAGGGTCCAATGGAAGACGGACATGGATGTGAGTCAATTACAGTAACCTCAACAGCACAACAAAATAGGAGAGCATAGAGGAGACGGGGTGGTCAAGAGACACTTCTTAGAAGCAAAACCTCAAGCAAGTTTTGAAAGATCAATAAACACCTGCACGCAGATTTGGGGAGAAAGGACATTCCAGATGTGAGATCAGCCTGTGCAAATCAAAGAGCTGTAAAGCAGCCAGTTTTGCTGGACGATACCACGTGTATGAGGGGGAGAGGAAAGCCCAAGAGAGCAGGCCAGGGTCCAGTCACTCCTGGGGACCCTGCTCCAGAGAGTGAAACCCGGAGCTGACACAGATGGGCAGGCTTTATTCCAGAGCCTTCTGTTTGCTGAATGAAGCCAAGTAGGTGTAAGGCAGTGATTTGGAACCCTGGATACTAGTGAGCATTTAAAGAAATCCAATGACAGGATCCGGCGGCCCCAGACCAATTAAATCAGCCACTCTGCAGGGTGGACACTAGTGCATCCAAGAGGCTCTTTGGGCAATTCTAATGGAGAGCCAGGATTCAGGCTGCTGGTTTAGAAGCAGGAATAGCATCTGTGAGCTCATGCTAGGGAAGCAGAGTCTGGAAACAACAATATTTTTAGGAGGTAAAACTGACAATTTTGATTGATGAGATGTAAGTGCTGAGAAGGGGGAAGAGGGTGGGTGGGAGGAGGCACTCCAAACATATTTATAATTATATATATATCATCTCCCGTAATATTGCCAGAGAGTCTAACAAGCCCATCAGCAATTATACATGTTTTCCATCCCCGTGGTGGTTTATCTAAGGAGAGGACAAAAATATTACAATAACTC
The DNA here is from genome assembly GCF_022355385.1 of Mustela nigripes. NCBI lineage: Eukaryota > Metazoa > Chordata > Mammalia > Carnivora > Mustelidae > Mustela > Mustela nigripes. Next base: position 26,251,850 of record NC_081567.1, read on the forward strand.
AAGAAAGCATACTGCCTTCCACAGACACGATCCTCAATACTCGGGGGTCTACATTCATTCCAGTCACTCTTCAGGATCCAGAGGGATTTGCGCTGAACTCATCCTGGCCTCCTGAAAGAGAAATACCTAGGGAATTTCAGGGCAGGAATGAAATGGCTGTCTCGTTAGTGCATTATTTACTTTGATGCAGAATGCTGGCAGGCGCAGCAGCCCAGCCTGGGCCTCACTGTTCACATGGCTGGATAGGAAGTGTAATGGGAATACCATTAATTTGATAGTTTTAAAGGAGGTGATTTCCTTTCTGAATTATTCTTCAGTTGTGAAATGAATCTGGGCCGGTTTGTAAAACCGGCAAAGAGTCAGTGCACCATATAACCTTGATTTTTCCGAGTCCTTGTGCTATAGGGAAAAAAAAAAAAAAAAATTCTCCTCTGAACCCAGTATAAGGGGGTTTAAAAAAATAAATAAATAAAGGCCCGGCTCCTCCCACCCCCTAGGCAAATTAGCAAGACAAATGTTAGCAAAAAGCTCTGCAGACGCACCATTATTTACAAAGGGGAGAGGGAAAAAGATGCTATGAAATAAATCATGCTGACAGTTCAATCAAAAAAAATCAGAATATATTATTCATGCCGCTTCTCAAGAGTTGGAGGGAAACTGGACAGGGAGAGCCAAATATGTACTTGTGTGCTTTATTTACCCATAATAACAATTTGAATCCCTAAGGAACCCCTGTTTAATGAAATCTGCATGCTAACCGGACGTGACAGGCCTGCGCAACACATTTTTTTTTTTTTTTTTTTTTTTTTAATTCCAACCCGGAGCCAGGACTGTTGTAGGAAGTACTGGGAATACAAAGGTGACCAAGACAGGCGAGACCCCAGATCCTATGGAGGATAAATTCCTGAGCTGAGCAGGGTGAATGGGCAGGCAACAAGCAAGCAAACAAGCGACACAATGGTCAGCTCAGTAGGGACCAGCTAGCGCCTACTTTATACTGGGGACTGGATGAGACCTCTCTGCCAGGTGACATTTAAGCTAAGTGGCCAATCTGGGAGAATCCAGAAAAACAGTGCTCCAGCGTGGGGTCTCCCCCAGGGTGAGGACTGCACATAAGACCTACGGTGGGTAAGTCCAAACTGGAAAAAAGTCCACTGGGCCAAGCTGCAGTGGGCATATGGCACAGGTAAGAGGTGACGTCTGAGAGGAAGACAGGAAATCCTCGCCCAGACAAGACTTTGAAGGTTGTGGGAAGGAGCCTGGATTTTATTCTGAGATGCAAAGCAGGCTGCTGGAGGGTTTTCAACAGAGGGGCAACATGATCTGATTTAAACACTGCGCAGACCCCTGCGGTTAGGTCAATAATTCAGTGTTGTGCTTGATTCCACAAGGGGGAGGAACACAAGCAGGCTTAGGGTCAGAGAGGGGGATGCACCCAGAGGAAATCCTTGAGAAAGACCAGTTGAAACCTTTGATAGTAAGAGAGCCAAGTGAGCCATGGAAATCACTTTGTAAGTGTTGATAAATCACCAACATGAACATGTCTGAGAGAAATGATATAGTGTAGGGTGGGGGTTGCCGCAGAGGAACAGGATCTGGAAGAGAAAACATGGACCAGCATGTCTTGGGAGGAAGCATGAGCAGCAACCTGGTGGTCACTGGGCATGAGACTGGACAAGAATGCTAACAGGCCTCGGGGTGCCTGGGTGGCTCCTTGGTTGAGCGTCTGACTCTTGGTTTTGGCTTAGGTCATGATCTTGGGGTCTTGGGATCCAGCTCTGTGCTCAGCATGGAGTCTGCTTCAGGATTTTCTCTCTCCCTCTGCCCCTTCCCCTCACGCTTGCTCACATTCTCTCTCTCTCTCAAATAAATAAATCTTTTAAAAAATTTTTAAAAAGAATGCTCTAGGCCTCACATTTCAACTGGGGGTGGCACTGCCCTTACAGGGGCAACACATAGCATTTCTGTCATCTAGGAGAGAGGAGGCTAGTGACTTCTACTAGGGAGAAACCAGGGATGCTGTTAACCATGGCACAATGCACAAGAGAATTATCCTGCCCCAAGTGTCCTTGGAGCCAAGGTGGAGAAACCCTGAGGGTACTACAGCAGGAGACTCAGACAGGCCTGGGTTTTCAGTCTACATTGTGGGATCTTGGGCAAAATCCTTAATCTCAATGTGACCGAGTGTCTCCATCTGTAAAATGGAGATGACACTAGTCCCTGCCTCCCATGGGGATGTGGATATAGAACTGAGGCCACAGGTCAATAACCACACTTGGGGGCACTGAGAGGAGAAGACAGAGACTGTATCATGTTCTGTGGAATGAGGTCTCAAAATACGTGGGTGAGCATGGCAGGTGGGGTAATGCTTTGTATGGGGCATTAGAAGATTGGGGTGTGGGTCTGGGTTCTCTCACACACAACGGGTGACTTTGAAAAGTGGTCCGGCTTCCCCTGCCCTCCCTGTCCTAATTCACAAGTGGATACAGAAGCACAGGACCGTGTCTCCATGACCACCCCAGTGGGGACAGTCCTCTCCAGGTTCCAGCCTCTACAGGGAGAGACCAGGGACAATTAACTGATGTGTCCATATAAGCTGGGGTACCCTTCCTTCACATGGCAGTGGGGGGCCCACCTGCCCCAGAGGGCTTTCCTAAGGAACACCTCAAGCCATCTTCATTTAACTCAACACTGAAAAGATGGTCAAAAAACATTTGCTAAGAATGTCTCAACGAATGTGAGATTTCTCAACCTTAGCCCTATTGACATTTGGGGTGATTCTCTGGGTGGGGGTGGGGGGCTGTCCTGTGTATTATAGAATATTCGGCAGCATCCCTGAACCTCCAACCATGAGATTTAAGTAACCCCCAGTGGAGAACCACTGAGCCAGCATGGTGGAGTAAAATAATCTGTACGGAAAGATAAATGTTGGACTCAAATCTCATCTCTACCCCTTGCTAGCCATGAGGCCTTACACAAACCACATCCCCTCTTCGGGATTCTGTTCTCTCATCTGTAATATGGGTCTAGTATTTCTCTGTAAAGGGAATGAAATCATACGTAAAGTTCTAGCACATGACTGGTTCTTGAAAAGCTTTTCTTCCTGTTTCTTTTACATGGTGGAAAGTTAGAGTCAAGACAGAACTTAGTGGCTGGATCCCAAGAACAAAATCCATCCGTGATAACAGGAGCCACAAACAGTGCGCAGGACCCAATGCCTCTTCAACCTTGTGCCGTGAACATGTGCTCTCTCCTCTACGGAGTGGATATGATTAAGATCACCACTGTCCTCAGTAGCGGAAGACCCTCCTGGAGTCTTCACCATGTCTGCAAGCTGTCTTGACCCCATTCTGATTCAAAGAATGCTTGACCCTTCAAGTCTTCCCATTTTTAGGGAGGGAGACTGTGAACACCAACTCTTTACAAGATCCACCAACACAGGGGAAGAATGGGCACCGCAGCAGGCCAGGGTAGGGCACGGTGGGTCTCCCTGACAGCCTGGGTTTGAATCCTTCCAAACGAAAGCCAGTGTGCCTCCAAGGAACTGTCTGTGTGCTGGAAGATCCAAACACGGAAGCACAGTCCTCAAAGCCAGCTGCAGGCAGACATCCTAATGAAGGAGTGGTACTGATTTAAGCCCATTTTGTGAGGTGGCCACAGCCTCCATGGGAAATCAGCACCATCCTCCGGGGGGACAGTTAAGCACCTTATCCTGTCATGGGGATGGAGGAAACAAAAGCCTCTCAGGAAGGGAGCCTCCCAAGTGGCACGTTCGGCAGGACATTACGCCCTAAGCATTTTCTTCCCATACTGCGTTCTGCTGAAAAGAACAGACTATTAGGATTTAAAATGCCTTTCAATGCTATTTTGGTGACAGGGAGCCAATGATGTTCCCCAGTCCTGCCCACCTTTTACTCTTCCTCTTGGTGGAGTTACTGCAGGACATATAAAGCAAAGAACCTTAGCCAAATGGAAGCAAAGAATGCTTTGTTATTAGCTGGACTGATACCCAACACTACAGTGCTGAACCTTCTAGAAAGGCTAGTCTGTGTAGAATGGACTTGACATTCACCTTCTTAATGCAAAGAAGAGTCCTGGCTGGGTAGAGTAAGGAGGATCTCTAGGTATTAGGAGTGTGGCTGACAGAATTCACCTGACGGACCACCCTATGTCTCTTTACGGGGGCTGAGCGACAAGCAGGAGTGAGGGGATCTGGCTGGGTTGGCCCTCAGCTCAACTCAGTCACCCAAATGTATGAAAGGAATAGGAAAGAGGGAGTTTAGGGCAGTACAGATCTTTAAAACAGAGGACCCCAGTAAATGTGGCCCATACCAGCCTCTTCTGCTCCCTTAGAGGTAGGCGCTAGGATGGGAATGTACTGAAGAAGCTTCCCAGCACGGGGAGACCAAAGCTTCTGAGATCACCACCCACTAACAAGGAGCTCTATGCACAAGTGGTCCTTTCTAGAGGTGCCTGGATGGCTCCATTGGTTAACCGTCCAACTCTTGATTTAGCCTCTGGTCATGATCTCAGGGTCCTGGGATCAAGCCCTAAATCAGGCTTCGCGCTCACCGGGGAGTCGGCTTGAGGATTTAGTCCTTCTGCTCCCCACCCCTCTGCTCTCTAAAATAAATAAATAAACCTTAACAACAACAAAAAAGGAAGTGATCCTTTCTAGGAGATACAAACTCAAATTGGTCCTCCCACCTCCAGTGCCAATTATGAGGGCCTGGCACAGAAGAAGCGGGTTTCTGAAGATGCAGTGCTGCCGACCTTGGAAAACGGTCCTTTGTTCACTCGGTTCTTCCTTTATCCAGCCTCACACAAAACAGCTTCCAGGGCCGCATGTGTGAGTCAGCGCCTCTCCTAGGAGCAGGCCCGTGTATGACCAAGGTCAGGTGTGGGTGGGGGAGAAACATTCCCAGCCCCCCAAACTCTGCTGGCTGATTCAGCTCCAGCCTCTTCTGCCCATGCTTCCCCAAACTTTGCTCCACCTCCTGCCATCTTCTCTCTGCAACTCAGGCATTCATTCATTCATTCATTCATTCAGCAGATATTCAGTGCATGCCTCCATCTTGGGTGGGTGCCCCGGGGCAAAAGCTGAGAGAGAGAGATGTGGGGGGCATATGAGTCATGGAAGGAGAACCCCTCAAGAGAAGCTTCTAAGGGAGGAAGTGAGCAGAAGAGAGCAGGAGAAAGACTAAAGCAAGAGTGTGCTCATGGGCTGAGTCTCAGCTTGGCCCCATCACCAGGGGCATGGCTCTCAGCAGTGACTGGCAGACTCTCTCTGCAAAGGGTTAGATATTTGAGCCTTTGCAGACTGTGCGATCTCTGTCACAACTGCTCAACTCTGCCACCGGAGTAGGAAAGCAGCAGGGGCAACACACAGATGCGTGAGTGTGGCCATGAGCTGAGGAGCTACCTGTCCTGCCCACGAGGGTACCCGGTGCCCGGAACACCGCAGGCAGGCATCAGTGCTGTTACAGCCCCCCCCCCCCCCACCGGGGTTCCTCTATATGGTGCCCCTGGACCCATACTCCAGCCGCTAGGAATGCTGGGTGCTACTGGCTTGCAGCTCCCCTCCTTATACAGAAAATTGCCCACACCTAACAGAAAGCACCTTGCATTGGAGATCATACTCCCCCCCCTCATCTACCCAGCATCGTCCCATAGCTGATGCATGTGGAGACACAAAAGACCAACCCTCTTGCCCCCCAGATGGATACTTCAAGGGTCCCTTATAGGCTCTCAAGTCAGGCTTAGCAAGTTACAGCCCAGGGGCCAATGTGGACCCACTGTGCATTCAACTCAACTCCCTGTGCCTAGCAGAGCCCAGAAGAGAGCAGACAGAGCGGATGTTTATTGAAGAAAGTGGAATAAAATTAAACCTTAAAAGATCAGCAGGATTTGGGCAGGGTAGGGAGAGGAAAGCACTGTTTCAGGCCCTCAAACAAACCAAGGGCTTTATTACACACTCTCCCATCTGCCACCAACATTAGCCTGCTTCCCCCTGCACCACCGTACCTGGCTAACCCACCTCCCCAGTGAGCACTACTTAGGTTCAACAACGATTAATATTTGACGTCCTACATATTTGCAAATAACAGCAAACATTCTTAGGGCATTTACTGCAGGCCAAGCGCCTCGCAGGTCTACATAGCATAGACAATAAGCTCTCTTCTTCCCATTTCACTGATGAGCAAAATGGGGATTTAAGAAGTGAAATCAGCTCTGCAAACTCAAGCAGCTGCTTACAGTTACAGCGGACATGGAGCTAACTTCCTGATCGCTGGGTTGTGCTGCCTCATGAACCCCAACGATAGAAATTGCGGGAGAATCCCAGAGGTTATGGGGTTCGGGGGTTATTTCTAGGGGGTCTGAGACAGACTCTGAAGCGATGGCTCCAGAGGGTGGCTCAAAAGCTGACTGAGCTCAGGAAGGACCAAGCTCAGGAAGGAAGCCTGAGGTCTGGGAGCCAACACCAGAGAGGAACTCCAACGGCATCTACCCCGATGCCGCCCTCCCTTGCCATACATCTCCGACATGACCATTATTAGTGACTGGGCTCAGAAGCTCGCCACCTTGTATGATCTGAATTGATCCAGTAAAGAATTCTCTGAAAAGCACCATTAAGATGATTTATAGTCTAATTTTGGTGGCTATAGATTCTGAGTCAGACTTATGACTGCAGAGAGGAGAAGAAAAAAAAAAAATCCTGCACTTGCTTGGAATTCAGGCGAAGGTTTCCGTATTGATAGAGAAGCATGGCTGGCTGGGAAAAAGTCATATTTTTTAAGTTTACAGCTACCACTCCTGGTTTGGGGTTGCTATGGCAACCGAAGGCCTGCGGGGGGCCTCTGCAGTTCGGAAGGCTGATTGATAGGTCTCCCGAACACTGTTTAGACACTTCTGTGCTAGGAGCCAGATAACATTAGTTTATTTATTAAAATACGTGTTAAAACACCCAGCCGTCTTTCTTGCCCCGGCATTTCATTCTAATCATTGTTGTTAAGGAATTGTTAACAGGCTACTGATAGGAATGGAAGGCAGGTCCCATTAGGGAGCTAAACACCATTTCTCAGGGGTGGGGGGACGGGCCCAAGGCTCTGGGCAGTCCCCTGCACCATGCATAATCATGTTAATTAGGCACAACTGAGTGCTTCACTGTCCCACCCCCCGCATGCTGGTACCGGACCCACCTGGGCTTGTAGGGAGTTTGAGGCAAGGCTGATCCCAGCAAAGACTTCTGATCCTGGCTGCGAGGAGGCCCAGGCTTGCGTCCAGCTAAGGCCCCTGAATTTCTGTCTTCTCCATCAACAGGCTGCCAGCCTGGCCTGGGTGAGTGGCAGTTTGCACCTTGTGAAGAGCGAGTGTCATGGAGCACAGGCGGCCAGTGTGTATAGCCTGTCAAAGGTGACACGGCTCAGGAGATGGCCTACAGCTGCAAGCGGGACAGGCTGGGTGTGAATCCCTGTCTTGCGGCTTGCTGGATTCCTTATACTAAGCCCAAATACCAGCCAACGCTGCTCTTCCATGAGTTTCAATCTCCAGAGCAACCTACATACAAGCAGCCTTTGCTCATTTACTCATGGGCTCACTCCTCTACCATTCGGGTACCCAGTCGTTCCACAGAGAACAGTGGAGATGCTCCTGTGTGCCAGGCACTGGGCCACCAGGCTCAAAGGAACAGGCACTGTACCGCTCCCATGTGACTTATATTTACTTGGGACAAAGGCACTAGAAACTACTTTTTAGAAGTTTTTTTCATGGTGGATCTTAAGAATGATAAAGGAGATTGATATAGGTGATTCTAAAGGACAAATCTAGTATTCTGTGGAAGCACGTAACTGGGGACAAATAGGAACTGCCTTGGCAAAGAAGATGCTGGAAAGCAAGAGAGGCATGACCTATCCGAGGCGGGATGCATTCCAGGGAAAATGAGAAGCGTGGACAAAGGTCCTGTGGTAAGAAAGAATTCAATGTGTTTGAGGAACTAAAAGAATAGTGGAAGTGAAAGAGAGTGAGATATTCCACTGGAACAAAATGAAGCCAGAAAAAAACCCCATTCCTTGCCTCTCTTCCAGCTTCTTAAAAAGCACATAGAAAGGAAGCTAGGTCCTGGAGGGAGCATAAAGGTTGGAAACAAGTTGGACTAAGAATTTTCTTCTACACCTTGATCTCTGAATATGTCTGTGACTCTTGTGTTTTTGCCACTGTCACCTTATTGAAGCTGACAACTGCCTGTGTTCCCCCAGAATCACCATTCCTGTAGGGTTCTGGCTTGAACTGTCCAAAAAAGGAACTTGTGAGGGATTTTGAAGGCAGAGATTGAACTGCAATCCTTAAGAAAGTCATTGAGTCCGACATGGTGAGGGACACAGATGTTCTCGGGGGACCTCAGCGTGCCCTCCCTCTCCTCTGCGCCCCAGCAAGCTGGCCTTCCTGACCACCCACCCTGCGGGCCAACGGCATTCCCAGGCCGCTACCCGGCACCTGGCGGCTGACTCCCAGAGGTACAGCCATACAGAGTCAACCTTGGCCCCGAAGAGCTCCCTGGGAGCACCCCTTTGTGGTCCTGCTTCTCCAAATGGACATGCCAAGAGCATCATATCTGCCCCCCCCCCCCAGGCCAGTGCTCCCGACAAACTGGTTATTGGCTTTTTCTGCTGCCCTTTTGCTCCCTTTCCAGGCCTTCACTTCCCCAGCTCCTCACCCAGGTGTGTGAGGTACAATTCCTGGAAGAAAAGCTGGTTCCTCTAATACCCGTCATGACTTTGCTTCCCAGGGAAGCTCACCTGACATCAATCCAGAAGAAGGGAAGGGAAGAGAGAGGAAGGGCAGGGGAGGCGAGGGCAGAGCAAAGAAGACACCTCCACCCTAGAATCCCATCAAGCTGCCTTCTTTTCCTGCAGGAAGGGATCCCCGGTTAGAGCCTCCTATCGCAGGTGCCTTTGTGGCCTTCCCCCCTGATTGGAGCAAGTCACTGTTGGTGGCCTGTTGACACTCATTTCATAATTGAGGAAAAATAGGATGCCTTTCTGCCATCAGGAAATGTGGCACTGAGGGGCGCCTGGGTGGCTCAGTGGCTTAAGCCTCTGCCTTCAGCTCAGGTCATGATCTCAGGGTCCTGGGATCGAGCCCTGCATCGGCTATTTGCTCATTGGGAAGCCTGCTTGCTCCTCTCTCTCTCTCTCTCTGCCTGCCTCTCTGCCTACTTGTGATCTCTGTCTGTCAAATAAATAAATATTTTTTTTAAAAAACATAAAAAAAAAGAACTAAAGCACTGACTTAAATGGGCGTCGAGGTGCTGTGAGAGGTGAGAACGGAACCTGGAACACTCGCTCCTCACTCTCTCACTTCTACATGTCCCACCCTGTTGGGACAGCCCCTGCCACGGTTCTGTCCCATCACTCACGGGTCAAGACCCAGCATGGCACCTGGAGGCCCAGGGCCTGGACTCAAATACCTGCTCTGCTGCCCCCTGCCTGCCGCCCTCAAGCGACATCACCTCTTTTGTCCTCCTCTGAAAATGGAAGTAATCACCATCACCCAGAGAAGCATCTAGTAAGATAATGGGTAGAAAGTTCTCAGCACAGTGCTTGACAGCTCAGCTCATAAGTGCCACTGTTATCGTACTTGTTACAACAGGTCCAAATTCCTCTACCTGGTTTTGCATTTTTGAATGAAACAAAATACGCGTAAGTGATGCATATTTTGTCCAACATTTTTTCACAGCAGCACATGCTGGTTACTCTGAGAGTTCTACTGCCCTTCCCTGGTGTTCTCTCTCTTGCACCTTAGACAGCCAGTGAAGTAGTGACTGACTCTTTTGTTTGGCCCTCCCAAAAACCATTCCCAAACCTCGTAACCTCCCCCACTGCAGACAGAGTGAAAATAGACCGGACAGCTGCTTTGCCAGGCTCCTTGCAACTCAGAGTGGACCCATGATCCAGTTCTGATTAGTGAATTACAATGGCGGAAATTCCAAAAGCATAGTGTCTGAGAAGGCTTTACTGATGAAAGGGACAGGTCTTATTGGTGCTTCCCTTCCTCCTTCCTGCCTTGAACATGGATGTGATGACTGGTGCTGTGGCAGCCATCTTTCACACGTGGGGATGAGAAGCTTATAGCCAAGAATATGAGAACAGATGGACAGAAAGTACCCGAGTCCTTGAAAACGTGACTGGGTTCCTGAACAAACCTGGAGACACATATGTGTCCTTATACTTACTCAATTTGTCAGTGGGGAGAGGTCTGTGATTGCCACTTTTCATCATTTCTGTTTACTCACATATAAAAGCATTCTTAACTGATACCACGCTACTATGTCTCTACATATAGGGAGGCTCAAAAGGATGGGCAAAATCCAAAAGTTTTCACAGCTTTTAAGTAGCAGAATCAGAGTTCAGTCCCAGAATTCTCTCCAGTTCCAAGCTCTTGACCAATACCACTGTGCTGTGCTCTATGAATAGAAGTTTTCCTACTCTGCCTTCCCTCCTCCATATATTTAAATTCCATTTTGATATCAAGTCTGAGTCCTAGACCCACCGTAAATCTTTCTATGTTTAATCTAGTCCACAGAGAACTCTTGCCGCACTGATTCCCATCTTCCCATTTCTACAGTTAAATGTGGCGCTTTGTGGATTTCTAATTCTTTAAGGGCATTGCAATTTTGACCCTCCCCCCCTCCCTCACCCCATTAGATCATGTGTTCCTTAAGGTCAGAGAAGCCACCTAGTACGTAAAGAAGATCAGGGGATTTGGAGTTCGGTTCAAATTCTGGCTTTTCTCAAATTGTGGCTTTGAGAAAAAGTCAGCTCGTCTCTCTGGATCTCATTCTGATTTATGCCATGAAGGTCATAACGTTGCCTTGAGGTATTAATGAGGAAAGTATTTGTAAAGCAATTAGCAGAGTACCTGACTCATAACAGACGCTCCACATGATAGCTACCACTGTTATTACTGTGTGTTTTTTCTCTTGCGTGCTGCCTTAGTGCGTCGCAAAGGGACAACAAATAGGATGAGTTCAATAAGCAACTGTTAATAGAACAGTCCATTGACTATTTCATTAAGAACTTACTGAGATGTCACTTTATTCCAGACAGTGTGCTAAGTATTTGACTTTAAAGATTTTTTTCAAGTCAAATACAACACCCCTGTCTGGGGCACGTGAACAGATAACTATAATACAATGTGGCAAATTAAATAATAAAGAAACTCATAGGGTTTTATAGAGGAAGAAATCTAGGAAGGCTTGCAGGAGGAGGTCCCAACTTGGCTCCAAAAGAGTAGAAGAAATTAAACCACAGGTTTGCAAATGCCTTCCAACCCCCAGAACTTTGATATCCTTGCCTAAATTAAGTAGAGAAACAGCAGAGACAGGAGTGGCGTTTGCATATCTACGAGTAAGGACTCAGATTTGTGTTTATGATAATTCACTCCTGCATCTTAGGACTCCTGTCTGGAGGCTGGATTAGTTAGAAACAAGCTCCTTTTCAAGCTCGCTTTCATTTCAGCTTTTCCTCCTTTGCGGTAAACACATAAGCCATTCTCTAAGCTCTCTCCCTTCCCTTTCAAGCACCGCGCAGATTCTTAGAAGCAGCCTGCCAAGAAACAAAGGTTAATTCTGCAGGGAATGAGTTGCCAGAGCCATGTTCTTATTTTAAGTTTTGATTTAGGGAAACGACGTGGGTCTGTCTTTATTTTGCAAAGTTCCGTCACATCTCCAAAGGCAGATCCATCAATGTCTCTCCGCACGGGGGCCAAAGTCACAGGCAAGATTTTGATCCTCCACCTCTGAAAAAGCAGGAGACCGGCTTTGTCAGTGGCTTGCCGGGCCTGTGGGGGAGGGGCGCTCTATTGGAAGACTTCCATCCTGTCAACCTGACTGCGCCCAGGGTGCTGTAGAGTCACCCGGCAACAACAAGGCTGACAGCAGGACTCAGATAAGAGCCCCTGAGGTCGATGCATTTGTGAAATACCAGAAGGTCACAGGAGTCATCCTCAGTTGGTTACCGTACTGCTGGGAAGACTCCTGTCTTCCAACTGTGAGCCTCTGATTGCCCGTGCCTGGCCTGGTCTGAAAAGGCTTATTGCAAGGGCTTCTTGGGGACTCTCCTAGAAGGAGATTGCTGTATAACATGGAAAGTTCGGTAGGGCTGGGGGTGCTTTGTTCATTCACCGAGTATTAATGAATACCTACCGTGTACCTCGGGCAATCCAAGTCCCAAATATGGATAAGCAGGGCTGCCACCTATGTTGCTCAAGTTCTGTGCTGCACACAGAAGGAAACTGTGGGGTCAAATCCACTCCCCAAGCTATGAACTCGTGCAGCTGTGTCTGCCAAGAAGGTGGGAGGTTTTCTAACTCACCTGCTTAGAGAGAGCAATTTTCTCTAATTTGCACAAACATGCAGTCTACTTGGTGTACAGGGCAATCACAGCGCTTGCTTTTATTCTAGAAGAGGATGAGGAGGAGGCCAGGAGATGTGCGTTGTGAGCAACTTGAAAACTGAACTTATGCGATTTTTTGTACTTAGGTAGTCTAGCTAGGAGCTGCCTATCATGACCTCTTAACAGACCCTGAAAAGAATTTGTGTTCATAAATACGTAACTGAATAATGTAAAATTTACTGAAAATTCCATGGAGTAAACTAGCAACCTAATAATATGTGAGATGACTTGAGATTTTGCCAAGGGCTAAAAAGGAAATGAACAGTGAGGCATTAATGCAGCGATGGGGGAGGGGTATTACCTTGAATAGTGGTTGATAAGGTTTTCCTCAATGATGAGCATCTGAGCTTTAGACTAAGGTACAGAAGACTCAGGCATTAAAAAATTGCAGATCCAAGGTAGTCAAAGAGTCCAACGGTCTGACTAGAGGAAGGTGTATGTGGATTTCCCAGGACATTTATTGGAGGGAAGGAGAGCTTCCCAGGGATAGCGACTGCATTTCCTTCTGGGTCCTGACATTGTTCTTGTGCTCAGAATCGATCGATTCCTTGCTATTCTTGGTGGGCAGAAAGTCTTTGCAAAACTTGACCTTTCCCAAGTGTTATCAATAGAGCTAATAGAGATGCTGTCAGAAATGTCCACTAATCATCACACATCAAGGGGCTTTTGGAGTTCAGTGTTCTTGGTTCACAATTTCTGCTGCCCTTGGAATGTGTCAATGTTTGTTGAAGAGTCTTTCTTTACAGAAGTTCAATTATGGTATCATATTGATTCATTTTATGTCTTATATTTTTACATGTTTATATATTTGTTTTCACCAAAAGACTAGGAATTCCTGGAAGGAAGGGCTCTGATTTTTCCATTTTGTGCTCCCAATACTAAAATAGTATAGAATTCAAAACAGTTATTTAGTCAAGGCTTTTGTGTTCTGATGATCCTAAGATGATCCCGTAACAAAGCCGCTTGTTATTTCGATACTTTAATTAACTTTTAAGACTGACAGACAGAGACGATAACTGGAAAGTCCAAAGCCACTCTCCTGGACTGATGACATTCTCCTGTGTATTATAAATGACTTGAAAATGGGGTCTGTGCATTTTTCCATACTTGGGTAATATAGATATGAGTGGCCTTGTTGTGTCCTCTTAAAGGACCCTGAAAATAATTTATTCTCATAAATACATCAGTGAATAATGTAAAATTTACTAAAGATTCTGTGGGATAAATAAGATACTTAAACTTACACACCAAGATCAACAATCTAAATTTCCCTTTTGAGCTCCCTTTTTTTTTTTAATTTTTAATTTTTTATAAACATATATTTTTATCCCAGGGGTACAGGTCTGTGAATCGCCAGGTTTACACAGTTCACTTGAGCTCCCTTTTAATCAAATTTCACTCTTCCGTACTGTCTGAAAACTGTGTCTCTGTATCCCTGATTTCCTAAAACACTCCAACTTCACTGACATCTTCTCTTCCTTACTTCTTGGAGTATCTCCTGTGGGCCAAACCATTTGTCAAAGCTCTCCTTCTAAATGATTCCTGTACTTTCTTCAAATTGGAGTTTTCATAACAGCTTCTAAGAAAATATAATACTCTCTATACTGTTTGTCCCATAGTGTTCATAGTGTGTTGAACATAATAGATGCTCAGTTAACAGCTAACTGGCTCCTCAGTATCACAGCGCAATCTATGACTACTGTGTTATGAACAAAACAAAAGCTTCTAGTCTTACTCAGATTACTCAAGATCTACCCCATTTTTCTGTTGGAGGGGGAGCAGCTGCTGAGGCCTGTCATCACCAAACAGCAAAACAAGACTTTCCTCAGACCTGTTAAACAGTAAACAGCTTCTAAGTTTGTGCATGTACATGGGGATGGCTATAAAGCACTTCTTATCTACTTCCTTTATGGGTTAGAAGCTGTTCTACTGCCAAAAAGACAGTGGTACTGGGATCCCAGGTAGTAACTGCTCTGGCAATTCCTCCTTCCTTACAGTGCTTTTTAAAAAAACTCTGCCTTGCCAGCAACCTCTTTGACCTTGGCCATAGTAATTTCTTACTAGACACATCACCAGAGGCAAGAGAAACAAACACAAAAATGAACTACTGAGACCTCATCAAGATAAAAGGCCTCAGTACAGCGAAGCAAACAAAACTGAAAGTCACCTACAGAATGGGAGAGGATATTTGCAAATGACATATCCGATAAAGGGTTAGTATCTAGAATCTACAAAGAACTTATCCAACTCAACACTCAAAAAACAAATGGGTAGTTAAAAATGGGCAGAAGACATGAGTAGACATTTTTCCAAAGAAGACATCCAAACGGCTAACACATGAAAAGACACTCAAAATCACTCATCACCAGGGAAATGCAAACCAAAACAATATTGGGATATCATCTCACACCTGTCTGAATGGCTAAAATTAACAAGGAAATAACATGTAAACAACAGGTATTGTTGAGGAACAGGTATTATTGAGGAATACCTCAGGAAACAACAGGTATTGGTGAGGATGTGGATGAAGGGGATACGTCATCCACTCTTGGTGGGAATACAAGCTGGTGCAGCTACTTGGGAAACAGTATGGAGGTTCCCCAACAAGTTAAAAAGAGAACTCTCCAATGACCCAGCAATTGTCCTACTAGATATCAGCCCAAAGGATACAAAATTGCAGATCCAAAGGGGAACATACACCCCGATGTTTATATAGCACCATTATCTACAACAGCCAAACTATGGGAAGAGCCCAAACGTCCACTGACAAATGAATGGATAAAAGTGTGGTGCATATACACAAAAGAATGTTAGTCAGTGATCAAAAAGAATGGAATCTTGCCATTCACCACAGCATGAATGGAGCTAGAGACCATTAGGCTAAGTGAAATAAGCCTGTCTGAGAAGGCCAAGTGCCATATGATTTCACTCAGATGTGGAATTTAAGAAACAAAACAGATGAAAATATGGGAAGGGGGTAAAAGAGATGGGGGAAACAAACCACAAGAAACTCTTAAAGAGAACAAATGGAGGGTTGGCAGAGGGAGGCTGGTGGGGGATGGGCTAAGTGGCTGATGGGTATGAAGGAAGACACTAGTTATGATGAGCAATGGGTGCTGTTTTTCGTTTAAAGATTTATTTATTTGAGAGAGAGAGAGAGAGGAAGAGAGGGCAGGAGGAGGGAGAGAGAATCTCAAGCAGATTCAGTGCCTAGCGTGGAGCCCCCTGTGGGTCTCAATCTCACAATCCTGAGATCTCAACCTGAGCTGAAAGCAAGAGCTGGATGCTTAACCAACTGTACCACCCAGGGAGTGTGAGCACTGGGTGCTGTATGGAGGTGATGAATCACTGAATCCTACTCCTGAAACCAATATCACACTGTATGTTAACTAGCTAGAACGAAATAAAAATTAGAAGAAAAAAATAAAGAAAAGTATGTTCAAAAAATAATAATAATAAATACAATTAAAAAAATAAAAATCGGGGCATCTGAGTAGCTCAGTGGGTTAAAGCCTCTGCCTTCGGCTCAAGTCATGATTCCAGGGTCCTGGGATCGAGCCCCACATCGGGCTCTCTGCTCGGCAGGGAGCCTGCTTCCTCCTCTCTCTCTGCCTGACTCTCTGCCTACTTGTGATCTCTGTCAAATAAATAAATAATTAAAAAAATTAAAAAAATAAAAATCTACCTTGCCAAAAGTCCACAGCACCTACCTAGTGATTCTCCTCCGAGGACTCTGCTAAGTGGAGCAAAGAAGGCACATGGCCCTGATTGAGCCCACAACCCTCTCTCTCCCCGGGTATCTCACACTGGGGCACGGAGAAGGAATTAGCGGCTCAACTGGATGACCTGTAGATCAACAGACCTATAGATAGCAGATGAAGCTGGACTGAGGGGAGAAGAGATGATGTGGTCAGAGAGCCAAGTGGGAATTCCCGGTGATTCTACAGTTTCTAAGAAGCCTCTGGCATTTATCTGGTAAGATTCTCTCCACATCTTTGTAACAGCTTCAGTTATAAACTTTGTTCTTGTGCATGTGTGTCTCTGGCCCGTAAACCCAATCATGCCTGACCAACCACCTCCTTCCACCTGACAGAGACAACCGTGCCTTCCCTGTGGTCTCCCTGCGCATGTGGCATGCAGGCTCCTCTGACTACACGGAATGTGACTTGTCATTCACACATCTCCTCCTTACCAGGCTGTGAGCAGACTGAAGTCAGGGTCCATGAGTGCATCCCTAACCCTACTAGCTAACTCCACCCTAGGGACATAATAAATGCCCAAAAAATGTTTGTTGAATCACATTAAGAACAATGTCATCTGCAGAATAAAATCATGTACATCTCGATTTATTCCTAAACCCTCACGGTTTCCACAGGAGGCCGGGATTCCATAATCAGCTTCGACATGCCTTTACAACACTCACCAACCACAGACTGTTGGGGGGACTCTTCTCTAAAAATAAGTTCATTCTTGGGGTGCCTGGATGGTTCACTGGGTTAAGCGTATCTACCTTTGACTCAGGTCATAAGCCAGGGTCCTGGGATCGAGCCCCACATTGGGCTCCCTGCTCAGTGGGAAGACCTCTTCTCCCTCTGTCCCTCCTCCTACTTGTGCGCTCTCTCTCTCAAATAAATAAAATCTTTTTTTTTTTAATTTTATTTATTTATTTGACAGAGAGAGATCACAAGTAAGCAGAGAGGCAGGCAGAGAGAGGGGGGAGGAAACAGGCTCCCTGCTGAGCAGAGAGCCCAATAAGGGGCTCGATCCCAGGACCCTGGGATCATGACCTGAGCCAAAGGCAGAGGCTTTGACCCACTGAGTCACCCAGGCGCCCCTCAAATAAATAAATAAAATCTTTTTTAAAAAAAATAAGCCCATAGTGATGCTGCTGCCACGAAACCAGAGGACCCTCTTCAGTAGGAGCTTTTGAACGCCAACCTGTATACAGTCCCCTCACACGTTACTGAAGGGTCTCCTACAGCCATTTCTCATTACCAAATAGGCCCTCAACCCATCTCTTCAGACCAGTGGAATCACACAATTACATGTGAAGCTCATTTCTTTCTTTCATTTCCTTCTGATTACAGGGGTAATACAATGGGAGATGGTGCTCCAATGGCATCAAAGGTTGTTTTGGTCCCACGTCCCCAGACCGGCGTTCAGTGGCCCACAACATCAATCTGCCTCTGTCCCAGCCCTCACCACCCCTTTATCTAAGGCTGGGAACCACTTGTCCAGGATACCCAGTAAAATCCACCAAAGCTGCCTTTGCTGTCATTATGGATGTTTACTGTGTGGTAAATGCAAGAAATTTTTTTTTTCCTACAATCTGTGTAGTTCACCAAAATGCTGCTGAATGGGATATAATAATTAAAAAAAAAAAAAAAAACCTAAAATAAAATTTTAAAACTCAAGAAACAAAAGGGCTAGGGTTAGTAAGGAATAAAAATCCATGTTTTAAAATAATAATATGAAATGTAAGCCCACGAGTGCGGCTTAAGAAGCCGTGAACACATTTGAAACTGGGTGAGCTCTGTAAATCATGAGAAACACAGTCAAGGATGATCATCGATATTCACCTACCCACCATTTAGCCTGGGTATTTCAAAATTAGCTAGCAAAAAAGTAGCAGAGCAGGTTTTACCCCATAGTTTTTCTTTGAGAGAATCCACAGAACCTTAACTTTTGTACATTGTAAGATCAAAAATTAGAACAGTACAGTGCATGTTCTTTTTACATAAATGCATAGGAGTTTGATTCTATCTTAAACTGAGTAATCCAGAATTGGATACCTTTCTTACTATGCCATTTGATCTACATGTAGATCAAATTTTTCTTAGAATGGTGGTTTCCAAACTCTTGAGCACATTAAAATACCCAGTGGAGATTTAAAATTGTTTGCCCAACAAAATCAATTAAATTAGAATCCCTGGGTATGAGACCCAGGCCTTGGCATTTTTAAAAGCTCCTCAGATGATTCTAATACACAGCCCAAACACAGAGCCAATGTCCTCAAAAACATCTGGGAATGCCAATCATCCGTTCCCATTAAACAGCAAATCCCTTGCCTCCCTCTCAGATCTCAAACAACCTGATCCAGACAAGCAAGACCTAGGCAGGATAATGAGAACCAGATTTGGGGAATGGGCTGTAAAGTACATAGACATAGATAGGTAAGTATCTCAAGCTATTTGGGCCATATCTCTATGAGTCAGATACCTCAGCAAACATATCCTTCATTGCAAATACACAAAACACACACTTTCCATCGGCTGATGTAAATGTGGTTGGGGATCAGAATAGAAACTGCAGGCAGAGGGGCTGTCAGTTTTGGATATCCTGGGGAGGGAGAGAGGGAGTGGCTCACTGGCCACCATGAGCAACTGGTCACCACACATTCTGGTTGTCTTCAACTCTTCGCCCTCCTTATGACAAAGCACAAGCTAGAACAACATAAAATAATGCCAACAACCCTTCCAACAGAATTAATTAATAACTTTTTAGAGGTATGCATAGGACTATTTGTGCTCCAAATACAAAACACTGAACCATTATTCAGTTGATCCACAGTTACCACTGTAGAGATAAAGATGAATATATACAGTCCAATTGGAGTAAAGGATACACATCCCTAGAAAGAAATTTTCAGGTTGGAAGGTACTTTAGAAGTCAAACATTCCAAATGCTATATTTTAGGTCGGGAGATTCTGAGGCCCAGAGAGGACTAATTACTAAGGCTCTGAATTCTAAGACCACCATTCTACCTTCTCCTCAAAGTCTTTTTTCTTGAGTCCATCAACAGTTGACCACCATGGCTGATTAATAATATTTCAGAAAGAACATGGAGGCAGGAGAATAAGGGGTTTCCATAGTTACATTGGGCAGAGCTAAAATGGGAACACTAGACTCTCCCACCAATTCTAGAGGAGCAGGTATCGGCCCCAGATAAACTACACATATTCTAGTCTGCACTGCCAGCTCAGAAAAGCATTAATTGAATCATCTTGGAAAACAAAAGTTTACCTCTTGGAGTCTCAGTTTCATTCGTCATAAGTAAAATACCTATAACAAAAAACATCTATCCTGCAAGACAGTTAGGAAGATAAAGCAAGATCACCAGGGGTCAGTGGGCTTTTTCTATAAAGACCCAGATAGTGAATATTTGAGCCTTTGTGGGCCACATGAGATCTCTGCTGCAAGTTTCCTCACTCATTGGTTTAGAATCCTTTAAAAAAGGTTAAAAAAAAAATTCTTAGCTCACGGACCATATAGAAGTAGGCCACCAGCTATAATCGCCATGCCGGTCAAGACCATATGGTTCAAGAATGTAGAAACTAGGCATGTCTTAATGCTGTATATTCAGCAACCTAGGGTAGCACTGGATGTTTGAGTATTTGCTCTGCAAATCAGTTAGGGAATAAAATATGTAAAGGGCTTGGTCCAAGGTCTAACATGTAAAGCTTACTGTGTCTATTCATGCTGTTACCATGAGACAATAAGAGATACAAATAGACCATCCATACAGGGAGACTGAAAGCTGAATTAGTCAATAGAAGGATTCAGAGAAAAAAAATAGGCAACTGTGATCTGGAATAGCTAGGCAAAATATCACTGAGAAGGTGGCATCTGCCTGAGTTTGGAAGAATGGGGAAATCTGGGAGAAACAGAAATTCAGAAGGTAACAATAAATGTGTTCCAAGGGAAGTAAGAAGGAAGTTGTGTACCCACTACTATGCCATGTTTTATCTACATTATCAGAACAAGATTATGGTTTGACAATGATCACCTCATTCTATGAGTCCTTAGGATGTGAAACTCAATGATTATTAGGGTAACCAATGGATATGGGCAAATTCGCATAGGGAGAATGGACCCCTTATTGTTTTGCGTTTCAATGATAGTAGACTACCTCTGATGAACAAAGATGGCCCTGAACGACCAGTGAACATGAAAACATATGAAATTCCCTTCTGATTCACTGTGAAATAAAAGGGAAACTTGATCATTTAGATCAAAGCCACCATCTCAACAGTCGCAGAAGCCGATTCTGTGCACAGACTGTGGCTAAGCCTGGAAACCTCAGGTGTCCCAGCCCACTGAGCGCTAGGTTGCATTTTGGATTACTGACCGTGCATGCGCATGTCAACTGCAGACCTCTAATTGTGAAGCCAGTCCTCGGATAGCATGAAACAACGGTGGTTGAGTGTCAGGGGGGGAGAAGCACTCTCCCCCCTTCCCCACTAATAAACCCTCCAACACATGCTGAGACGAGGTACTGCTAGGCCAGCACTGGGGTGTAGAATTACACTGATCACATCACTAACAGAAGTGTTCCCTGATTTATACCTCCCAGTTTGTGAATGGTTACATACTGGCAATGGAAACATTATGACATTGAATTCTCCCATCCTCTTTAACAGATAAGGAAGTAGTTTCAAAGGTGAAAAAACCCAGCTCTAGTTCACCCAGCTTAAGAGGGGAGTTAGGTCTCTCTGTCTTTTCACTAAACCACATGGTTCACCTTAAAAGATGAATTATAAATGACTAGCATCAGCTCCCTTGCCAAGAATGGATTTTGAATGGCAGAAGGCTTTGAGTCTCTGAGCAAGGATTTGACACTCAGACAGGGGAGGCAGAGAGAGTGAAGATAAGCTTCAGAGCTATTTTCCTCGGGTACAGAAACCCCAGACTTCATCAGTCAAGTACACAGGATCTCAGGGCCTTACGTGAGCGCGGCTGGAATTTGGATAACGGTGACGCCCAGAGGGTCATTAGACCATTGCTGCAGTCAACAGGTGCACAGCCATCAGGCCCAGGGTTACAGCTCAGGCTTCCTAAAGCTGCTGTCATGAGAAGTCAAGAAGAGACGGGCAGGGACCAAGGAGACAAAGCATGCCCCGGTCCCTCATTCAGAATAATTGGCCCTGTCTATTAAAATGTAACCTCTGGATGCATCATGCTAGATGGGCTATGTCAAGTACAGACGTTAGTAGTGGGTCTGTTTCATTCAACCCTTTGAGATGGATCAATAGAAAGATGTATACGGTGCCTGTGTGTCTGGCAAAAAAAATAGAAGAAGAAGAAGAAGAAGAAGAAGAAGAAGAAATGACCTCAGTGAATATGAACAGCGATTAGATTTCTTAGAGCATCTACGAGAGCCTGAGTAAACCAGGCAGGTTCAAGTATGTGATGGATCTCTGCCGTCCAATTTAATATTTAATATTTTAATATTTAATCCAAAATCCATGTGCCCCATTTTTTAAGTTACAGGATATTAAAAAGTGAAGCTATTAAAAGCAGTAAGTGTTTTAGTTCAGGAAGAGAGTACAACCTTCCCTAAGTGACGGGTGGGCTCTGGGCATCGTGCTTTGTTTTTGAAAACGTGGATTTATTTCTTAAATATTTATTATTAATGCAACAACGATCCTACCTGGTATTTATATAGTATCTTGTCTTCTGAGGAATATTTTGGCTGAATAACATCATCTGTCTTTATGAACCTCATTGTCAGGAAGAATGCTGAACTAACTTTTGCCTTTTCCCACATGAGAAAATAGAGGCCTGGAGAGATTAAACGGGTTTTCCCAACTCAGAGAGCAAATCTACTGGATTTACTCACAGAGAAGCTGCTCAGACCAGTGTCGGCTGGCTACAAGAGTAAAAGCCCCACTGGAGATTTCCAGAGCAATGTCCTTTCCACCATTTGTTGACTGCTTACTCATAAACCTTTACCTAGAGTGCGATGCATGTGGGGCAGAGACGCAAACCTTGCTTTCCAAATGACTCATTCAACTCCTTGAAAAAATATTTATTAAGTGCCTACTATGTGCCTACTATGTGTCAGGCACTATCAAAGCCCTGGAGCTGCGCATTCCTCTCCTACGGCTACTGTAACAAATGACCACAAACTCAGTAGCTTCAAACAACACACATTTACACTCTGGTGGTACTGGAGGCTGGGAGTCCTAAAATTAAGGTCGTCAGAAGGGCTGTGTTCCCCCTGCAGGCTTTAGAAGAGAACACACTGCCTTGCCTCTTCCAGCTTCTAGAGCATTCCTTGCTCATGGGCTCTGCCCCCATCTTCAAAGTCCACTCCTCTAACCTCTCCTTTTCCTGACTCGGTCCTCCTTGTCTTCCTCTTACAAAGACGCCGTGATTGCCCTGGGCGCACGTGGATAACCCAGGCAAATCTCCCCATATCGAGGTCCACCAAGCCCCCTTTGCTCTGCGCAGTAACATACTGACAGGGTCTTCCCCGGGGAAGTGGGTCATTACTCAGTCCACCACAGACCAGAAGGATACTTGACTTGGTCGAACCCCTCACAGCCATCGTCATGGGCTGGGAAAGAGGCACATGGGTGAATGAGAAACCGTGAAGGTAAACAACAGAGATGCTAAGAGGACGAGCTTCTAGCCCAGAATGGCAGGTGTGAAGAAGGCTGCCGGGTTAGATGATGTCCAAGGCTAGTAGTCCTAGAGGATTAATGGGACACAATCTCACCCAAGAGCAAGGTGGTATGCTGGAAGTCAGGCAGGCCAGGGAACAAGGGTGCTCTAGGTGAAAGGCTCAGCAGAAGCAGAGAATGGAGGACACTGGTCTAGTTCGCTGACTTCAGTGTATGCTTCCAACTGGGTCTGCTTTGCTTCAGAGTCATCCTGAGTGACAGACAGAAAAAGGACCAGACTGGCCAGCATAACCATCAAACCTGGAGCTACTCCGTAGGTATCACGCTGTTACTCCCATTTGACAGAAGAGAAAACAGTTGATCAGAGAAGTCCAACTTTTAAGAAGGGTCAGGGCCTGGAGAAAGTCCAGATTACTGGACTTCTGGTGCTCCAAACATAAAGTGAAATCACGAGCATGAAGTTCCTGGCACCGTGCCTCCATAGTAGGTGTTCAATGAACACTGGGTTTTTTTTTTTTTTCTTGTGGATGCTTCATCTTGAGCTTTTCTGCTCTGGAATGCAACAATAGGGTTCGTGCCAGGAAGCCCCTCTAGGAAAAGCAGGTGACTCTTGCCCGGGAGACTCTCATCTCCCAGGGAGCTATCACCCCATGTTACTTCATGAGGATTATGAGGAGTTTCCAGGAAAATGTTACATGGGGCACAAAATACAGTTCAGAGGAAGCAAGACCACAGCCAGCACACTCAGACCTCCAGATCTCATAAAACTTCCATTATTAGAGGGGCATCTGGGTGGCTCGGTCAGTGAAGGGGCTGCCTTCAGCTCAGGTCATGGTCCCAGGGTTCTGGGATCGAGCCACATCAGGCTCCCTGCTCAGCAAGGAGTCTGATTCTCTCTCCCTGTCCCTCCCCACTGCTCCTTCTCTCTCTCTCTCAAATAAATAAATAAAATCTTTAAAATTTTTTTCTATTGTTGGAGTTCCACTTTTCTCTCTTCTTGAAATAGCTACATTCAGGGGATAAATAAATAGTCATGATTTCTGTTCACCAGAGGAGCCCTAACTTCCTGACTTTTCCCCATAAGGTCGACGGTGTCATGTGGATGAGAAGAAGTTGCCGATGCTGGGCCAGGTCGGCTGCTAATAATCCCATTTCTATAGTTACGTGACAGAACCTGAATTTACCCACTGATAAAATAAAAGGTTTTGAACCAGATGATTTGTAAGACTCCTGAATTTAAAATTCTATGATTCTATAGTGAGTCTGGAGCATAAAGAGACACCAGCTCCAGACAGCCTGGGCTGATGGGCAAAGCGTGACTTTGGGACTTGACATGCTTGAGTCCATGCACCGGGATTTACTCACAAGATTACTTAGCTTCCCTGAGTCTCAGCTTCTGCAAAATGAGGATACAAAGGCCCACCTGGAGGGGATGATTGGGAGACTACATGAAATATCACAGGAGACAGAATCTGGCACAGAATCAGTGTTTAGTAATCGCTGAATGCAGAAGTTGAAAGGTGAGGTGTCTCACCAATGGTTTGCCTCAATATTGGCAGCCAAATCACATTCTGAAAAATCTTCTTTCTCTGAATTTAATGTTGACAGTTATCAAAGTATCAAGGGTTTATAATTCAAAAAGTCAAGAGTATTAAAAGGCTTAAAAATAAGAAAGGCCCTCCCCTTCCTTGCTCCTCCCCACCACTAAAGAATGCCCCTCAGAGGAAATAAATTCTTTTTTCCATTCCTGGTCATTTCTAGTTTCCCTCCATATTTTGAAATAATACGGTCATACTGTTTGCTTTTCTTTTTGGGGGGATGGAAATGTTTTCAAGATTTTAATTTTTTAATTTGATAAATTTGACATGTTGTGGTTTGTAAATTTATAATGCAGAGTGTGTTACTTTGATACATTTATATATTCAATATGCTTATACATTTAATATGATTGCCAATTGTTTCTTAATATATCAATTTTAACTTCCTGTTAATGGTATTAAAAATGTAGTCTCAGGGTGCCTGCTTAGCTCAATGGATTAAGCCTCTGCCTTCAGCTCAGGTCATGATCTCAGGGTCCTGGGATCGAGCCCCGTGTCGGGCTCTCTGCTGAATGGGGAGCCTGCTTCCCCCTCTATCTCTGCCTGCTTCTCTGCCTACTTGTGATCTCTCTCTCTCTCTCTCTCTGTCAAATAAGTAAATAATCTTTAAAAAAAAAAAAATGCATTCTCCTCCCCGCCGCCACGCACACTCACATCCTGCCAATTCTGTAATACTGCATTTTGGCGAAACTGATAACCAGCAAGTGCATCACTGTGGCTGTTGAGGCAAACAGAGGACAACGGTTCCATTTTTCCCCCATTCAGGTTTAGTTCTTCACAAAGTTACTGCATTTTTCCTTTTTGACCGTCTAGGCACCTAACGTGAATTCTTCCCTGAACTCTCCACAACTCCAAACAAATTATAACATGATAAAGTTCATCAGTAAGCTCTCAGTCCTTTACCTAGGAGGTAAAGACACCGGGTACTGACACCTGGGTCATCTTCTCCAGCATGGACGGGTCGCTCCGCATATCTACTGTGCGAGGAGCTTCCCACATGGCCGCCTTCCCTCCTCCCCTTCAACACCTTCCCATCTTCCTGGGACTGTCTTTAACCTCTTGGCTCTGCTGAATCCCATTTCCATGTTTCCATATTTTCCTTCCTCTTGGCTCCCCACCCCTGTCTTTTTTTTATTTTTTTTTTAAACAAAGGCACATGGTCCAAAAGCCTTCTTGGGTAAATTTTTAAAAATTTATTTTGAGGTATAGCTGACATACAGTGTTACACCAGTTTCAAGTGTACAACATAATGATCTGACAATTCTGTACTATAAAAATAGTTTTCATTATCTCTTCACTCATGAGTAATAATTTGAGTGGGAGTTGAATTTTAGGTTATAGTTTTGAGAGCAGGGATCTATTGTCTTCTAGCTTCTAGTACTTCTGCTGAGAAGTCCAGGGTCGATTCCTTATTCTTAATCCTTTTCATATGACCTGTTATTATTCCCTTGAAGTTTTTAGGATGATCTCTGCATCCTCAGCATTCTGTGACTTAAAAATGATGTGCTTTATAATGAGTTTGAAAATTTATTTTACTGGGTACTCAGTAAATCTCTATAGCCTGGAGCTTCATACCTTTTACTTCTGGGAAAAGTTACAGCATTCATCCTTTGATAAGCTTCTCTCTGACATTTTCTGTTTCCTCTCTCTGCAATTTCTGGTAGTTATATATACAACTTCTGAACCGTTCCTCTACTTTCCTGAAATCTTCCCTAATTTACATCTCTTTGACTGTGCTTTCTACCATCTTGGAAATTTCCTGAACTTTCTCTTTCAATTAAGCTTTTGAAAGTCTGTCTTATCTTTCATATTTTTAATTCCTAAGAGTTGTTCCTTGTGCTCTCAGAGCTCACCCTTTAGAGCCTCCTTCTCTTGTTGCAGCAATGAAATATTTTCTCTAAATACTCGGAGAGTCATAATTATCATGTATTTGAAGTTTTCTTCTGCTTCCTGTGTTGTCTCTGTTTTTCTCAACCTCCTTTTTACTGTTTGTATGTTTTAGTTTTTTGTTCATGAACACTTTTCTCAGATGGCTAATTGTACTTGGTAATGTACTAATATTTGAATGAAGTAAACACAAACAAACACACACACATAGTCACACTCACATGCTGACTGGAGGATCTGTGGACAGAGTTCATCAGCTGAAATTCAAGAAAGAATTTCACTATCATGGACCAAATTCTCCTCCTGCAATAAACCTAAATGTTAGTATCTGTAGTTCTCTTTTTAGGGGTTATTTCTGTTTCTTTCAAGAAGATTCTTTTAATTTTGTGTCCAGAGGAAAAATCCAGGCTGTCAACATTCCAGGAGCATGCCCACCACTCTCTGTGCTTAATATTTCTGAATAAGGAGCCATCTCAGTTTTTCTGAACTTTCCCCTCCCATTCCCTGCCTAACTTCCCAGGATGGAGCTGGGAATCTGGGGGTCAATGAACCAACTCTCCTGATATCAGTAGATCCTTTGTTCATGCTTTCTGAGGTAGGTGATACCTCCAATTCCTGAAACTTTCTGTGGTTGTGACCCAGATCACCTTGATTTTTATTTATGTTTCTCCAACCTTGACAAGACCTTAGATTTTGGGATGCCTGGGTGGCTCAGTTGGTTGGACAACTGCCTTCGGCTCAGGTCATGATCCTGGAGTCCCGGGATCAAGTCCCGCATCGGACTCCCAGCTCCATGGGGAGTCTGCTTCTCTCTCTGACCTTCTCCTCGTTCATGCTCTCTCTCACTGTCTCTCTCACAAGTAAATAAATAAAATCTTAAAAAAACAAAACAAAACAAAAAAAACCCTTAGATTTTGGTTTTCTTGGGCACCTGGGTGGCTCAGGTGGTTAAGCATCTGCCTTTGGCTTGGGTCATGATCCCGGGGTCCTGGGATCAAGCCCTGCATCGGGCTTCCTGCTCAGCAGGGAGTCTGCTTCTCCCTCTGCCACTCTCTCTCTCTTTCTCTCGTGAATAAATAAATAAATAAATAAATAAGATTTTTGTTTTCTTCATGTTGTTACTTCAGTTACCATTCACTGGTCCCCATTCCATTACTCAAAACTTGGTTGACATACCTTATCCATGATTGTCTTCTCTCTTATTTTAACTTCTCACTCTATTTATACCATTTATCCCTTCAATGTCATTTAGGTGGGAGTTCACAGGGAGGAATGGAGATAAAGGGATGAGTTCAATCAGCAGTGTTTAACTGGGAGGTGTGTTGGGGGTTCCCTTCTGCGAGAGAATCTGTACATGGGTGGCACAAGGAAAAATAGAGACAATGGATATATATATTTTTTTTTTAACAAATGATCAACCTTTTTTTTTCTAATTTTATTTATTTATTTGACAGACAGAGATCACAAGTAGGCAGAGAGGCAGGCACAGAGAGAGGGGGAAACAGGCCCCCCGCTGAGCAGAGAGCCCAACACGGGGCTCAATCCCAAGACCCTGAGATCATGACCCGAGCCGAAGGCAGAGGCTTTAACCCACTGAGCCACCCAGGTGTACCGAGACAATGGATATTTATAATTAAGTCTCTAGGTTTCCAATTCACAGTGGCTTCATTTTCTAGAGTAATAGAAATGATCTAGAATTATTCTGCCTTCTCTAGAGATCTAGATGAAATTAACTTGAACTCTGACCTCACATCCTGTCTTTCCTGAAACTCCCAACACTCCCAAAGCTTATACTTTCCCTAAGCACCCTTTTCTCTGCTCAGATGGACTGGGGTTGTTTTTATTTGCTTGTTTATCTGTTCTAGCATCACCTCAAATCTGGGGCACGGGGCTTTTTTTGTATTTCAGCCCACCCTCTCCCTTTCCCCCATACTCTAAGGAAATAAGCCTTCTGAAAAGTTTCCCTGCATGTAATAGGCTTCTTACTTCTCTAGAATGACATCTGGTGTCAAATGGTAAGATTTTAATCTCCCTCGCCCTGCTATTTCACGATCTATGTAGAAGTTTATTTCTAAAATGAACATAACAATTTAAATTGGATGGGTCTTCTATGTATCCTGACAGAAGAGATGAGGAAATCATAGTTTTCTAACAAGGAAGTAGGTGGTCTACAGCCATGAATTCTCATAAATAATACTTAAGACATCCTATATCTGCTTTTGGTTTCTATATCCCAAGAAAGAATTAAGATATTTAGAACAAGGCCAAGAGGTGACAAAGGACATCTGTGTACATTATTTCACTTAATCTTCTTAACAACCTTGTAAGACATCATTTCTTCCCAGTTTACAGATGAGACAACACAGTTCAAATGACTTTTCTGAGCCACAGAGCTAGAGAAGAGCAAAGTCAAGAATTTTAATAACTTCCACTGACCATGAGTGTGCTTTTACACTCATACATACACTTAAACATAGAAATAGACAGATACATACACAATTAGAGATGTGTATACATATAAATGGATTTGTTTGTGTATATATGTAACGTTTCACTTTCATGACTGCAATTGGTTATTGTTATTCCTGAAGTAACATACATAAATAGTGGGTATAAAAAACACTGAAAGGCTCCTGGAGGGCAACTTAGCAATACATTAGATGTCTTATAATGATCATGCTCCTTGACCTGGAGGTAATTACTTCTAGGCATTTATCCTTGGGGGCCATAAAAAGACAGGCTGTTGTTGTTGTTTTTTCCCTATAAAAAGTGCTCAGCATAGTAATCTTTATAAGAGCACACTCAGAGAAACTAAGAGAGAAAATGAGACAAGGCAAGACAGAGGGAGTGAGAGAGACCTTAAATATCCACCAATAGGGGATTGAGGTAAATAAATTATAATATATTCATGTAATGGGTAATTATTATATGGCTACTGAAAACAATGGAAATGTTTTTCAAGGCATGGAAACACATCCATTGTGAAGAGGAACAAAGCCATAAATAAAACTCTATGAAACAGTTTCCACTGTTTTTGCTTTATGTTAAGATTTATTTATTCTAAAGAGAGAGTGCGCATGTGCCCACAAGTAGGGGGAAGGGCAAAGGGAGAGGGAGACAGAACCTCAAGCAGACTGCCCAGTCAGCAGGGAGCCAAATGTGGGGCTTGATCTCGTGAGCCTGAGATCATGACCTGGGTAGATACCAAGAGTCAGATGCTCAGCCGACTGTGCCATCCAGGTATCCCTCTGCCATCTTTTGTACGCAACATCAACAACTATAACTCACACCAAAACCGGGCTTCCTCCATGGCAAGTACTTCTCATGGACATATCAAAGTAAATGATAACTATTTCTCCTTAGTATGATTATTTCTTCTTCATACTTTTTAATATATACTAGCTATTTTTAATAAACATTAAGAATATAAATGTCGACTCGTTAGTATAAGCGTAGATAGAATTTTTCAAATAGGTTAGTAACTTTGGGATTTCTGGGATGATTAAAAAAACAGTTCAGACATTCTGAGATTATCATGCTCACAAACCACACATTCCCATGAGACAGGAGCTCGAGCCAGATTCCTGAGCTAAAGGAGCCCCTGGTCTCATGCATATTTTCAGTGCTTCATCTTAGGTCAGTTCTGGGACATCTCCTGGCCAGTTCCCAATTTCATGTCTGCCATATGCCTTAGGCAAGGGATTCCAGAGGGTTCTTTGCAGGGGGTGGGTCAAGGGAGCATTCAGTTTTATTGCATCCCGGAAGTTACAAGCTCTCCAGGGATTCAGAACACATGCTTCTTTATGCTTTATAAGCTTGGGAAGCTGGGGTCTCTCTGCATTCTAAACTGACCCTTCTGCAATTAGAAATGAGATTTCCAGCAGGGGCTCTATCTTGGTGTGAACAGCAGACAATAGCCTTTGGCTCTCTCTAACAAGATCAGCAAACCAGGCTCTTCAAATTGGCTAAATTTATATTGCACGCTAGGCCCTGTGAATAAATAACAAGGAAATTCTTTTGTTAGCTTGAAAATAATCTATACAAATTCTATCTTAATAATAGTCTCTCAACAGGCCACGTCAATGCCAGCAGGCAGGGGCCAGAGCAGAGATGGGAACAAGAGCTCAGAGTTTGGAGTGACTGTAATGAAATGCTACACCTGCTGCCTCTCAAACTAGAATTGATTGGATAAAAATTTAGTACACAAGAGTCATCCTGTGCTTGTTTCCCAGGCTTTCGGTGTCTGGAGATTAAGCACCTATTTCCCTGGAACCTGGAAGATGCTTTGAATTTCGAGTGAGATAAGCAGTGGCCTGGCACATGGGAGGTGCTCTGCGTTTAAAAATCAAATGAACTAGGAAGGGGGGCAACAACCAGTGGTCACTCTGTCAGTTAATATTCATTTGGTGTCACACAGACCTCTTTCCACACACCTAAAGCACAAAGGGAATTTATCTACTTGCATTAACTGAACATTTCAGGAGCTGGACCAGCTGCAGGAGTGGCTTGATCAGGAGTTAAAAGGCTACCACAAAACCTAATTTCTCTTTCTTTAAATTACAACTTGACCCACCTTATGGTGGCTTCATTTCTTTTCTCCCCTCCCCCCTTGTAAAAAAGTTCTTCCATTATGATCAGAGACAACTGCAATGTTTTCAGAATTACATCCCTTTGGCTTCAATTTCCTTGTGGAAAAAGCAAGAATATCTTTCCCTGGAGGCCCAACAAAAAGCTCATTATGCTCTACTGGCTCTGTCTAGGTCACATATCTAGCCATTGAACTAATCACCGTGGCAAATAAATAGATCTAAGTATGAACAACTTCGACTGGGTTCCGTTGACTTGTATTTAGGGAAGTGGGAGTGAGATCTCATCACCACCCAAAAACGTGGACTGAAATGGGGAAGGACTAACTGAACCACAGCTAAATCAGAGTATGCTTGAAAAGAGTAGTGTGCCTGGATCTGGTGGCAAAGACCTCAAATACAACACCGACATTATAGAAAAATGCTAAGTGTTCCCTTTAAAGAAGCCACTTAAAGCTCTTTTTCTACAAAGGAAGAGAAGGAGTTTTCTATTTCTTTTTTTTTTTTTAATATTTTATTTATTTATTTGAGAGAGAGACAGTGAGAGAGAGCATGAGCGAGGAGAAGGTCAGAGAGAGAAGCGGACTCCCCGTGGAGCTGGGAGCCCGATGCGGGACTCGATCCCGAGACTCCAGGATCATGACCTGAGCCGAAGGCAGTCGTCCAACCAACTGAGCCACCCAGGCGCCCCTCTCTTCTGTTTCTTGTAGAACAGTCCACGGGGTGGGAGTCCTCTCTCACCTCATTGCAACCCCTGCTCTTCGTGGGTGGATCTAGCTAGGTCCCTCCTCTCACTTCTTGCCCCCCTCAATTCTTCGGCCTGTCCTGATGAAGGGAGAGCATTTCCTCTACTTCGTAGTACCAGCGTCACTGGCAGATTACTTAGTCTATGCCAGGCATGGTGCAACGTCCTTTAGGCAAAAATCTCATTTAATCTTCACATAAACTCTAGGAGGTCACATCTGCTATTTATGAGAAAAATGAGGCTCAGGACGATGATGAACTTGGGCAAGATCATACAGCTATGTGAGGAGAGGAAAGGAGTCTCACCGTAGCACGCTTTCTGAGCCGGTGCTCTTCCCTGTACAATTCCTTTATCTCCTTTCTCTACCACCCTGAACTGATTCACAGCAATGCTTCCACTTTCTCTCTTTTTCTTAGACCTGGTTTCTCAATCCTAGCCTCCATTCGCATACTTTTTGTCTTGTGACTGTAAATATGTTTTAAGCTCCACATCATTGGCTCAGAGCCCTATACCTTCCAAGGATACCAAACTGGCCTCATGGGTAGGACCACGTTTCCTACGTGAACACTGCCACCTGCTTGGTCTCAGGAATACTGACCACTACTTGTGTTTTTCATCCCTCTGCCCCCTAGTTAGGAAAATCCACTTTGACAATATCTTACTTGACTTACTATCTTCCCTGCCAAGAAGAAGCTTCCTCCCACAAGATAGGTAAGCCCAAAATTACAGAAAAAGAGATACAAGGGCCCGTAGCAATATGCAAAGATGTGCAATGTCACTGAGAATATCAATTTCCTCCCACGAGACAGGTAAACCAAAAACTCGAGAAGAAGAAATACAAGTGCCCCATAGCAATATGCAAAGATATTGAGAATAAAAGAGATGCAAATTAAAACTACATTTGAAATAACCACATCGATTGGCAAATTAAAAAACAGACAACATATTCCTTTGGTGAGGCTGCAGGAAAGAGATACTTTCATCTATTCTAGTGGATTACAGAATGCTACAACCATCAAGGAGAGGAAATTGCCAATGCTTACAAAATCTATCTACCCACTTATCCTTTGACTAGCAATCCCACTTCAAGGACTCCATTCCAAGGAGAAGGGGTCAAAAATTTGAGTGCACAAATGCCTAAGCCTATTCTCTGTGGTATTCGTTATAATGGAAAAGACTAGAAATTGCCCAAATGCCATAAACAGGGGAACAATTAAAATAACAATAGTACATGCTCTTGATGGAGTACTACACAACTGTAAAAAAGGGATGAGGAAAGCAGCTGCTGCTCATTTTATTTATTTATTTATTTATTTATTTATTTATTTTGCAATTCTGTATTTGCCAATTAAACCACTAGCTACAATACTGATAGCCCTTTTCACAGTCATTCCCAGACACACACATGCATAGAAGAACAAAACACTTGAGTTGTCTGATATGTACATTCCTGGTTACGGTCAAACAAGAGAGTCAAACTCTCTGCCTTCTACTTTCTGTTCTCATACTATAAACTTGTGTTCTTTACACAGTATTTAGTGCCATATTTTTCACACTTTTGTCTGCTTGATTATTTTAACTGTTTAAAACACACCCAAGGGGCGCCTGGGTGGCTCAGTGGGTTAAAGCCTCTGCCTTCAGCTCAGGTCATGATCCCAAGGTCCTAGGATCGAGTCCCGCATTGGGCTCTCTGCTCAGTGGGGAGACTGCTTCCTCCTCTCTCTCTCTCTGCCTGCCTCTCTGCCTACTTGTGATCTCTGTCTGTCAGGTAAATAAATAAAATCTTTTTTAAAAAAATAAATAAATAAGTAAAACACACTCAAGCATAATGCCAAAGTACGATTAAGAGTTCCTAAGCAAAAGAAAGCTGTGATTTTCCTGGCAGAGAAATATGTATGTTTTGTTAGATAAGCTTTGTTTGGGCACGAGTTAGTGTCTGAGTCTCATGTTAGTGAATTAAGAACATATATTAAATAAGGGACCTTTAAACAGAAACACACATAAAATAAGTTTATGTGCTGATTGGCTGACAAAAATAATTTATGACAAGAGGCTCAAAGGAATCTAACCATGTATTTCCCCTAAGAGGAAGGATTCAGGATTTTCTGGTTCAGTGTTGATGGCAACTTTATTGAATATAACTACAACAAAGGATGAGAATTTCCTACATTTCTACATAGTGATAAGGTGTGTTCTCTAGGATGCATTCATAAGTAAAAAAGTAAGGTTCAGGGGCGCCTAAATGCTAAACATCAGACTCTTGATCTCAGCTCAAAGTCTTGATCTCAGGGTTCTGAGTTGAGGCCCCTCCACTGGGCTCTGTGCTGGGTGAAGAGCCTACTAAAAAAAAAAAAAAAAGTAAGGTGCAAAAGGATGATTATGGAATGCTACTTTTTAGCCTATGAAAAGAACAGATATGAATAGATATTTACTTGCTTACATAGAAGAAAAACAATGAAAGAATACACAACAAAAACAGTTACCTAATGCAAGTGGTAAAAAACATGACGTGGAGGGGAGAGGCATGGAAACTAGACGTCTCTGAGTGCAATCTGTTCCAGATATTTTACTTTTAAGCAAGTATATGTTTTTTAAATCTTAATATTTATAAAACAATAGTTTAGCAAAATTTATAATGAATTAAATAAAATTTGCAAGAAGCGATCCCACAAAATCTAAAACAAGAAGAAATAAGTGAACTCAACTGTGTATCAGACTGGTGGCTTCACAGCGAAGAATTATGTTAAACCATTTCAAAATACAGTGATTTGCCTGCATGTCCCCACTGGGATATAGCTTAAGGTTAAAGACAATGGCAAAGAAATTGCAAGTTGTTTTCAGAAATCATATTTTTAGTTGTAATATTGATTTTGTTATTCTGGGACTGTTGTAAGAGTGTTGTAGGATAAAGCAAGTCAGTATTTATGTTGCTGTAACTGGGGCTGAGGATTTTTGTTATGGGGAAGCAATATCCAAGTACAGAATCAGAAAACTTGGGTAAGCCCTCTGACCTTAAAGGCTTGTTGGAGATAGCGGGAGGAACACATGATGTATTTTCCCAGCTCTATGTACAAAAAAGGCCTAAAAAGAATAACATGGCCTAGAAAGAATGACACAGCCCAGACTGTGGTTTCTAAATACCATTTCCCACTAAAAGGAAGGAGGACTCTTTGGATATGCGGTCAATTCCCCATCTGGTCAGAAAATATAAAGAGTGGGCCCAGAACATGAGATTGTCCCAGAAGGCAAGAGAGTTAGCAAGACCACTGGGTCAAAAGGATTCAAGCAGTTCTCTAGAAGGAACTCCTACAGGCCAAAGGTAGTTTGATCTTAACTTTAAAAAGAAGAATATACTTCTTTAAAAAGAAGAATGAATAAAAATAATTAAATATGCCGGGGTACCTGGGTGGCTCAGTCGGTTAAGACTGAGAAAATATGCAAAGCCCAGAGATGTTCCACAGCCACATGTTACGCAGAAACATTCTTCTGAGGATGCTGTCACTGATACGGCCACCACTGGATGCTCAGGGCAGGAGCCCCTGGACTCTCAGTGCTGCCACTGCCACTGGACCCTTGGTGTTTTCATTACTAGACCCTCAAGATTCAAGGTCATGGGCCTGAACCTCTGGTTGACCAAGGCTGAATGATTAACTATACTCCAGGTGCCAAAAAGTGGGAAAGAGGGTCTAATCAGGTTCCTTTGGCTTCTTCTATCATCAAGACAGTACTTCCCACTGGATGCACAAAGGAAGATTCTCCTAAAAATAAGAATGTTTACACCTTGAGTAGCAAAATGGTCAAAAGACCACGAGAGAAGCCAAAAACAACTTGCTAAAAAGATGAGTAAGCTTTATCTAGCCATTGCTGAGCACATGCTAACTTCGCCAAATATCTTAGCATAATAAATCATGGAATTATCAAAGTCAGGAGAGATTGGTGTTAGTTGATTAATGGGCCATGAAGGACAAGTCGGGAGCTGTCTATCCATCTATCATAAAGCTTGCGGTGACTTCAGAGAAGCCTTTTAACTTCTTCAGCATCTAATTCAATTAAAGGATCACAAGTTTCACTGAATAGAAACTGTAGACGAGAAACCAATATTCTTCAGTTTAACTCAGAATTATATTATCAATCCTAAGAACATGAAAGAGGTCAAGTAGCGTGAGTCATGATAAAGAGCAGCACATCAAGATGACTCTGCGGGAATGTCTGCGCTCCAAAGTCATTTGGGAGAGCCTTGGGATTCAGAATAGGAAGAGGCTGGACTCCAAATGGATTGTGGTTTTCAAAGAAAAAGGAATCAAATTTTAAAGACAAATTTAAGCTCTTTTGGATGAATAAAATCAAATTGTCTACAATTTAAGAGTATTTCTTTTTCCACCCCGTATCCTCCTTCCAAAAGCTGTCATTAAATCCGTGGTGATTTTTAGAATCCATACGATACTGCAGCAAATGCAAAGTAAACTTTGGTTTAAAGATATTGCCTTCGGGCGGCATCTTCCAGACCCAGCTAGACTTTCTTTTCCTTTCTTGACCATACACTCTTGGCCTGAACTTTCTCACCTCTGTAGAGTCCACAGTCCCATGTCCAAGTTGAGTGGCGTATAGGGACAGGGGACATCAAAGTTTTGATTTCTTCCCCATGAGCAATGCCAGGAAGCACTCTCTGATGCACAGTGAAGGAGACCACTGAGAAAAAAGGGTAGGGAAGCTGACCGATAGCTATGGATTCATTTCTTCGCCTTAGCCCCTGAGCCAGTGACTAGGGGTCCTAAGATTGCTTGGGAAATCTGTCCTTCTATCTTGTAGAGCCTACTATACCTTTGGTGCAGACAAACACAGAGTAACGGGACCTGGGGGTCAGGAGGAGAATATAGCTGCCCTTGGCTCCCATTACCTATAACATATTTAAGGCCAAGAGCCATGTATCCCTAGAAACACAGCTCTTCTCCAAATATCATTTCTAAAAATGGTGAGACTACAGACCTGGTACGCTCGAAAAAAAAATTAAAATAAAATAAAATTAAAATGGTTAGTCTTCCTTTATCTGATTGCTTTCAAAATTTATTATTGGATTCCATTTTTGTTTACTTGTTATGTTTCAGGAACTGTATGTATATTATCTCATTTAATCCTCCCAAACGCTCTATCAATACTATTTCCCCCCACTCTCCACTTTATAAATGATGTAAATGAGATTTGGAGATGGGGTTGGGACTTGACCCCAAGCTGTGTGTGCAAAACTCCTTTGAACTTAATCAGCATTAGATTGAACTCATCAGATTCTCAAAACACACTTTTTAAAAAAAAATAATGGTTTTATTGAGGTATACTTCACATACCATATAAGTCACCCTTTTAAAGTATATGCTTCAACAGGTTTTAGTGTATTTATAGAATTATACAACCATTTCCAATATCTAATTCCAGAATATTTGCATCACTCTCAAAAGAAATTCTATTCCTATTAATAAACACTTATTCTCCCTACCCAGCCTCTGGCTACCACTGACATATTTTCTGTCTATGAACTTTCTACTCTGGAAATTTCATATAAATGGAATCACACAGTATGTGCCTTTTGGGTCTGACTATTTCACTTAGCATAATGTTTTCAAGATTCATCTATGTTGTAAGATAATTCAGTACTTCATTCCTTTTTATAACTGCATATTATTCCATTGTATAGCTATGCCACATTTTGTCTGTTCATTCAACAGTGGATGGACATTTGGGTTGTGCCCACATTTTTGCTGTCATAAATCATGTGCCATGCAATCCATGGATAAGGTTTTGTATAAGTTTTGGATGGACATATTTTTCAACTTTTGTAGGTACATACCTAGGAGTGGAATTTCTGGGTTATACAATAAATCTATATTTATCTTTAAGGAACTGCCAAACTGCTTTCCATGATGATGCACCATTTTACATTCCCATCAGCAATGTATGAGGGTCCCAATTTCCCCACATCTTACTGTGTGTCTTTTTTATTAAAATAATCCCAGCAGGTATGAGTGGTATCTCATTATAGGTTTGATTTGCATTTCCCTAATGATTTATGATCTCGAGCATCTTTTCATGAGCTTAATTACCATTTGTGTATCTTCCTTGGAGAAGTCTCTATTCAATTTTTTTTTTGCCCACTTTCAAATTGGCATATTTGTCTTATTATTGATTTGTGAGAGTCTTTCATAACTTTTCAATACAAGTCAGATATACTATATATGCAAACATATTATCCTATTCTGTGAGTTTTCTTTTCACTTTCTTGTCAGTGTCCTTTGAAGCACAAAAATTCTTATTTTTTATTAAGTCTACTTTTTCTTTAGTTGTTAGTGCTTTTGGTGTCATATCCAAGAAATTGTTATCTTATACAAGGTCATGAGATTCTATTTCTATATTTCATTCTAGGAGTTTTATAGCATTAGCTCTTAGGTCTATTAACTTTTTTCAGCCAATTTTGTATACAGTGTAAGTAGGGATTCAATTTCCTTTTTTAGTATGAGGATATCTAGTTGCCCCAGTATCATTTGTTGAAAAGACTATTCTTTCCTCAATTTAATTGTCTTGAGGACTTTGAAGAAAATTTAAAGATTTATTTCTAGACTTTCAGTTATCTTCCATTGATCTATATGTGTACCTTTATGCCAATATCACACTGTCTTGATTAAGATAGCTTTGTAGTTTAAGTTAGCAATAGGGAAACCTGAGTTTTCCACCTTTGTTCTTTTTTCTTTTCTTTCTTTTTCCATTTTTTGTTCTGTTTTGTTTTGTTTTTGCCAAGAACTCTTGGGGTATTCTGGGTCCCTATTATTTCCATATGAATTTTCAGAGCAGCCTGTCAAATTATACAAAAGAGGCAGCTGGGATTTTGATAGAAATGGCACTGAGTTTTTTCATCAATTTGGGGAATATCGATGTATTATGATATTAAATCTTAATTTCAATTTTAAATGTTCCAATTCATGAACATGAGGTTTATTTCTATTTATTTTTTTTAAGATTTTATTTATTTATTTGACAGACAGAGATCACAAGTAGGCAGAGAGGCAGGCAGAAGTGGTGGAGGAAGCAGGCTCCCCATGGAGCAGAGAGCCTGATGTAGGGCTCAATCCCAAGACCCTGGGATCATGACCTGAGCCTCGAAGGCAGAGGCTTAACCCACTGAGCCACCCAGATGCCCCTATTTCGATTTATTTAGATCTTCAAATTCTTCCAATGATTTTTTTTTAAGTTTTCAGTGACTAAGTTTTTACTTCTTAAATCTATTCCTAAGTATTTTATTCTTTTGGATGCTTTTGTACATGGAATTTTCTTAATTTCTTTTTGGATTTTTCACTGCTAGTGTATATAAAAACAATCGATTTTTTGTACATTCTTCTTATACCATGCATCCTTACTGATCATATTTATTAGTTCTAACACATTTTTTGCATGTGAATTCTTTAGGATTTCCTATCTACGTCCTCAAAACACTGCTTGTGAAAGCCTGAATCTGTGGATGGTCTCTTCAGATCCAAACTTCATTTTAATTATAAAGCAGGACCCTCTCTTACCCCGTTGGTTCTAATTTTGCCTTTGTTGTTGTTTCATTGATTTCACCACCTAGTAGCTATTCTCTCTTCTGGAAACAGTACCCCAGTTCTTCCAAGGGATACACTCCCTCTTCTGATCTCAGTCCATAGCCTTCGGGGAGCTCCAGTTCCGGGGGTGGGCACGCAGTACAAATCTGGCCCTCACATCCATCCATCCATCACAACTGGTCTGGGCTTAGCCTATAGCACAATCAGAATCAATGAGCTGCATTCCCATGAATGAAAAGTCCCCCATAAGCTCACACACTTTTCTTTTCTGTTGGACTTGGGTTCAACACAAAGACAAGAGATGGAGAGAGATTGGTTCTGATTATATCACTTCAACCCAGGAACACACCATACAGAAGTCTGCCCAAGTCCTCAACTGTTCAGGTTTGTGATCCAATAAACTCTCCTCAGCAATCAGCCAGTTCAGAGTTGGTTGTCCGCCACTTGCACTGATGTGAGTGCAGATAAGGGGTCAGGTATTGCTACTCATAGAAGAGGGTAGTATCTCCCAATGCAACCCCTAAGAGCTTTATTTTAAATAAATGGTTTAGTGATAAAAGGCATAACAAACACTTTTTAAAAATACCATCATGTTTTACCCTTTCCATTCCATGAAGGAGGCTCAAATTTCAAAAACGGATTTTCATTTGGGGCACACATCTATGAATTATTTAGCTTTATGTCTGGCAATGCACTTTACTTAAACTCCATGTGCAGCCCCTCCAGTGGTTAATTTAATATGGAACAGTCCAGGCTCCCTTCTTTCCCTGGTTTTGCTAACGCTGAGCTTGTTCTCAGAGGGTCTGAGGCCATGAAGACTCATCACCATAGTGTTTTTTAAAAGAATCCCATTAGGTGGGAACAGCCAGTGTATTTTATTAGGAGGCTCTTCTAGAAAGTTTTGCATAATATCCAACAGTGTTCAGCAAGGGGGAAAAAAAAAAAGAAATTTCTTCAAATAATCAGTTCCACAAGGGAGGCCGTTTACTTTTACACCTTTGTACATCACTGAACTCCAATCTTGAACTCTAGAGAGAGAGAGCTGCCCTCAGCTTATGATTTTACGTTCACCAGGAAATGCAGAAGTTTTCAGCTCCGAGGACTAAAATCTATCCCTCTGGTTAAAATATTTTAGCTGACAGAAAATAGGAAATTACTCTGGTAAAGGAAGCTCTTTCATTTCCCACCTGAAGATTTATTTAGAAAGAGGGGGTTAGGGAGGTCAGAAGGGGATCCCCTGACTAAATGACCTTGATTTATTATTTGCCAACTTTATAAAGTAAAGGCACATAGCAGTGCTTAACAGCCTAGATTTGGAACTTCTCAAACATGGATCAAAACCTTGCCTCTACCGCTCACTAGAATGTGCTCATGGGAAAGTTACTGAGCCCTCTGAGCTTCAGACTCTTCTTCTGTATAATGGGATTAATAATAAAACCTATTCATAGGCTTTTGGAGGACTGAATGGGAAAACACAAAATGCACACAGGTCCTGGTGCCTAATAAGCACTCAATAAACATTATGTTATTACTGCTACTTCATAACCTTAGCAGAAAACAATGAATATCAGACATCCCTGTCTCACTCTGAGAAGGCATATTCACAATCCATTCCCAAAGCCCAGGTGTCCCAGCTGAAGTGCTTTGCCAGATGTGACCCAGACTGAAAAAGGTGGCATTACCTGCCCCTGATGCTGTCCTTGAAAGAATGGCTGTGTCAGAACATCCATGTGTCACAACTCTTAAAATCATGGATTTCAACTCCAGAAAAAATCACCGGTTATTGGCATATAGATCCTTTTTTTTTTTAAATTCTGGTTGCTATTTTTTTTTTCCTTTCTGCTTCTCTTTTCTTACTCCTGAGTTTTACAAGTGTCGGGAGAGACCATCATTAAACTTTCTTGATCTCTGTTGTTATCCCACTGGAATACTTAAAAACCTCTCTTCTGAAATTTGGCCAGAAATGACAAGGAATCATGAGTTAATTCCACCAAGCATCCACCAAGAATGATGACTCTCAAGCTAAAGGCGTTTTTCAGCCATCACAGTGGAGTGAATGATGTGGACATTAGTGCCCCTACTTACAGTCATTGATGAATCTGCTCTGAGCGGCTGGGGCACCCAAGTGTGGCGGCAGCAATGGGGAGAGAAAGGGATGTACCGGGGGATGAAGGAGCTCATTGCGCCTGTGTATTTTGGAGGCCAAGACTACTGCCAGATGGCTCAAGAAATGGGATGCAAGAAAAATGACTTTTATCACCTAAAAAGAGTAAAAGATTTAACAAAAGCAAACTCTACGAAGAAAGGACAGCCAATACTGCCTTAATCCTAGCACTTCCTTTCATGGCATTGGCCGATTCCATTATCCTAGCTTAGGAAAAAATGCCTCCTTTACAGGTGCATTCTGCTGCACACAGCCATTATTAAAGCAATTTGTTAGAGGTGGGTCATGTACATATTCAAGCAGGATAATCATACCGGAGAAGGTGGGCTGAAGTACTGACTCAGCTGAAGAGGTCATGGGACATAACTCCATTCTCTAGACCCAGGTAAGGATGGCCACACTGAGTGACCTAGCTGTACAGCACACTCTAGTGGGATTTCCCCCCAAAATATATCTGGCAATGGGATTAAGCCAATTTAAAAAGAAGACACAGGTGGAATCCTGCTTTAAGAGAGGAGAGCGCATCAATAAAACCACAGCCTCTTTTAGGAGAGAAAAATTTCAGTCTGCCTCTTAAGTTTCTTTACTCAATCAATATTTATCCGACACCTACTCTGCAAGGGGATGGTAATTTACGGAGTAGAGAATAAGAAAGACAGAATGTCCTATCTTTGCTCGGTTGCTGTACTGGTGGGAGAGGCCAAACAAGGCACTGTTTAATTTAATTAATTTAATTAATTATTTAATTATTTAATTTCAAAGGCGAACTACAGGTACTTTGCATATGAATATTAATGAACTCTCCCTAATGGGGTGGTCAGAGAATGTTTGCTTGAGGCGGGAACATCTGAGCTACCACTAATGGATGAGAACTAGTTAAGAAGTAGGGTGGCCAAGTGGAAAGGTGTTCTAGACAATATGGCGTAGGCCAGAGCTTCAAAGCAGAACCAACAAGGAAAAACAGTGTGATTGTAGCTCAGAGAGTTAGGGGAAAGGCACATCAAGGCTCTAAGAAGACTGCAACAGCCCTTCGCACGTGCTGTGCTCCTTGCTGGGAACACAGTGGAACGCTGGAACATGTGTGCAAGGCCATTGTGAGAATTTGGCTCTACTCCGAGAGAAAGGGGGAGCCATTGAACAACCTTAGGCAGGAGGAGTGACAGTAGTAAGCATTTTTGAAAGGTCATTCCGTCTTACGTGTGAAGAATGAGTTGGACACTGCAAGACGGAGTGTCCGGTCAAGAAGTATTTCGGACAAAAACCCAACAATACTTGGAAATTGACTGGATATAGAACAGACAGATGAATCTCTCTGATACATGGCGAGGAGAAAATTTTCATTTTAGAAAGAAACTTTAACACTGAGGAAATTTCCAATAATTGGCTCCACAACTCCCCACTCTGAGCCTCATTTAGTGAGACAATTAAAATCAGCGTAATACACACTCTGAGTGTGATACTATCAGACATGGTTGTCGTAATCCTGGAAAAATAAATGTGGACGTGCACAGTGTGCTTAAAGTGTTCTCAACTGTTTTTAAGGTCTCAACCGCCATAAGTGGGGAGTGTGGCTTCTCCCCATGGCAGACCCAGAGGCTGGAGCCAATGCACTGAGAGCCCCTAGAACTGTGTTCTGATGCTGAGCACTGCGGCAAAAAGGCAACATCATGGATCTGTGAGGTCAGCTATGTGTCAGCTGACAGTCTCATTTTGTCCCTACTTTTGGGTGGTTCTGACTCTCAAGTATTACTATACCCCTCTGAGTTTCTCTTTCTTTCTCCCAGAAGTGAACCTGAGAGAAGCACTGTGCATGTAAGGCACTCACAGTAAGTACTTAGCTCAATAAATATTAGTTGCTTTATTAGTCCCTTTTCTCCAAAAGTAATTATAATGATCTAGCTAATCATCACATTTGTAATAAAATAACAGTAATAGCTCACCGTTACTGAATGCCTCAATGTGCCAGCAACTATTCAAAACACACATATTTATATTTATTAATTCACTGAGTCTTATAACAACCCTGTGAAATAGATGCTATCAGCATACTTGTTTTATAAATGTGAAAACAGAGGACAAAGACTCAGGGCCGTCCAAGGGAGTGGCCCCAGCAGGACTCAAAGCCAGCTCGTCTGAGTGGGTATTTAAAAAAAGTTTTCATACAACTTATGAGGCAACAAAAGGCAGAAACGGAGGTTGAAATTTATGTTAATCACCTTCTGTGATTCTATACTCTCAATAAATTCAGACAGAAAAACCCAAGTAGACTACACAGAGGCACAGTGCTCTGAAAAATTTAACACTGTGCCATGCTTATGAAGAATGAAACCCGCTGGATGTCTATTTCACGGCGTTCCAAATGCTCCCTCCGCCCTTTGCCTGATGACAAAGAAACAACAACTTCAATTTATATGCCAACTCATCACGCTCCAGCATTCCAAGGTACTTTGCTGGGGACGAAGTGCAGTGGTTTAATGGCACAGTAAGT
This sequence comes from Mustela nigripes, assembly GCF_022355385.1. NCBI lineage: Eukaryota > Metazoa > Chordata > Mammalia > Carnivora > Mustelidae > Mustela > Mustela nigripes. The sequence continues at coordinate 26,295,762 of NC_081567.1, forward strand.
CACACTGGGTTAATGACAGAGAATAGCCATGCCAACAAAGTCCCCAGCTGGGCACCCGGTCAGGGATCTGGGCACGCCAGCCAAACCTGTAGTGGGGAGGGCTGAAAGTGTGAACCAGCCTCCTCTTCTGCTCTTTTCTGGTGAGGGGCAGAGAAATCCTGCAGACCTATCCAACTTATCTCACGCAGAACGCTTTAATCACAGCCACTGCGATGGTAACAACTGGGCTGCTTAAGACGGCACTTTGAGAGCTCAGCTTTTGATTCCATCTGTTGGTACCGAGGTCGGTGGATATTGATGCGGGACAATGCTGTGTGCTGTTTTCAACACCTGCTTTTCCCCGGGAACTCCGCGAGAGCAAGAGTGAGTCAGCCTGAATCACCGCTACATCATAGCACTTAGCATGATGTCTGGGAAAATAATAGCAATAACGAAGAGGGGGAGGTGGAAGTAACAGCTTACCCCTACTGTGCGCTTACCCACCACAGTCTAAATACTTTCCGTGAATAACTTAATGCTGATAATAATCCTATGTGATAGGTTCTATTGCTGTCCTATTTTACACATAAAGAAACTGAGGCGGACTGCACTGCAGCAGTTGGCTCAACTGCCAAGTGGTAGAGACAGGATTCAATCCCACGCCCCAACCTCAGAGTCTGTGTTTCTAAGCACTATACCTTGACGTCCCTCTAAAGAACAGAGAAAAGCCATCCTTGTGCAGTGAGGAAATGTTCGAGCAACTCCAACAGTAGCATGGCAGGTGGGTGGGGAACTAAGTGTGCCTTCTTAAGAAGGCATTCAAAGCCACAGGGAATCGTTCCAAACTACACACCCCTTTCTTAGCCATTTCCCATCCCCACTTCTAGATGAAAATCTTTGCCACAGTCAGTTACTTTTCGTGGCAGGAAGTGTGTTTTCTCCCTTAAGCGTACTGGTGAAAAAAAGAGACTTAAGAAAGGACTGCTCTGTACCAGGGGTTCTCAAACCCAGCCACACTACAGACCAAACCAGGGAGTTTTTGTTCCACTGAAATCATTCCCTTTACTTACCCTCGTTCATTCACGTAGCACATCCATCCTACCATGATGTCATCACCCAATGATGGATTCTGTTTAATAGAATGCTGGTTTTTGAACAGAAATTATGATATATTTAAATATTCAGGGTATGACCTTTTTAAATTTCTAAGTGACTGGAATAGCTGGATAGGGCAAGTAACAAAATCCTAGAGTATGAAAACTAATAGGAACATCAGAGATCTTTCGATCTCTTGGTTTGTAACTAAAGACAAACCAGGGCTCTTTTAAAAATAGAGATGCCAGGCACCCGGGTGACTCAGTTGGTTAAGCATCTGCGTTTGGCTTAGGTCATGATCCTGAGGTCCTGGGATCAAGGCCTAAGTCAGGCTCCCTGCTCAGCGGGGAGTCTGCTTCTCACTCTCCTGCCTGCTGCTCCCCCTGCTTGTGATCTCTCTCAAATAAATAAAATCTTAAAAAAAAAAAATAGTGATGCCATGCCCCGCCTTAGGTTAAGTAAGTGAAAATTGCTGGGGATGGGGTACGGGCACTGTTATTTCTTAAAGCCACCCAGGTAGATCCAATATAATAGTCAAGATTGAGGAGTGCTGATCCACCCTCCTCATCTAAAAGCAACCAAGGGATTCTCCAGGCCAACCTCATTCCCCTTCCTTTGGTAATAGCTTTGAGGTACATTCCCCTTCCTTAGGTAATAGCTTAGGGGTACAGATATCAGGGTAGTCAGGTATTTTAAAATTTACCCCAACAAACATTTCATGAGCATCTCCTATGTGGAAAACACAAAGAAGTATAAAGCACAACTTTCATCTTTATGGCCATAACGCTCAATGATGAGATCACACAAGCCTAAGTATATGACACAGCTCTCCTATGTGAGAAATACCACAGAGATGGGAAAGAGCAGGAGGACTGACGGGAGGAGAGGCCCTAATGGAAAGTGGAAGTGACTCCTCTCTGGACAGCTAAGAAAAATGCCATAGAAGCAAGAACAAAGGGAAGAGGAAGAGCAGAGAAAGCGAAGATGCACATGTTCTTCTTTTCCTAACTTAAAATTTATTTTGAGTGGCGCCTGGGTGGCTCAGTGGGTTAAAGCCTCTGCCTTTGGCTCAGGTCATGATCTCAGGGTCCTGGGATCGAGCCCCGCATCGGGCTCTCTGCTCAGCAGGGAGCCTGCTTCCGCCTCTCTCTCTCTGCCTGCCTCTCTGCCTACTTGTGATCTCTGTCTGTCAAATAAATGAATAAAATCTTAAAAAAAAAATTATTTTGAGACAAGTATGGATTCACTGGTAGTTGTAAGAAACAATGCACAGAAATTCTATCTGCCCTCCACTCAGCCTTCCTCAGTGACATCTTCCATGACTAGAGTACACACCACATTTATTTTTGACAGAAGGCTCTGAGGACAAGCAGATTTTTTAAAGTTTAAAATAGCCTATTAGATAATTTAATTGCAGATCAACATTTTATTCCAAATTCATGGTGGAACAAGAGACCTTGCTTGACCTTGGAAGGGACCATGTCGAGGAAGAGGAATGTGAGGTAATCACAGTTAGGCTGGATACATGTATGGAGAGCATCTGGTTCAGATCATTAGACCCTTGACTGACAGTCCGCTAAGGAGGTGGGTCGGTTGTTTCCCAGAAGAAGTCTTATCTCATTAAAGTTTAATGTAAAAATGCTTAAGCATTTTATCACAAATCTTAATTTCCTTCTTAATTGGAGGCTGTGAATTACATCATGAAAAAAGTTCTGTCTCAAACCACGTTTGGGACCAGTTTTCTTTATCATAAGCCAACGAACTCAATGAGGTACGGAGGACCCACTTGAGATTTAGAAGGACTGAACACGATGCCTCCAGCTGAGCCCATGGGGAACAGAACCCAAGAAGCCACCCATGAGTGAAAGACTGGCCATGTGGGAACTTGAGCTTCTGTGTGACATAAAGGACTTGATGCTTGTTATGTATTACTTCTATATTGGACTGTGATTCCTCTGTAATGCAAGCTACGGAAGGGCAGGGATATTTGCCTATTATTTACACTGATTTTCTCCATTAGAAAACACGTTTTTTTCCTGCAGAAGAAGTATAAATAACAGACATTATCAAGCACCTAATTGGCCTGCAGTAAGTAGTGGTTTAATAAAGTAAGTCCTAAGCACTCAGACACCAGTAATACTGCCAGCCCTATGTTTGAGTCATGCTAAAGGGGGGGGGGGATTTTTAGATCAGAACTGCACTTCATGAACCAATATTTGGGGAACACATGCATGAGTATACTCATATATGTCAACGCCCCAACTATGAAGAAAATTTCAGCTTCATCTTGGACAAGGACCTCACAGGGACACAGTGTTGGGGATCCAGGAATCACTCAAGAAAGTCTTTATTGTAATTATAATGATGAAGAACAAGTCAGTGGTTTCTGGGGATTGAGGTGGGGGCTGTGATGACGAAGAGATAGCATGAGAAAGTTTTTTGGGTTACTCCGTATTCTGTTTATGACAGTGCCTATCCAACTCTTTGTTGGGCTGGCAGAAAGGGCTACTTAAGATGGCAAAAGTTCCCACCACAAAACCTGAGCTCAGACAGGAGAACAAAAACCCAAGCAGGAATCTAAAAACCCTCCCGCCCTGGGCCCCAGTGGACCAATGGGACCCCGACGAGGAGGCGAAATATCCGAATAAGGGAAACTTGCCAAAAGACCCCTGAACTCCCCTCGAGGCCCCTTAAAAGTCCCCTCCTCCCTGCCTTGGGCGTGACTTCCGCCACTCCGCTTTCCAGTCGCGGAACCTCGCAAGGGGCCCGAGGGTGCCCACCTCCTCCCGGTGCAACTTTCCTGGCTCCCCTTCTCCTGAGCCCTGAAACTTCGACAGAGAGTGTTTTTAATAAATCTTGCCTTCCACCCACTTTGCCTGGTGTCGTGTTTATCTCACCAGAAAAAACTTTACACTCTTTACATTTATTAAATTTAATAGAATGCTGGGTGTGCCTGAGTGGCTCAGTCAGTTAAGTGCTGGACTCTTGGTTTCAGCTCAGGTCATGATCTCAGGGTTGTGAAATTGAGTCCTGGGTCAGGCTCCACACTCAGCACAGAGTCTGCTTATCCCTTTCCCTCACTTTCACTCATGCACACACACACATGCTCTCTCTCTTGAATAAATAAAATCTTTAAAACATAAAATAAAATTCATATAATGCTACACAATAAGTCAATTACTTTAAAAATAAAATATCTGCCATTAAATGACTACTAAATGTATATATTATGAACTGGCCAGCCAATGAACTAGTACTCCCTTCTCTTGGACTAATCCCTGCCCCCATACTTGATTAGATTTCCAGGAAAGCTATTTATATTTGATATTCCATCCCCAACCCACCCTTCAGGGCAAGTGACAATGAGAAGGCATGAAGCTGGACTAATCGATTCTCTCTCAGATATTTAAAATTGGGATTATAGCCACAAGTCAACCTCTTAGAGTAACTGGAATGGTAAATGGTAAATGGTTGTGAGCCAGGCATATGCTTAAATAGATTCAAAAGCTGAAAAAGCTGGCTTGCCAGGGAAAAGGAAGAAGGATGCAAACCCACCAAAAGTGGACATAAAGGAAATGAGAAAAAGAGAAAGAGAATCAGACATATTGACCAATTTCATGGTTCCTCTTCTTAAACTCTATCTACTTTCTTAGTCTTCACTTCAATGAGCTATTCTATGCTTTTCTAACATAACCTGGTTTATGTTTATATTTAATCAACCTCAAGTAATCCTGTTTCTAGGATCACAGATTCTTTCAGTTCATTGATGTGCCATTAAATACTAGCTCCACCACCTCTAACACAGGACCATTTGGGCAACTCAACCTCGCTGTGCCTCACTTTTCTCATTTTGTAAAAACAAGAATAAAAGGGTCGTGAGGATTAAATGAGTCCATGTAAGGTTGTTAGAGCAATGCCTGACATATAGTAAGAACCCAAATATTGTTGTTGATATTTTTGTTTTCCTTCCTCATCTCCTTAATACTAACAAAGCTTTTTCACAATCTGTCTAGATTCCCACTCTCACGCCAAAGCAAAGAAAGAGCAATGATCATCCATGTTTTTTAAGGTGAGAAGACAAGGTATGGGAAAGTATTTCATCCATTTTAAGAACCTCAAGATCTCCCCCAAAACATGAAAGAGTTCCTTAAAATAATAATATAGTGCAAAATTATGAAAATCAGGAGTTTTATTATATTTCATTAAATTCTGGTAAGATTTCCTAGAGAATTATTATATTACGCAGTGCCAAATTACATTCATGACCATTCACTAAGTTTATTCCTATTCTCTCTGTGCCATGAATATAGTGGGGAGTTGTAGATGACATCTTATACCCACATTGTAATTTAGGGTTTACAAAACACTCCCTTGGATTCTATTTTATTGTGGTCTCTATGACAGCCCTATGAGGCAGGCTGTTGAAATTTTATAGATGAGAAAATTAAGGCTCAGAGGGAATCCAATGTCATCCAACTACTTAGTGTAATAACTAGGATGGAGATCTTCTGGCCCCAAGAATTAAGTAAGCTTTTTCACAATAATCGTAATTATGCCTACCAAACAAACAGCTCTACAGATGAAGATGTTCTCCCCACTTCTCAGACTCTACTACTAACTCATGTATTCCAGACCCATACGTTTAGTGCTCACAGCAGTGCAATTTGGTAAGTAGACTATCCTCATTATACAGATTATGTACCATGTATGAAAAGTAGCAGAGGCTCAGTACAATATTATCTTCTACAGGGGATTTCAATTTCTTCTGGCGGCCACAGAGTATTAGCAGGTCATCTTGCTCTGGTAAAGACTGGGTTTCAGGTTTTTAAGCACATCCATGGAATTTGCTGGCCTTACCATGCCCCTTGACATCCTGAGGAATGGCCTTTTGAAAAAAGGAATGGCCTTTTGAAGTTTCAGTGCCAACTAGGTGCCAGTACCTTGCAGGGCTGGGGTAAGGTTCTTCGAAACGCTGTATATACTCTGAATCAGCATCCAATATACAGTGCTCTTTCTACAAAGCCTAGGATTTGAGTCCAGGAAGCAAGCAGGGGATGAGTGACTCTGCAGGTGATTCAGAGATAATCAGAAGTACCCTTCACCATAGGCCTGTGGACCAGGCTGCAACTGCCCAGTGCCTCAGGGGTGGGGCCACTGTGAGAGCAGTAGGGGTAGGGCTTCCCTCCAAAGCCCTTTGGAGCTTCCCTGGGGGTGTTACTGCTGCCCTGTGGATATAATCATCTCCAGACTTAAGATCTAATGGATTTTGCCTTGCTAGTTTTCAGACTTTTTAGGGACCCATCACCCCATTCTTCTTTCCCATGTCTCCCTTTTAGAATGGGATCATCTATCCTATGCTTGTCCCACCATTATATTTCGGATGCATGAACTTGTTTCATAAATTCACTGCTGGAGAAGAATTTTGCCTCAAGATGAATCATACTACAGATCTCACCTGCACTTGATTTAGTTGATATTTTGATGAGACTTTTAACTGCAGGCTATAGAGTTGATGGAGGAATGGATTAAGACCTTTGGGACTCTTAGGATGGAATGAATGTACATCAGGGTTCCCTTGCTTCTTCAATCAAAAAATACCTGGAGGTAGGTAGTCACCTACTCCAAGAAACAAATGCCAAGAGTGGGGCTGTCAGAATGAAACATATTCTTTACCGCAGGGCTCCTGCTCTGGTCTAATGTCCAAGCTGCAGACCTTTATAACCAAGTTCTTCAATGACTAAATCTCTCTGAAAGGTGCCCAACGTGGGCCTACTTTCTACCCATTTCTCTCCATTGTGATGAGTAGCTAGCACTACACTGATGCTTCAGTAAGCATATCATGAGAAAGCTAGATGAACTGAGGTGGGCGAGGAGAAAATCCTCTAACCATAACAATATTAAAATCATGATGTTGCTAAAAACATTCTGAGAAATAATTCTTTGGAAATACCTATTATCCAAATCCCTGTATGATAGAGATAAAAGAGAGCAGTCCTTGTATAAACTTAATTAAGAGCAAAAAAATTGTATAAACTTAATTAAGAGCAAATATATATATATATATATATATATATATATATATATATATATATGCATGCAGTTTTTTAAAGAATATACTTAAAGCCACAGAATAGATTTTGAGTGTAAGTTAAAGCAGAAAGAGCTGCAGGGTGTCTCCCTATGCCTTATCCAGTTATATCAGTGAGAAGCAGGATATGAAGGTAAAAAGTTCCTTTTAAGCACCCTTCAGAAGATTTGCTTATTCCTAGCATCATGTGTCCATCAACTTGCCAGTCTCCTATAAGGTCTGTTTCCTTGATATTAAAAATGATATCCACACCATCCTGTTATCGGCGCCCATGAGTCACTCACTCCTTTGAAATTCAAGCAAAATTAGCTCAAGCCACATACCATATGCTGGGGAAAAGCTCAGTGTTGATCCCGATCTCTGGAGATTCTTGAGTTGTAGGGACAGGACTGTCACTATCTCTTAATCACTTCTAGCTTGGAATATAACAGTTTGGGGAGACGATTCAGTTTATAATAAGCACACTTTCTGCCCATTTCTGCACTGTCACCAGTGCAGAAACTTCACTGTATATTGGATGCTGATTCAGAGTATATACAGCGTTTCGAAGAACCTTACCCCAGCCCTGCAAGGTACTGGCACCTAGTTGGCACTGAAACTTCAAACCTGATTGCGGGAATGGCAGTTTTCTACCGAAAGTCTGGACAATGACTACAGCACAGCCAGTAAAGCAGTAAATCATCTCACTGTCTTAAAATTCCTTCAACCTTTTGGGTACCTGGCTCAGTTGGTTGAGCATCTGATTAATGATTTCGGCTCAGGTACGCTCTTGGGGTCATGAGGTCAAGCCCTTCTTTGGGCTCCAAGCTCAGTGCAGAGTCTGCTTTAGATTCTCTCTCCTTCTCCCTCTCCCTCTGCCTCTCCCCCTGCTTGTGCTTGCTCATATCTCTCTTTCAAATAAATAAAGTCTTTTAAAAAAATTCCTTCAACCTCTCTATCTGCCAGCAGGATGCTCATGGGCCATGCAGTTCAGTCCATTCTTTCTCCTTCCTCTTCCTCACCCTTCCTTTGCTCCTTGCAAGCTGTAGCTCCTAAGTTACGCTACTAACCTCCTATGCATGCCAGTTTTCAAGGTGCCTGTATTTCAGTGTCTCCTTCCTAACTCAACATCTCACCACCCACCTTCCAATCCTAAGGGGTCTATTCTTCTAAACAACAGGAGGTCTCTCCCCAAAAGAAACTCAGCTGCCAGATATAAAATTATTAATTTTTACCCTGTTTCAATACTTCTACTTCTAAATGTAACCAGTAGGTGGAAACTAATCTGTGCCAGGCACTAATACATAGTGGGTGAACACAACAAAGTTCCTAATTTCATCAAGTTCCCAAGTGGGGGGGGCTCTACAAACCCTTCTTTGTTTGGAAAAAATAGAGTAAGTTCTTCTGCATTAATGAATGAATACAGGGCTGTATTTCCATATCTGTGACTTGGAACTCAGATTTTTTTATACATAATAATGATTCTTCTAAGAATATCCACCTGGGCCCTCTCTGCATAAACAGGGGAGTGACAAACTACCAAAAAAAGTTCCTAACCAACTTCTACTAAATCCACCTTATCAAAATAATTACCATTCTCCATTTCCTCTGCAAAACATACAGACTGCTCTCCACAGAAAGCTGGAAGCTCATGGCTAATAGGCAACTCTAATTCTTCTGCTAGATTAACCAGCCAACTACCAGTTCTAATTATATCAGATAAGAAGGCTTCTACTGCATTTTTCCAAATAAAAACATTTTCTCCCCAAGTGGAACTCTAACGCCGGCTGTTGAAAAACAAGTACTTCTGTTCTCTTCCTACCACAGAGATGACTGGATGCTTCAGGAAGACTGTGCCAGGACGACAAAAAATTCACCTCCTACTTATGGTAGAATGTAATTCCAATCTCCATCTGCAGGAAGGAAACTTAAGTGCTTGAATAAGTTATCAGTTAACTATTCCGGAATAACAACAATAAGCATTTATTATTGCTGCAGAATCTACTGGTTAGCAGGGAAGTCCTATTGATATGAGCAATGTTTGGGTGATTTCATCTTGTATCTCTGGTTAGCTGACAGAGTCACTGAGAGGTAGCTGGTCAAGGATGGCATCACATGTCTATGGTTGGCTGGCTTTTGGTCAGATCATAAGGAGTGACTGAAACCTATGAATCTACACATCTATCAGGCTAATTCATGGCAACTACACAGAGTTCCAAGATAAAAAATAGAAGAAATAGGGCCTATTGAGGTATAGTCTCAATACTGACACACTGTCAGTTCCACCACATTCTACTGGTCAAAGTAACTTACAAGGTGAGTCCAAATTTAGGGGAAAGTAAATATGATCCACCTATTTATGAAAGGAGCTACCTATTTATGAAAAGTGCAAACTCTTATAGCAAAAGTTGTGGATAGAGGGAGGTATGGAAAATTAAAGCCTTTATTGTAATTAACATACCACACTGGTTGGCACACACTGTCAACTTTTTTGCATTGTATCTCAAATTTACCTGGAAGTTTTAATATTTAGAAGAAAGACAGTGGATTCCCTTCTATTCCAGACGCAGAAAGTCATGAGAGACAGCTGCTCTCATACAAAGAACCAAAACAAGTCACTTAAGGCAGACCAAAGAGCTGAACCTACATGCATGTGTGCATGTGAGCCCATGCGTGCATACACACACACACACACACACACAGGGCCTGAAAGAACAAACCTCCAAAAAGTGAGAAGCCCTTTACACAAACAAGAAACTGTAGATAATGGGAAAAGGGAGAAAATAACAAATTTTCTAAAAAAAAAAAAAAAATGTAAAAGCCATGTAAATGTTTGCATGAGAAATTAGAATTTCAAAGAGCTCCAGCCACAAAGCAAGTTTTACCACATATTCTAAATATTTTCTCAAAGTTTCTTGTGGGAGTGTACCCTAGAAGTAGGAGTAGAAAAAGAGGTGAGAAAAATCAGCCCTGAAATGTTTCATTCCTCCTCACATGTAATGATACTACTGTCCAAAAGGAATGAAGAGGCAGGTGGGAGAGATGAGACAAATCTCTCCCCCATTCACACTGGGTTTCATCTAAGAAACATTAAGGTAGGACAGTAGACCTGAGAGAAACCATAACATGTTTCAGGCTTTCAATTATTAAAGAATGGGGGAGAATGAGTAGATGTGATAAAAATCTCCCTTGAAGGTATTCTAGTCATTTATGATGATTATAGCTACAACTCTTAGAAGACCCAGAGGGTAAAAAGTAGGGCTGAAAAGTCTCCTATGCTGAATTAAGGACCAATACTGGAGAGCAGAGTATTCCCCAGAAACCCAATGTGCTAGCAGGCTGGTGGAATACCAGAGGAAAATCCCCCCCAACTCTTGTAATTGGCAGCTTGTTTGTACAGCACAGACATATTTTAGTAATCTCACTAGCACCCAGATCCCAGGTCCTACTCATTGGAAAATCCTGATTCCATTAATCAAATCATTGGAGGGGAAGGAGTCAAGATGGCAGAGAAGTAGCAGGCTGAGATGACATCATGTAGCAGGAGATCAGCTAGACAGCTTATCAAACCATTGCAAACACCTACAAATCCAACAGGAGATCGAAGGGAAGAAGAGTAGCAATTCTAGAAACAGAAAATCGACCACTTTCTGAGAGGTAGGACCGTTGGAGAAGTGAATCCAAAGTGACGGGAAGACAGACTGTGGGGGGAGTGGCCAGCTCCCGGCAAGCGGTGGAGCAACAGAGCACAAAATCAGGACTTTTAAAAGTCTGCTCCACTGAGGGACATCGCTCCAGAGGCTAAACTGGGGTGAAGCCCATGTGGGGTCAGCGTGGCCTCAGGGCCCACGTGGTCACAGAAGGATCGGGGGTGTCTGAGTGTCGCAGAGCTTGCAGGTATCAGAGCGGGGAAGCCAGCTACAGAGACAGAGCCGAGGAGTGAGCTCTCAGCTCGGCGTTACCTTGAACCGGTCACAGGCTCGGTGAGCTCAGAGCGCGGCCAGAGACCAAGGAGATGGAAGTGATTGAGCGCTTTTCCTGAGGGCGCACCAAGGAGTGGGGCCCGAGATCTTGGCTCCTCAGGACTGGGAATTGGGAGGCCGCCATTTTCATTCCCATCCTCTGGAACTCTACGGAAAGCGCTCAGGGAACAAAAGCTCCTGAAAGAGAACGGGAGCGGATTACTCAGCCTGGCCCCTGGTAAGGGCGGTGCAATTCCGCCTTGAGCAAAGACACTTGAGAATCACTTCAACAGGTTCCTCCCCACAGAAGATCAACAAGAAATCCAGCCAAGACCAAGTTCACTTACCAAGGAGAACAGCGGAATTCCAGAGGAGGAGAAAGCAAAGCATGGAACTCATGGCTTTCTCCCCATGATTCTTTAGTCTTGCAGTTAATTTAATTTTTTTTTTTTCATCCACGAAAATTTTTTTAATTTTTACCCTTTCCTCTTTTAACATTTTTTAACTAAGTTTATCTTAACAATACCTTTTATAAAAAATAATAATAATCTTTTTTGAACGTTCATTATTATATTCATATTTTATCCTTCATTGTATCTAACTTTATTTTTTGTAACATAGGGTTTTTTCTTCTAAAAAACTTGGGGTACAAGTTCTTCTAATAGATCAAAATATACCATAAATCTATCTCCAGGCTTGTTCTAGTCTCCAGCCTGAGCAAATTCTCTCCACTTTCTTTTTCTTTATTCTCCCAACCAACTTACTTTATCAACTCCTTTTTTAGAAATTAAAAAAAAATTTTTTTCATCTTCATAGGCATATTCCATCCCTTCATTGTGTTTACCCTTATATATGTTTTTCATTCTTTAAAATTTTGGGAGGTAGTTTCTTCTAAGAGACCAAAATACTCCCAAAATTAAGTGGGTGACCCTGTTCTAGTCCAGTCTAATATATATATTTTTTTCTTTATTTCTTTTTGTAAAGTTTTTTCTGGCGAGATAAACACAACACCAGGCAAAGTGGGCGCAAGGCAAGATTTATTAAAAACGCTCTCCGGCGAAGTTTCAGGGCTCATGAGAAGGGGAGCCAGGAAAGTTGCGCCGGGAGGAGGTGGGCACCCTCCGGCGAGGTTCCGCCACTCTGGAAAGCAGAGTGGCGGAAGTCGCACCCAAGGCAGGGAGGAGGGGGCTTTTAAGGGGTCTCGGAGGAAGCTCAGGGGTCTTTTGGAAGTTTCCCTTATTTGGATATCCCGCCTGCTCATCGGGATCCCATTGGTCCACGGGAGCCCGGGGTGGGGGTCTCAGATTCCTGCTTGGGCCTTTGTTCTCCTGTCCGAGCTCAGGTCTTGTGGCGGGAACTTTCGCCATCTTTAGTAGCCCTTCCTGCCAGCCCAACACTTTTCTTTTTTTAATTTTTTTTTCTGAACTTCTCTTTATCCCCTTTCTTCCTCCCCCACCCCCCATGATTTGGGGTCTCTTCTGATTTGGTTAAAGTGCATTTTCCTGGGGTCTTTGCCACCTTTTTAGTATTTTATTTGCTCCTTCATATATTCTTATCTGGACAAAACGACAAGGTGGAAAAATTCACCACAAAAAAAAAAAAAAAAAAAAAAAAAGAACAAGAGGCAGTACCAAAGGCTAGGGACCTAATCAATATGGACATTGGTAATATGTCAGATCTAGAGTTCAGAATGACGATTCTCAAGGTTCTAGCCGGGCTCAAGAAAGGCATGGAAGATATTAGAGAAACCCTCTCTGGAGAGATAAAAGCCCTTTTTGGAGAAATAAAAGAACTAAAATCTAACCAAGTTGAAATAAAAAACCTATTAATGAGGTGCAATTAAAAATGGAGGCTCTTACTGCTAGGATAAATGAAGCAGAAGAAAGAATTAGTGAGATAGAAGACCAAATGACAGAGAATAAAGAAGCTAAGCAAAAGAGAGACAAACAGCTACTGGACCACAAGGGGAGAATTTGAGAGATAAGTGACACCATAAGACAAAACAACAGAATAATTGAGATTCCAGAAGAAGAAGAAAGAGAGAGCGGAGCAGAAGGTATATTGGAGAGAATTATTGTAGAGATTTTCCCTAATATGGCAAAGGGAACAAGCATCAAAATCCAGGAGGTGCAGAGAACCCCCCTCAAAATCAACAAGAATAGGTCCACACCCCATCACCTAATAGTAAAATTTACAAGTCTTAGCAACAAAGAGAAAATCCTGAAAGCAGCCCAGGAAAAGAAGTCTGTAACATACAATGGTAAAAATATTAGATTGGCAGATGACTTATCCACAGAGACCTGGCAGGCCAGAAAGAACTGGCATGATATATTCAGAGCACTAAATGAGAAAAACATGCAGCCAAGAATACTATATCCAGCTAGGCTATCATTGAAAATAGAAGGAGAGATAAAAATCTTCCAGGACAAACAAAAACTGAAAGAATTTGCAAACACCAAACCAGCTCTACAAGAAATATTGAAAGGGGTCCTCTAAGCAAAGAGAGACCCTAAAAGTAGTAGATCAAAAAGGAACAGAGACAATATACAGTAACAGTCACCTTGCAGGCAATACAATGGCCATTAATCAAATCATTGGAAGCCAAGGGTAAACTGAATCAAATAAAAGCTGCAGCAAAGCCCAGACTGAGCTTACAAATCAGATTGAATTAGCCTTCATCCTGGTGTAATAAAGGGTGTATCCCTTTCTGGAGGTAAACATTATTTACTTCAGTCTTTATGATTCCTTTATGTCCAGCATACAATCAAAATAAAATCATAAGACATACCAAACAACAAGAAAGAAATGCTATAATGATAAGGAAATAAAACAGAAAATTGAAGCAGATCAAGAAATGGCCCAGAGGTTGGAATTAGTAAGTAAAGAATGTAAAAATAACTGATTAAAAATGTTAAAGTATCTAGGAGAAAATGCATGACAAGATGGGGAATTTATCAGAAACATGAACCAAAAAAATATCAACTGGAAATACAAAAATGAAAAATAAAATATCAGGGAAAAAGAATTTAACAGATTGGCTGAAGAACAGGCTAACTGTAAAAAAGGAGGGAACAAGTGAATGAATAGATGAGTTCATAAAAGTATCCAAACTAAAACAAAAATAGAAAGAGAGTAGGAAAAAATGGGCATTAGAGACTTGTGACACCATATCAAATTGTCCAACATATGTGTAACTGGAAATTTAGAGAGCAAGGAAATGTATGAAATGGAAACAACTGAGAATGGCCCAAAAGGATTAAAGATATTGACCTACATATCCAAGAAGTTCCATGAACACCAAGCAGGAAACAAGCAAGATAAATACAAAGGAAAAATATAGGCACTTCACTGTAAAACTGCAGAAAACCGAAAATAAAGAGCACACCTTAAACCGCAACCAGAGATAAAACATAATACATACAATGGAAAAAAATATACGAATGATGGCTGCCTTCTTAGGAGAAACAATGAGGATCAGAAAAAAAAAATGCACTGACATCTATAAAGTATTGAAAGAAAAAAAAGTCAATCTAGAATTCTGTATCAATCACAAATATCCTTCAAATTTCAAGGGAAATACAGAAATCCTCAGACAGACAAAAGCTAAGAGAATTCATCTCTAGCACAGTGGAGCTACAAGAAATGATGAAAGAAGTGATTCAGGCTGAAAGGCAATAAAACTAAATGGAATTCTGAAAACCAGTAAGAAATGAGGAGCACTAGAAAGGTTAAATAATTGGCTCAATGTAAAACATTTTTATTTTAGTACCTTTATTTTATATAAATACATTTCCATCAATTTCATTTAATTATTTGGAGCAAATAAAATGATAATTATGAGGCTTATTACATAAAAAGTAGTAAAATACAAGATGGCAGCAGGAAAGGTTGGAGAAAGTATTGGAATTTAATTGATGTAAGGTTCTTATATCCTCTGTGGAGTGATACAATGTTATTTGAAGGTAGGCTCCAATCATTTAAAACTGCATATTGTAATTTCCACAGCAGCTACTTGACACCAATAAAAATGAGTAGCTAAAACTTAATTATAGAAAAAAAATTAACAGATTCAATTTACCCAAAAGGAAAACAGAACAAAGAATAAGAGAAAAAGATGTAAAATAAAAATCAGAATGGGAAACTAAAACTCAATCATATTCCTAATTACATTAAATGTAAATGAACAAAACCAGCCAATTAAAGGGCTGACAGCTGGACCAATGAGGGGTGAGGGGGAATCTTATAATGATATGCTGTCTACAATAACAACACACACACAAAAACACACACTTTAATTATAAAGAAAAATACAGGTTGATAGACAATGTATATAATATAAACATAAAGCATAGTAAAGCCAGTATGGCCACACTAATATCAAACAAAGTAGAATTACAGAAAATAGTACTACCATAGATAAGAAGGAAATTTTCATAATGATAAAAGCATAAATTCATCAAATAAACAGAGCAATCCTACATGTTAATTTAGATCCAACAACACAGCTTCAAATATATAACACAAATTGACATGGAACATTCTCCAAGAATTTAATAAACATAAAAATTTTTAAACCATACAGAAGAAAAAGATCATACAGAAGATATTCCCTAAAAACAACAGCATTAAATTGCAACTGAATAAAAAATAAAGTATCTATAAAAATCCCCAATTTTTAAATTAAATGGCACATTTATAAATAACTCATAGATCAAAGAGGAATTGATGAGGAAAACTAGAAAACTAGAAAATGTGACTGAGTCACGGTGAAAATATTAGAACATATCAAAATTTATGAGCTATATCTTTAAAAATGCTTCCAGGAAAATTTAGGGTATCAAATCTAAAGCAGAAGTCAGTAAACTATAGCCATGGGCTAAACTCAATTTCCTGACTATTTTCATAAATAAAGATTTATTGAAACAAAGGCACACTCATTCATTTACATTTTGTCTACAGCTGCCTTCAGGCTGCAATGGAAAAAATAGAGTAGTTGTAACAAACCACATGGCCCACCAAGCCTCTATTTAGAATCTATTCCTTTATTTTCAATCTACTGTAAGTTTTCACCTTAACAACTGAGAACAAAGTAAGTAGAAGAGATGAAATCATAAAGAGCAAAAATTAACAAAGTATAAAACAGGAAACAATAAGAGAAAATATATAAATCACAAGTTGGTTCTTTAAAAAGACTAATAAAACTGATAAATCACTACCACAACTGAAACAAACAAAAAAAGATACAAATAATCAAGAAAAGGAATTAAAAGAAGAACATCATTACAGATGACATAGACATTATTTTTTCTTTAATGGTCAGGGAGTTTTTTGAGTAACTTAATGTCAAATAAAAAAACTTAAATGAAATAGAGCCCTTGAAAAAATAAATTATCAAACCTCACATAAGAAGAAGAAAATCTAGGAGTGCCTGGGTGGCTCAGTGGGTTAAGCCTCTGCCTTGGGCCCAGGTCATGATCTCAGGGTCCTGGAATCAAGCTCCACATTGGCTCTCTGCTCAGTGGGGAGCTGGTGTCCCCCTCTCTTTCTGCCTGCCTCTTTGCCTACACTTGTGATCTCTCTCTCTGTCAAATAAATACATAAAATCTTAAAAAAAAAAAAAAAAAGAAGAAGAAGAAGAAAATCTAAACATCCTTATATATATTAAAGAAATTGAGTTCATAGTAAACAACCAAAACTTTCACATATATTCAAGTACAGCTAATGTCGCCAGGGAATTCTACAAACATTTAAAGAAGAAATGATATCAATTCTACAAAGCCTTTTCAAAAAAAAATAGAGGATGAAACACTTTCCAATTTATCTAGGAGCCCTATGGAACCCTGATATTGACATTTGACAAAGATTATTACAAAAAGAAAATCACAGATCAAAATATGTTATGAAGAAATGCAAAAATCCTCCTGAATATCTAAGCCAACAGAATTTAATAATACATTTTTTAAAAGTTAATGCATTATGACCAGGTAGGATTTATCCTATGAATCAAAGATTGACTTAATATTTAAAAAAACTCAGTTAATGTAATATATTACAGTGACAAAAAACAAAAATCATATTTGCATTCCAACAGGTATAGAAATTCAATACCTTTTGTGATAAAAAAAAAAAAAGAAGAAAAACTTCAGCACATGAAGAATAAGGAAAAAAACTTTGAGCTGAATAGTTAATCTATGAAAAACCTATAGTTATCACCATTATCTCTTATCATATTTAATGTTAATCATTTTACCCCAGATTAAAAACAAAGCCATGATGTTTTTCTTACCACTTGTACTCAGTAATATCCTGGAAATCATAGACAATGCAATAAAAAATAAATAAAATGTATAAAGATTAGAAAAGATAAAATTCTAGTTATTTAAAGATGATACTATTGTGTATGCAGAATGTCTAAAGGAATTTACCAAACTACTAAAACTAATTAGTAAATTTGACAAAGTCGTAGGACACCAGGTTGAAATAAAAATTAACTTTATAACCACACCTAACCAGTAAACAATTGAAAACTGAAATTTAAAAATACACTGACCCTTTCATTTTTTCTTCCCCTTTCCTTCCTGAAAAACTGTCCAAATGCCATTTGGTGGGCCTGAACACAGGAATCTCTGCAGGGAGGTAAGAAAAAGTTGTTATGGAACAGTACGTGGTGTTGAAGCCGAAGCATTAGTAAAGAGAACATTTAAAAGAGAAATTGGCCCACTGCAAAGTGTCAGAGGCTGAGCAGAGGGACAGGGCAATCTGCACCAGGGAAGGTAGGTAGGTTCAGGGCACCAAGCCCATGTAGATTGAACAGGGCATCCAAGTGGGAGGGAAGCCCAGCACAAGGTGCTGGAGTCTGAGTAGGGTGAGCAGGGTGGCAGCAGTGATGGGGGAATGGTACCCACAGAGGGAGTGATCAAATAAGTAAACATACTGAGGGTAATGGAAGTTAAATTTCTACCATAAAGAGATGCACAAATATGAAAAGGAAGAAAATTAGAATGAACTCCACAGTGTCAGATGGAATTAAATGCATTGGTATAAACCAGTTATTTTCTATAAATATATACAGGTACCCATTAAACAATATGTATAGAAATGAGCATACCTAAGACCCAAGTGTTGATTTCTGAACACCATTCTGAAATAAAAGGATTAAGGTTTCTTGGATAAAAGGCTATTTCCAGGTCTAAAGCAAGAAAAGCAAGATGAGCCTGGAATATTTTTTTGTTAGAAAGGAAGTTGAGTAGTTAAAGCACAATGCAGGTATGTCAAACAGACACGGGGGGCTGGATTGAAGGTGCTCCTGTCAGCCCAATCTGGGACAATTTGAGCAACAAAATAAAGAATGATATTAATAAAATAAAGTCTACTAAATAAAACAGGAATGCATAAAAACAGGAATTCATGAGCATATGCTGATAAAAATGACTAATTTTGAAGTTTGATAAAAATAAGAACTTTCAAAGTATCACTAAATAAGTATCTATTACAAAGGAATAAATAGTAAATTTACAGTGGAGAAGTTTAATAGACGCTACCTTAAATCAATCAAATAAACATCAATCAAAGTAAAAATCCTCAGTAAGAGAACAAATCAAAACTATGTGCCACTTGACAGGATGCAGTAAGAATATAATAAAGCTCTGTTTCCATGATATTTCTGCCAAAGATGAATAATTTAAATCTAACAAAAAGGAAAAGTCAGAGCCATCCAATGCCTATGAAATAATTGTAGAATTTGTCAAGGTCATTAAATTTAAAGAAAGACCAAGGAACTATTTCAGATTAGTACAACAAAATACAACACAGGTTTCTGGATGAGATGCTTGTCCTTTAAGGAGCATTTTGGGGAAGATGACAAACCTTAAATGAAGTCTTAATACTATATGTTAACAACATACCCGTATTTATTTCCTGATTTTGAAGGTTGTATTGTGGTTATTAAAGGAAACACCCTTGTTTTTAGGAAATGCATGAAGTATTAGGGGATGATATGATACCAGGATGACAAATTACTCTCAAATGCTTCTAAGAAAAAGTTTCTTTGTTCTCTACTTATAACTTTTTGGAAAGTTTGAAGTTCTTTAAAAAGAGAGAGAGAGAAAGAGTATAATTTTCAATAATATCAGAAGTGTCAAATATGTAGGGATAAATCTAATGAAATATGTGTATGACGTTCCTACAAACAACAACAAAAACAACAACACAGTATTCCTGAGAAAAGATAGAGACCTGAATAAATGGGAGAGTTATACAATGTTTACAGATTAGAATACTCACTGTTGTTAAGACAGTCATTGTCCTTAACTGGCATGCAACTTCAACATCATTCCTATCAAAATTCCAGCATGCTATTTATTACAAATACTCAAGATAATTCTAAAATTTATATATAGTATTAGAGATCAAGAATAACCAAAGCAAAATTGAAAATATTAACAAAGCTGGAGAACTAAAACTATCTAATTACAAGCCTTATTCCAAAGATAGAGTAATCTAGACAGTAGGGTGGTAGGATAAAAACTTTTCAGTGGAAAAGAATAGACTATGAAGAAATAGACTCACACTTAAGTGGTCAACTGATTTTTCCTAAAGATGCCAATTCAGTTGTATGGGATAAAGAGCATCTTTTTAACAAATCTTGCTAAAATGACTGAATTCTGTATAGGGAAAATAATGAACCTTGATCACTTTCCTCTGTATAAACAAAAATTAATGCAATATGAATCATGCGCTTAGACATAAAATTCAGAAACTGAACACTTTTGGGAAAAAAAGGGAATATTCTCATGACCTTGGATAGACAAAGTTTTTTTGAACAAGACAAAAAAATAGAAACCCTAAAAACTAAATTTTGAAAGATTAGACTTCATCAAAATTAAAACATTTCACTCATCAAAAGACACCATTATGACAGTGAATAGGGCAAGGCAAAGATTAGCAAATATATTTACATCTATATATAACAATGGACTTACATCCAGAATCCACAAAAAAATAAACAAACAATTAAAAAAATAAGCAACCACATTTTTAAAAATTCACAAAATACCTTAACAGCTTCTTCACAAAAGAAGACATACAAATAACCAACAAGTATTTCAAAAGGGATTCAATATCATCATCCTCAAGAAATGTCAATTAAAGACTATAACCAGCACCTGAAACCCACGAGAATAGCTAAAACAAAAGACTGACAATGTCAAATGTTGGCAAGGATGTGGAACAACTGGAACTCTCACACACTGCTGGTATGAGTGCACAAAGGTCACCATCACTTTTAGAACTATGCATCAGTTTCTTATAAAAGTTAAATAGATGTGTACCCTCTGATCCACATGTTCTTTAACTAGATATTTACTCAACAGAAATAAAAACATGTTTACTCAAAATCTCCTATCAGAAGAACATTTTAGCCACATGGATAACTGCCAGAAGGTACAACAATGCAAACACCCACCGAATGGAGAATGCTGAAGCCTTCAGTGGAGTTATCACCACTCCGCAATAAAAAGAACACACTAATAGCACACATGATAATATGCATGGGTCTCAAAAGCAGGCATGTTAAACAACAGAAGCAAAAAAAAAAAAAAATCCAAACCATAAGAATAACCATATTTATGGAATTGGTATATGAACAAAGCTAATCTAAGATGACAGAAATCAGCAGTGTTGCTGGCAGTGGGAGGTGAAGCCTCAACTGGCTGAAAAAGAACCGAAGGATTTCTAGAATGATGGAGATCTGTGTCGTTTTGAGTGGGAATTTCACTGGTGTGTATAATTGTCAAAACTCAGTGTATCTTCCTGTATATTAATTATATATCTCAATGAATAAAAGAAGGTCCTTTACTCTAAATGTCTGATTCAGGACCTATCTCAGATGAGCAAAATGTTGAGTATTTAGATTTCTTCCCTCCAAAAGAGCACAGCATCTGAAAAATTAAACATTTAGGATATGTATAATACATCAGAATACACATTTGCAGCTCAGTGCTTCCAAACGGTTACTACTCAACCAAACAAATCAGCGAGAGAGAGCCAACACAATTTATGTGTAACTGGTGAGACCCCCGCGATGCCCTGGGTTGTATCCAACAGTCAGCAGCACCCTGTCCGTGACTCAGGGACCATGCAGTCACTGCTATTATCACTGGGGTTGAGAGCACTACCTTGCAAGCCAGGCGGACCTCGGCCCAAACTCTGCCTCAGAAAATACCCTACTGTAGCTTCACGCTCTTCTGTAATAGTTCTGCGAGCCGGAAGTCTAGTGGTAAATGGGTGGGCGGTTCATTTCCATCTATTAAAGGGCTCTACTCGGTTCCTGCTCATTTCTGGGGATGACCCCTAACCTCAGGGTCACCAGATGTAGCATCAGCTCCAGACACACAGGCTACACTAGAATTATAAATGCATACTTCACTTAGCCCCTCATACCCTCAGCCACCCCCCCTTCCCCTCTTTGGGAAACAGCAAACGAATAACCAAGACGCCACACCAAGTGGCACAGATATTGGAAAGAAGCGCAGCCAGAATGTAAAATGCCTTCCTTGAACAAGACTGTCAAGGAGCAAATAGATATTTCCTTATTTTGGGATTATGCGTGATCAAGGATGCCACTCCACGGCCCTGGGTTCTCATTTAATGCCCCTCAGGCATGCAAGTGTTTGACAGGCTTAAAACACATGCATCTATTTCCAAAGACAGAGACAGACATCAAGGCCCTCCAGTCTGAGTGTGGAGACCAAAGAGCAAAGAGCAGAAGAAACCAGCAACAGAGGGTGAGCCCACAGAGGGCTGCTACCGCCATTTGTCTTAGAGCAGAAGCAAGGAAAATGCTCCTCTGACTTTGGAAAACTTTGCATACCCTCCCCCCTCTGGCCCCCCCACCTCCGTAACTGCCAAGCATCCCCAGACTTCCTCAATAAAGCCCCAGATGCTGCTATCTTCCAGGATAGAGATGTGACCCTCTTTTCGTATTTCAAGGCAGGGCAAGACCTTGAGATTTATTCACTACGGCTACGGGGACCCTCAGATGGTTTGCTGAACCAGGAAGAGGGCTGAGCCACAGCAAGGTGGCAGCTCGCTCCTTCCCAGAGAGCCACATGCTCCTGATTCACACACACACTTTCCTCTGGGCAAGCCAACTATTTAAAACCTTCCAGTGTGGGTCTTCCAGGAATTACAAAGTGGAAGTGCATCAGGATTTGAGGATTGGGGGCCCCTGTCCCCTGGTGCCACACCAGCTGGAAGACAGCTAGGAACTGGTTACAGAGTCTCTTTGACAGAAATGGAGATTAGCAGGTGTTAAAGACAGATTAGCAACTCAATGAGTTTCTCACTGGCATAATCAGTATTCAAAAAGGAAGGTTTTAGAGGGAAGGTGGGCAGCTGCTGGGAGTCTTCTCTGTCAAGAAAACATTTGCCTGCATTTACCAGGCCCTTGCAAACTCAAGAAACCAAAACATAAAAGTAGCCCATTAATGGACTGTGGAGCAGGCAGGCTCTCAGTCAGAATGTGCATCTGAGAAAAGATGGGGCCATATGCACCCCAATGTTCACAGCAGCAGTGTGCACAATAGCCAAACTGTGGAAAGAGACCTGATGCCCTTCAATAGAGGAATGGATAAAGAAGATGTGGTCCGGGGCGCCTGGGTGGCTCTGTGGGTTAGAGCCTCTGCCTTTGGCTTGGGTCATGATCCCAGGGTCCTGGGGTCGAGCCCCGCATCGGGCTCTCTGCTCAGCAGGGAGCCTGCTTCCTCCTCTTTCTCTGCCTTCCTCTCTGCCGATTTGTGATTTCTGTCTGTCAAATAAATAAATAAAATCTTAAAAAAAAAAAAAAAAAGAAGATGTGGTCCATATATACAATGGAATATTACTCAGCCATCAGAAGGGATGAATACTCAACTTCTGCATCAACATGGATAGGACTAGAGGAAAGGATGTTGAGTGAAAAAAGTCGAGCAGAAAAAGGTAATTATATAGTTTCACTTATTTATGGACTGTAGGGAATAGCATGGAGGACATTAGGAGAAGGAAGGGAAAATGAAGGGGGCGGAAATCAGAGGGGGAGACAAACAACGAGAGGCTGTGGACTCTGGGAAGCAAACTGAGGGTTTTAGAGGGGAGGGAGGTGGGGGCATGGGTGAGCCTGGTGACGGGGATGAAGGAGAGCATGTTCTGCACGGAGCACTGGGTGTTATATGCAAACCATGAATCCTGGAACACCACATCAAAAACTAATGATGTACCGTATGGTGACTACCATAACACAGTAAAAAAAAAAATTTTTTTTTAATTTATTTGATAGACAGAGATCACAAGTAGTCAGAGAGGCAGGCAGAGAGAGAGGAAGGAAAGCAGGCTCCCTGCTGAGCAGAGAGCCCGATGCGGGACTCACTCCCAGGGCCCTGGGATCATGACCTGAGCCAAAAGCAGAGGCTTAACCCACTGAGCCACCCAGGCGCCCCAGTAAAAAAAAATTGTTTAAAGAAGAGAAAGAAAAAGAAAAAAGAAAAGAAAAGATGGGGTCACACTAGGTTCAGTTTTGTTTTCTAGGCACTTCTTGGGGACGGGCAGGAGGAGCTTCCACTTCTGTTCTCTCCTTTTTGTCCTGACTCGGGTTCTGACGCTAATGCCAATACACTTGGAGCTGGTCCCGTACCTTCCTTCTGCACCCTGAGGTCCGGCCATTGGGCTGGACGGAAGAGGGCAGCATTTGAACAGTCTCAGGTGAAACAATGCTGTCTCAGTCCATTTGGGCGACTATAACAGACCATAGACTAAGAGTGGCTCAACCATTAAACTTTCTCTTACTCCGTTTTAAAGGCTGGAAAAATCCAAGATCACTTTCAGCAGATCTGGTGTCTGGGGGAAACCCTCTTCCTGGTTTGCAGATGGCTGTCTTCTCCTTGT
This sequence comes from Mustela nigripes, assembly GCF_022355385.1. Taxonomy (NCBI): domain Eukaryota; kingdom Metazoa; phylum Chordata; class Mammalia; order Carnivora; family Mustelidae; genus Mustela; species Mustela nigripes. Next base: position 26,319,783 of record NC_081567.1, read on the forward strand.
ACCCTTACTTGGCAGAGAGAGAGAGGTCATCTCCCTTGTCTCTTTTTAAAAGGGCACTAATCCCACTCATGAGAGCTCCACCCTCATGACCTAATGACCTCCCCAAAGCCCCACCTTCTAACATCATTCCATTTGAGGTTAGGCAGCAACATATAAAATTTGGGTAGGACACAAACATTCAATCCACATCAAATATCAAATACGTAGCTAGATTTTTAGAGCGAAAGAAAGAAAACAGCTCTTTATTAAAGTACCTACTATTTGGTGTGCATTTCCCAGGGCCCCTTTCATCATTTGATGTTAACCCAAAGGACAGAGTAACCCAAAAGACCTAGTCCACACTTGTAGATTTCACATAAGAGAAAATAAAGACAGATTGAGTTCCCTGTTTCTTTCCTTCCCATGGTTTTGCATTTCCTTCTTAATGCTATTTTGAATTTGTTTGGGCTCAAATTATATTACACCCTTGTCATCTCCATTAGCTAAAATGTATTTATGGCTGATTATGCATGCAGAAAATAAATTAAATATCTGAATAACATTACCGGTAATTGGTGAAATTGCCTTATGTTTTCACATCCTTACAACAAAAAAGGCATCAACAAATGACCGGGAAAACAAAAGGATAATCCATTATAATTGTCCATATTACCATAGAGATAGGACAGACACAATTATGGGCAATTTCAGTGTCTAAAAATCAAGTGTGATGAAAATTATATTGAAGTTAACACAAAAAGAATTACTTTAACTGGGGCTTTAAAACAACTGCTAGTCAGGATAAAAGGGAATAGCCCCTGCTTTGAAAAATCAGCCACAACTTGGAAGTTGACACTGAATCTCTTAAGTTCTACAAAATCCAAACCATGGCTGAAGCGCTCATTTAGATCTGCCTGAATGATTCTTCATGATACCGACACCCTTCAGACACTACTGCTTTCCTGGTGAAATATTCATGCTGATTTAGGGAGAGATTCTAATGTGGTTTAGTTTCTAAACACCTAAGTGCCACCCCCAGTAGAGCCCGATATATATTAGATGAGAATGGCTTCATCTCTCCTTCGGTTGCATACCTGTGTTGTCTGAAAATGATATAAATTTTAAATATGTACCATAGTAATTATTTTATTATGGTATATGTACTGACCAGGTGGAAGGATGCCAGTTGCTGGATCAGAGCAGAATCTGAGACTCCTTTTGTATAGGCAGGGGGCCCCAGTCACTGGGGTTTCCAGAGAAGCTGCCACATATCAACCAATAGGGAAGTCTTTTAACATTTTCACAGTGGGGCAACTATACCAGTGTCCTGCTCGATGTCGGCACTGCACAGACACACACATGAAAGACCAAGGCTGGCCTCTCACTTAGCCTCATTTATCCAGGTGGCTCCTCTCAGCATCCTGGCAAATGGACACCCCAGGAAACTGCATCCCCGCAGAGCTCTGACCGGTAATAGGGCAGCCCAAGCCAAAGACCATTTCTATAAGAACACACTTTCACTTTTAGCACTGACTGCTTGAAAACCCAGGTCTGCCCACAGAACACAGCAGCTGGGGCCCAAACAGAGTTAGCACCATTTTGGTTTTTAAAGCCAAAAACGTGTGAGATTTAAAACAGAGAAAGTCTCCAGATCTACCCAAGGGAACCTAAAGAATAAAATAAATCCACAAAGAGAGAAGGGGCAGGACCTGTGTCTTGAGAGAAACAGAACCTTTCCATTTATACTGTCAGAGTGAACTTTAGAAAGTACAGACCCAGTCAAGCCATTCTTCAAAATTGCTCGACTGCCAAACATTTACTTTGGCACCCAACGGACTTACCTCCCTTTGTTTCTTGCTGCCCGCATCTCTTGCTTCTAAGCACTACTGGTACCACTGCGGTATCATAACACGTCACACACTCCCACTCCACTGAGTGGGCACTCCCACAAACCATGTCTTAAGTCTTGAAATCGTTTGTTAGAAAATCACCTACTTGCCTCCATCCCAGTGTCCTGAATAACACAAGACTTCATGCCTATTAGGTCACATGAATTTGGACCCAACAGATAATTCAATTTAATCACCAAAAATGGTAGGCAGACTATGATAAATCTTTGACAAAATAAAGATATGTCTAATATAGCCTAAGATCACATGATCAAAAATGAGAAGACCTGAAAATTAAAAGACCAACTGTATCATGGTAGAGTGGTAAAGATGAGGAAGAACTGGAACTTTCATACACTACTGATGAGAATCCAAAACGGTACAACATGGAAAACAGTCTGGCAGCTTTTAAGGACTTAAACATAAACCTATTATATGATCCAGTCTTTCCAGTCTTAAATATTTATCCAAGAGAAATGAAAGTGTATATTCATACCAACTTTTTACACAGATATTCATAGAAACTTTAGCTGTAATAGGCAAAAACTGGAAGCAATCAAATGTCCTTAAACAAGTGAATGGATAAACAAATTGTGGTACGTGTATACAATAGATTACCTCCCAGCAATAAAAATCACTGAACTACTGATACACAATAACATGGATGAATTTCAAAGCAATGATGCTAAGTGAAAGTGACCCAGCAAGGAAAGTATATGCTATATGATCCCACCTATATAAAATTCTAGAGAATGCAAAGTCATCTATAGTGACAGAGAGCAGATCAGGGCTTCCTGAGGGATGGAAAAGGGAGGGGTAGGAAGGAGAGACGATAAAGAGGCAAGTGGAAATTTTGGGAGGTAATGACCATATTCCCTATCTCTAGTATGATGATGGTTTCACACACAATAGACACGCCAAGACTCATCAAGTTTTACACACACACACACACATTTTTTTTTTTTGAAAGTAGGCTCCAGGCAGGGCACAGGTTTGAACTCATGACCCTGAGATCAAGACCTGAGCTGAGACCCAGAGTCAGACACTTAACCAACTGAGCCATACAAGTAAAATTGTATGTCAATTTTACTTCAATAAAGTTATAAAAAATTAAAACTAAGCATATGAGAAGCCAGTCATTGTAGTTTAGGGAATGCTCTGATTTTAGAAGTAGAGGTTAGAGACTTTGAAGAGGGACAAAATAAAAGAAAAAAAGTCTGGGGACACCTGGGTGGCTCAGTTGGTTAAGCAGCTGCCTTTGGCTCAGGTCATGATCCCAGTGTCCTGGGATCGAGTCCCACATCAGGCTCCTTGCCCTGCAGGGAGCCTGCCTCTCCCTCTGACTCTGCCTGCCACTCTGCCTGTGCTCTCTCTCTCTCTGACAAATAAATAAATAAAATCTTAAAAAAAAAAAAAAAAGTCTGACAGTCAAAGTCAAGGATGTCCAATGATAAAAAACACTGGCCTCATAGGTAGTGAGCTGTCAGTCCCTGGGAGTATTAATCTGATGACCACTCTTAGTCCTAGAATTGCCCTGGCTGGGCAATTCTCATAGACGATCCCTGAGATTCTTGTAAACTCTAAATTCACTCGTTCACTGAGATGGTACTGGCAGGGTACATTTGCTGGTAGCAAACTCCCTGTTACGGATGCTCACAAAAACATCCATTAGGAATTTTCCTCAAGAATAAAAGAAGTGAAAAGAATTCAAAGGACTAGAACTTCAAAGTGGAGTTGAAAGGAAATCAGTTCTTCAGATATAGGAATTACAAGTGAGTACAAAGAGAACAGTGAGTGATGGAACTTTGGAGAGAGGGTGGCTGGGTGGCAGATAGTCTGGTTGTGAGAATATCTGGGAGCAGGGGAGAGGCACTGGGGTCTAGAAAACCTAGGGGGTTGATGTAAGAAAATGAGAAACAGAGTCTCAGCAGGGGTGGGAAGCAGGGGTCCAGGGATGTTTTATCACAGATGCTGATGGACTTGATCTGGAATCATCTTTTAAAGAACAAAATACAACTCCATGTTCAAAAGCTTCCAATAGCTTCCTGTCGTACTTAGAATATCATTAAAATTCTTTACCAGGGTTGCATGGGTGCTGCTAAGCAAAAATTGCAAGACAGAGAAAAATGTACTACAAAACGGGGTGGGATTAAAAACAGCGACAATAAAAATTCCTTGCGTGTGTACGTGGATTCTACACGAGCATTTTACACAAAGGCATCCCTCTCAATGATGGCACTAAATTAAAGCTTCTCCTAAAGCCTGTCCCAGGCTCCCCATAAGCCCCACTCTGGCATATGGTGCTGCTCTGAGGGGGAGACAGGGATAATTGCTGGAAGCAGAGGGGGTCCTTCAAGGAGCAGTTGTGATCCCCACCAGCCACCTGGATGAAGCAATTAAGTGATCGAGTGAGTGAATAGTAACAAGATGCCAAAGGGATTAAAATTGACTTGGGTAAAGGAAAAATGAGGTCAATTTCCTCACTCCGGGAAAACAAGGTGACTGTTAAGGGCAGACTCTTCTCTTTATCCCACATCCCCTCCTTGGCTCATAGAGGAGAGGACAGCACTCTGATTTTGTGCAGAGGAAGCTGCCAACTCTCTCTACTCCTTTGTCTCCCCCGCCGCCCCCCGAAAAACAGAAAGAACTAAAATAAGTAGTCAGAGGGCAACACCTACTGGACTGTGGTTTCCTAAAGGACAGGGATGGTGTGCCTCAGAGATAGGACCCACTGTTGACCACTTGCTCTTGAACACATCCCAGACATCGCTTTCCTTCTGTCTTCTGTGCTCAAGTTCTATAGAGCTTGTCACTGTAGCTGGATGAATAACTACAAGTTAACCGTCTTCAATTCTAAGGAGAAAGCATAGGAGACTCTACTCAGTCTTGGGCCATGTTGTTATTCAAGGTTTAACTGGAAACTCTGCTTTGGATGTAGTTAGGGGTGTTAGGTAGCTGTCATGAACATGGAACCATATGCTTTGTTGGGGAGCCCAAAAGTCAGAATCCTGGAAGAGACTGCTAGGATATGACTACCCTGAAGTCTTAAGCAGTGAGAAAAACCAACAGAGTTACACAAAGGAAGTAGCAAGTTAGTCTCGGAATATACAATGACTTTAGGCACTCCTCTACCTTCTGATCTCACTGCTGTGCGGTACTCACTCTTCTTTCTACTTCATATGTGAATAAGTGGAGACGAGCACTCTGGACTGAATGTTTGTGTCCCCCAAAATTCTTGTGTTGAAACCTAATCCCTTATGTGATAGTATGAGGAGATGAGGGTTTTGGGAGGTGATTAGGTCATGAAGGTTAAGCTTTCACAAATGAGATGAGTGCGCTCATAGAAGAGACACCACAGAGCTCCCAGCCCTCTTCATCATGTGAGGACACAAGTAGATGGCCATCTATGAATCAGGAATCAGGCTCTCACCACGCATTGAGTCTGCCAGCACCCTGGTCTTGGACTTCAGAGCCTATAGAACCATGACAAACATCTGTTGTGAAGAAGCTACCCAGCTGGGAGACACCTAGGTAACTCAATCAGTTGGGCAGCCGACTCTTGATTTCGGTTCAGGGCATGATCTCAGGTCCTGGGATGGAGCTCCAGGTCGGGCTCTGTGCTCAGCAGGGAGTCTGCTTGAGAGTCTCTCTCTTCCTCTGCCTCCCCCTGCTCACTGGTATACTCTCTCTTTCCCTCTCTCAAAAATAAATCTTTTTTTTAAAGATTTTATTTGTTATTTATTTGACAGACAGAGATCACAAGTAGGCAGAGAGGCAGGCAGAGAGAGAGAGGAGGAAGCAGGCTCCCTGCCGAGCAGAAAGCCCAATGCAGGGCTCGATCCCAGGACGCTGGGATCATGACCTGAGCTGAAGGTGGATGCTTTAACCCACTGAGCCACCCAGGTGCCCCCAAAATAAATAAATCTTAAAAAAAAAAAAAAAAGACAATGAGCTGCTCGGTCAGCTTCATCCAAATGGGCGAAGACATAGAGAGTCAAAACAACGGGGAGAGGGGCGCCTGGGTGGCTGAGTGGGTTAAGCCGCTGCCTTCGGCTCAGGTCATGATCTCAGGGTCCTGGGATCGAGTCCCGCATCGGGCTCTCTGCTCGGTAGGGAGCCTGCTTCCCTCTCTCTCTCTCTGCCTGTCTCTCCATCTACTTGTGATTTCTCTCTGTCAAATAAATAAATAAAATCTTTAAAAAAAAAAAATAAAAATAAAAAAACAACGGGGAGAACTGGGAGTGGCACCAGCCTAGTTTCAGAGAGCTCCTCGTCACCACACTATTCTAACTCTTTAAATGCATGAAAATATATCATAATGATTCTTATGTTATGATTACAATTCTAAAGAAAAACATACTAAACCACATATGCACAGCAGCTCTCTAAGCCAAAGATGGGCAGAAAATGCAGAGAAAAAGCAGTGTGGTACAGCGAGCAGAGCTCAGAGTGTGGTCCCAGAAGACTAGGGTTCAAGTGCCAGTTCTACCACAAAATCAGCTCCTTCAGCTGGGAAACTCTGTGTCCTGGCAAGGCTCGGACAAGCTCACACTCACAAAAGCATCTTACATACGCAATGCTACATCTGAACAAGCAAATGCTTGATATGCTTGTAGTGTCAGTTGTTCTAAGTCACCAACTTTGAGTTGTCCCAATGGTTCTCCACAGAGTGTTTTTTGTTTTTTTTCTCCCAAGGGACACTGGGCAAAGTCTGGAGACATTTTTGGTTGTCACAACTTCGAGGAGGGTTTGCTACTGACATCCAGTAGGTAGAGGATGGGGATGCTGCCAAAGGCCCTGCATTGCACAAGACAGCCCCCTAAACAATTATCCAGCCCAACATGTCAACAGTGCCACAGGTGAGAAACACTGCTTTGGAAATACATGTGTTACGACAATTCGGGAACAGACCGGAAGCTCAATACACATTTGCTGAATATTAGTATAGGAAAACAAGGGAACAATCAAGCCCTGCGGGAAGGTTAATCTCAGAGAGCGAAGTCACGGCCAGTACACTGATGTAAACCAGCCAGGAAGGCTGACGGGTGAGCTACATCTCTGCTACTCAAATTGTGGTTCATGAACCAGCTTCACCCTTACCTGAACACCTGTTAGAGAGACTCCCAGCCTCTACCCCAGATCTACTGAATCAGAATCTGAATTACAGTAAGACTCCCAGGTGATTCATAGGTATGTTAAAGTCTGAAAAACACTGTCCTAGAGTCTGTACTTGATGGTAGGTTACTTCCCAATGCCAGTCTTATATTCCAAATGCCTAGTGCAGAAACTAAGGTCTCTTAAAGATCAGCCCAGCTGAAGTCTCCCCCTGGCTATCATCCAGCTCTGTCCACAGGTGGTATTTCCTCCTGGATGCTCTCCATTTGGATAACGGGGAGTGTGTCCCCCAGGCACAACAGCGGAACCTTCTCTCTTTGTTCACAAAGTAGAGCGCTGAATATAATGAAATATGGCACATCATCAATACCCCCCATGCAGAAACTGTACAGAATGCCACAGCTGAAAGATTCTTTGAAGAGGAAAATAAAATTCTATTGCAACTTTTATTTGGAGTTTGATTGCTTCATTGCCTCTTGCCCTCCAGGTGAAGGGGCGGCCAAGAAAAATGCATTCTGTATGAAACTATGAGCTTTGATAACGTTCTGAATGTTGCTCAGACTGTGCCCTGTTGCACTGAGAAGGGAAAAGGGGTGCCCTGCATCTTCCCCAAAGCCAAACACTTCCCCCAATCAGGATTCTCTTATTCCTCCTTAAAGGAATAATGGGACATAAGAACACAGTATTTATCAAGCACCACTAAATACGCTAAATACATGGCCCTATTCTAAGTTTTTGACATATAGTCACTCCTTTAAAAACTCTGAGGCATTACATACGCTATGAGGCAGGACCTATCAATAGCCCCATTTCATAGATGAAGAAACTAAGCACAGAGAAGTTAAGTAACTTTCCCAAAGTCAGATTATCTTGGAAGTGGCAAAGCCGAGATTTGAACCCATGGCTTAACTGTGTATTAAGGACTCTGAAAGGATTTTATGAGCATCAGTAAGATGAAATTTCTTCCCTGATGCCATAGTCAGCCTGGTAAAGGGGGAGAAAGAAATGAATACAACGCACATTTGGTGCTTGGAGCAAAATGTGCTGCTCTCCTGGGTAGCACCATCAACACATTCCTCCTCTTTCTCTGTCCTTATTCTAATTTGACTCTAGAAACATGCTAAAACTTATCAGTTACCTTCTAGGAGGTCATTAAATAATGGTTGAATGAATGAACAAAGTAATTCATGAACAAATGTGGTCCTACATTGAGATATGCAGACAGTAAGGCATTCTGAATACTAATAGGCTCTTAGAGTGAATTATCTGCTTTTTAAAAATTTTTCTATCCAGCACTATTTCTCAAGCCCCCTCCTTATTCATGGAATTGCTTCTTTCCACTCCCATCTCTACCAATGTGGTTCCCACTGGAGTGGACATGGCTTTAGCTGACTGGCCAGGGATGAGCTCCTAAACTGAGCTAGGCCAGTGAGTTCCCTTCCTCCGGATTTTTGTAATCAGGAGGAAGAGAATCAGAACAATCTCTCTAAGGCAGTTAAAATTGTATGATGAAAGAAAATGGAATCTGTTGGCATCCACATTTTCAACCCCAAGGAGAAGTCTTGTCTCAGTAAGAGAGCTGCATAAAGCTTGCGCTAATGTGAAGTCAAGAGCCAAAGAGATGAGATGGAGAGAAATTACTTTTGACATCGTTCAAGGCTCTGTTTCCAGACACGTAACATCTCTGAGCTTTCATTTCCTCTTTTGTAAGAATAAGGGGAGGGAAAATACATCTTAAAGGGCTACAGTATCACCACTGTTGAAAAAGGAAGGGTCTCCCAAACAGACAGCATCCAAGGAATGGGGAAAGTTGACCATCCCTCCTATCTTCACAGTCACGGCCCCTAGCATCACAAAACACTTAACAGTAGAGAGAATCTAATTCCTTCTGTTCTTGAGTTCCATCAAATAGCCTTCTGACTCCTGACCAGAAGTGAAGTGGAAAAAGAGTTGCTGTGACGGACAGTATGAATAGGTAAATCTCTATGTCAGATGAGTCTTAGGTTTCTCATGAATAAAATGGCAGATTACTTTTTTAAATGTATATAGCTGTCCTCCTGTGTCTTTGGATGCCAGGAGCCATTTCTCAGGGTCTGCTCACCTGGACAGGCTCAGCATTCAAATTCGGCTCCTGTAGAGCTGAAAGATCATGCCCTTTTGGCTCCCACCCAACATCTGGCCTCAACAAGGTGGTTTCCCACGGCTATTACAAGGCTATGCGGCTCCTCAATGAAGAAACACAGTAGTTTCAGTGAGTTCCAACCACAATATGGCCAATGGAAATAGCCCTGAAAATTCCCTAGACCCATGGTTTTCAGATTTTATTTGAGGATCCTCAGAGGTCCCCTGGGGAGAAGGGAGGAAGTTAAATGGAATGGTCCTTCTACTGGCTTCCACCACTGTAGCTCTATTCTGATGTACTTTATTTAGATTTAACATGTATTAGGGTTCTCCAGAGAAGCAGAAGCCATAGGAGATAGATAATAGACAGACAGATAGACAGATAAGGAGATGTATTATGGAAATTGTCTCAATTTGTTATAGAGACCAAGAAGTCCTACAGTTTGCTGTCTGCAAGCCAGAGAACAAGGAACACAGGTGGTATGTTTCAGTCCAAGCCCAAAGGCTTGAGGATCAGGGGAGCCAATGGTGTAAGCCCCTATCTGAGTCTGAAAGCCTAGAAGCAGAGCACTGATGTCTGTGGGCAGGAGAATATGGATGGATGCCTTAGCCAAAGCAGAGAGACTGACTTTGCCCTTCTTCCACCTTTTGTTCTACTTGGGCCCCCAGGGCACTGGATGATCCCCACCCACCCTGGGGAGGGAGATCTTCTTCAGTCTGTCTAATGATCCAGGTGCTAATCCCTTCTAGAAACACCCTCAAAGATATGTCCAGAAATAATGTTCTACCAGCTATGTAGGTATCCCTTAGCCCAGTGAAGTTCACACATAAAACTAACCATCACATAACATGTTATACATTCTGACATTTCCTCTTTTATTTAAAAATTTTAAAAGGCAACCATACCTCACTAAATAAACCAGGATCTCCTAATGGGTCCCACACTGAAGTTTGAAAAACATTACTCTAAAAAACAAAACTCATTTCCCGAAGTTTTGAATGGAGACACATACATTCTAGGACTCAAGCCTTCCCTGGGGGTTGGGGCAGGGAAGCAGAGGTTGGGGATAGCAAATAAACAGAAGGTTGTACAACACAGGGTCTATATTCCCACACAGCTACAATTGGCTGACTCTGAGTGGTGGCCAATGAATTACATGGAGCATTCCTCTTCCAGTGGACCAAGGTCCTTTTTGCTTATGACAATCTCACTAATATGGAAAAAGATCTCTGACTTGCCCTCTTCATCCCAGACCTTTCCCAAAATATAAGTCTGAAGAGGAAGCAATTCCAGTACCACGGGGGCTCGCCCCGAGGTTGCCTTGACTCCCACCTGTCAAGCCTCCCACTGCGAAACTCTTCTCACCAGGGATTTGATGAGTACACCCGGTTCTCCTTTTGATAAATATACTTTGCTAAGATGCAGGTCAGTGTAATTTCCCAAAAGGTTAGGAGGAGTGACTACTCAGAGAGGGCTTGCTTATTATTTCAAATGCCACCCATCCCATTCTCTAACATTTACTGAGTTATTTACAACTTGATTCCTGCCACACCTGCCAGAGTATCTGACCTACTCTGGTCTCCCCTCCAGGCACCATCTCTCCAGCCCTGAAATGAGAGTGGGGGGCCATAGGGCCATGCCTCCTAGAGCCAGGGTGGTCACTAAGCTAAGACAGAGAAGCTACCGTAATGGGTAATTTTTGCACCAAGTCATGCTTAAAAGTCATCAGTAAAATTCACCTATTTTGAGGGATGCCAGATTGTTAACTGTGTCCATGTGGCTGCAAATGTTGAGTCCATTTTCAATTTGCTCAGACAGATTAAAAAACCAATACTAATGTTTTGAACTAGCAAGCCTCAAAAACACTTCATTTCTTCTTAAAATAACGTGGGGCATGTGTTTGGGTGAATAATTTCAGTTAAAGAAACTTTGGGGGGGAAGATATTTTTAAATAAAAATCCAATTTAAAAATTTAATAAAATTAAAAATTATAATAAGAGTCCCACAAGATCTTTCATCTCTTCAGTGTCTACCATGTATCAGGCAGACATGTGCTATTCAGCTCTTTGCTCTGTAGACAGAGAGAGAGAGACCGAGAGATACAGGTAGTTGTTTAACTCACAACACCTCTTAAAGTGAGACACTAGAGAGTTAATTCTTTTTTACGAATAAAAAACCAAAGCTCAGAAAGCTTCAGTGTTTTCCATATGCCATTCGGTCATTATCGGAGCCAGGACTAGACTTCAGGACCATCTGTGCTTTCTTCCCTACCCACTTCTCAATCAAAATTATACCAAGAAGCATCCCCCTGCAGCCAGCATCTATGTCCGCATAGGCATCGAAGCACCAAGATTACTCAAGAAAGTAACTCTGGAAATTCCCTGTAGCTGTGGATTTTCTTTCCGTCTGGAATGAGAAATTCTAGAGCTAAGGTGGGCCCAGACTCCTTTTCCCAAGATCCAGAAGATTATGGTTTCCAAGCCCAGAGTGGTTGAACACCTCAACACCGGGACCAGACTGACTGAGACTGCTACCCACCTTCCCTCACTTAGTAGTGAGGAGATCTTGGGCAAGTCATTTAGTCTTGCTAAGGTTCAGTACCGTCATCACAAAGAAAGTGGGACATTAACAGTGCCCAACTCATAGGGTCATGGTGGGAGAAGAGTAAAGTACTGTGTGTAAAGCCCATCACCCTGGGGCCAGAGTGGTGATGAGCAAGCATCAGATATTGTCATGGTTAGCCAGCTGAAGGCCGCCTGAGCAGTCACGAGAGCCATGATCGAGAATCTACAAGAAACGAACATCACAGCTTTACTACGGGAACAAAATGACCACCTCTCACCCCACCCCATATGCACTCTCCTACCCCACTGACCACCCACAGCATCACCACCACTTCCTCCTCCACTGCAGAGAGAAGCCTTCGGCCAGGTTTTGAAAAGTAGACAACTGAAAGGCAGCCTTTCTCAGTCTGTCGGTCTGCAGAGTTCACCCTAGGAAGTCCCGGACTGTGTGCATCCCACGCTGGTCCTCTGACCTGCCACCTCCCCCACTGGGCATCAACTCTGGCTCCTTTGCTCTTCAATCTACATGACTAAAGAGCTCCAACCTCCTCTGCACTGACTCTCGGGTCCTAACAGTAGGAGACCGATCTTCCTCACTCTCCCCTTCCCTCCTTCTTCTTCCTCCACCCCTGCCCCTTCCCTATTCTTCCTTTCATCACTTTTACTCCAGGATAATTAGGTTCCACCCAGTTTGACCTATGAGCTCTCAGATCTGCCCAGTGTTATCTGCTTCTCCATCCTGGTTCAGTACCAAGTGTAGGCTAGAGGGAAGAAATTCCCCTGTCCCATTAAATGTCTTCTCATCTCAGTGTCCTTGTGCCTCAGGTCTGTGTTAGTTTTCTAGGGCTGCCAGGACAGATGACCACAAACCTGGAGACTTAAAACAATGAAAGTATTCTCTCACAGGGCTAGAAGCCAGAAGTCCAAAATCAAGGTGTCCATTGGGCCATGTTTCTTCCGAAGTTTCCAAGGAAGAATGCTTCCTCACCTCTTCCAGCTTCTGGTGCATTTGGGCATTCCCTGGCTTGTGACAACACAACTGCCTTCTCTTCCCTCTGGGTCCTTTCTTCATCTACGTCTAAAGAGGATAAATGTCATTGGATTTAGGGCCTGTCCTAATCCAAGACAATCCCATCTCAAGATCCTTAACCTGTACATCTGCAAAGACCCTTTTTTCAAGTAGGGTCGTGTTCACAGATTCCAGGTGGACCTCCCTTTTGGGGAACCACCTGTTTAAGCCATTCCTTGGTACAAACAAATCCCTGGAGAGTTGTGGTATATCTTCCCTGCATCATTCAGCTCACCTTACTCCTTTACCAAAACAATGCCAAACATCCTCTCATTCTGTGGCACAAGCCAGATCTTCCACTCCCTTCTCCAAAGTCCACACTGTGCAGAAATCCAAGCCTGGAGTAGGAGCTTGTGGGAGTGATATGGGGAAATGAAACAGAACTCCAGGAAGATAAAAGGGTCCTTGGTCTCCTCCCAGAGCCAATCAGCTGTCCCCTCTAAGCCACGAGACAGAGGCTAAGCAATGAGCAGACCTCAGCACTTCCCAAAACCTATTTCCACTGTGGTAACAAAATTTCTAATTTCAAGTAAATCTAGGAAGTGTTGAGTTAAATAAATACAAATTGGTTTCTTCAGCAAAGATCTTGCCAAAGCTCTCAATACGGTAACTACAAACAGAGGTAGAAATGATGTATAGTATTTCCCAAACTTACATCCCGGAGAACCACTTTACCTGTGAGGTATCTCATAGGCCTGGCATTCTTCCAAATATGCAGTGGGGAGATCCTGATACAAATCACCCCACGCAAGTAAGGAGCTATCAAATCACTGGGGAAATATAAACTAAAACCACAATAAGGTACCTCTTTATACCCACTGGGATGACTATGATCGAGAGACAGATGATGACAAGCATTGGTGAGACTGTGGAGCTGTGGGAACCTCAGACTTAACTGATGGGAACATAAGATGGTGCAGCAGCTTTGGAAAGAAAGTTCAGCAGCTTCTTTAAAGGTTCAAATGTACCATGTGACCCAACAGTTTCACTCAGGAAAGAAAAGAAAGATATATATATCCTCAGTATGAACGTGCATAGCAGCATGTTCCTAACAGCCAAAACCTGGAAACAGCCCAAAATCTCATCAACTGGTAAAAGGATAAATAAAATATGGGAAGGCCACACAATGAATTATTATCCAGCAATAAGAAGGAATGAAATACCGATGCATACTACAACATCCAAGAAACAAGGGGCCACATATTACATGATTCATATTATATGATGTATATGAAATGCCCCCAAAATATAGATCTAAAGAGACAGAGTAGATGAATGGTTGCCAGGGGACTGGCGATGGGATTAGGGATTGGCTGGAAATGGACATGAAGAATTTTACTGACATGATGAAAAGGTTCTAAGACTGGACTCTAATCATGATTGCACAACTCTGTCAATTTACTAAAAAATCATTCAGTTGTACCTTTAAAATAGGTGAATTTTATGGTATGTAAATTATGCCATGATAAAAGTTTTTTTCAAAAAGCGCTGCCATTGATTAATGAAATAACATTTTATTAATCTAAAAAAAAAAAAAAAAAGACACCCAATGCTTACTTAAGTGAAGGTGTTGAGGAGTTTTCAGAGTAAAGAGGAGGCAAGTTTCCAGTACAGAGTTCTTCATCACACTTGGGCAAGTTGAGCATCTTGTATGCAGTCCCCACCTCTTGGGTTGTGTTTAGAGGGATGCAATGAGGTCTTTTTTATGGAAGGATTTCTGGAGCTAACCAGAATACGTGTGATGAATCTCTGCCTGCAAACTGTACACTCAACAAAACAAGACCCAGCCCATAGAATTTAATAAAATGGTAGGACTGATTAGAATTCCAGGACCAGGGTGATGGAGGTTCTAAGGGAGAGGGATTGGGCTCTTTGATCTGCCTGGTTCCACCCTGACTTCTTTCTAATTAGCAAAGCTTTTGAGGCTGACTGATAAGCATTCTGGGCACTGCACATGTCTGGCCACTGACTAATTAATTAATTTTTGACTTTGAGCAGTGACACTTAATTTGAAAACTTTCTACCATCCGTAGATAAATGTGGAAAAGTAGGGCAAAAGATTTAAAAATATGCTAAAGGTGCCATTTCAAATCCAGCTCACTCCCAAAGCAGCAGAAAGGGTCAATGAGTTAAATAAAGAGAATGGATGCTGGAGTGGATGGGATGGATCTGGGGATATAGCGCTAGGCTGGCTCTGCACCCATCCCACTGTGTGTTTGGGCTTAGCTCTTTACCCTCTCTGTTCTTTCGGGCACTTTATTTAAAGATTAGTCTCCTCTGCAGCTTTGTTTATTGAAAAGTGACTGTGTGCACTGCCCACAAAAAGAAAAGAGACAGAAAACAAAAAAATGACTCACCAAGAGGGGAAGGAGAGGCTAGACGAGATTTATGAATCTACCCAGAGGTTTTAAATGAACACTGCCTGGGTCAAGGGTCTGCAAACTATACCCCAAGAGCCAAATCCAGCCTGTCGTGGTTTTTTGTAAATAAAGTTTTATTGGGACACCCATTTGTCCATGTACTGCCTTTGGTTGTTTTCATGCTACCATGACTGAGCTGAGTGGGAGCAAGAGAAATTATCTGAGCAGCAAAGCAGAAAATATTTGCTCTCTTTCTTTTTTTTTTTAAGATTTTATTTTTATTTATTTGACAGATGGAGATCACAAGCAGGTAGAGAGGCAGGCAGAGAGAGAGGGGAGGAAGCAGGCTCCCTGCTGAGCAGTGAGCCCGATGTAGGGCTCGATGTGGGGCTCAATCCCAGGACCCTGGGATCATGACCTGAGCTGAAGGCAGAGGCCTTAACCCACTGAGCCAAGTTTACCAATCCCTGGTCTAGCATCATGCTTTTTTGGTATAATTTTTTAAATTTTTTAAAGTAATAATTAAAGAAACATTGGAAACTCTTCCTTTTTAATCTTAAAAGATCTCCTTTTTCTGACAAGAAAGGAACTAACATTTTTTGAGCACCTCTATGCAGCTGGCTCTACATCCCTTTCTCAAAGATTAGCCTCGCCCCAAATCTTTGAGGTGGGGATTAACATGGTCATGTATCAGAGGAGAAATTTGAAGCTCAGAAAGTTAATAACTAGCTCATAAGTTACAGAATCGGCATTTGAAACCAACCCAACTTGTCTCCAACATCACAGCATGATGCCTTCCTATTATGCCAACATTAAAAGTGAACATTTTGGCAAAAGACTCCCTTAGACATTCCCTTTGTAAAGGGTCACAAAGCCTTGGGATAGATTTTAGAGTGATGCATTCGGTAGCCTTTATGCAGTCATCTCTGTGCGAACTTTATCCTCTAAGCTTGGAGAAAAGCCCCTCTACTAATCCCCTTCCAAGCAGAACCAAGACCAGGCCATAAAATTTAATAAATACTTACCAAAGAATTGAGAACTCCAAAATTTTTCACATAGGGGAATTCATCACTGCCACTAGAATTACTGCCTCTCCAGTAGAAATCCTATAAATGTAGGTCCCTTTTCCTCTTATCCCCAAGTCCCAGATGCAAAAGAGAGTCACGCTTCCAGCCCAAGGCCTTCTCTTTCCCATCCCAGTGTATTGACCATAGAGAAGACCCTTCCTTCAGAAGAAATTCCCACTCCAACCACACAGCAAACTCCACCCTTTAAGGTCCAGATAAGGCATTCAAAATATTTACAGTGTAGTTCTGAAGGTCTAGGTTATTACACCACATTAATACAAGACAGCATAAGAACCATATGATCCTTTCAACTGATGAAAAAAAAGCATTTGACAAAGTACAACATTCACTCATGATAAAGATCCTCAACAAAGTAGGGTTAGAGGGGAATTATCTCAACATAATAATGGCCATATATGAAAAACCCATAGCTAATATCATCCTAGATTGGGAAAAACTGAGAGCTTTTCCTCTATGGTCAGAAATAGCACAGGGATGTCTACTTTCACCACTGTTATTTACAATAGTATCGGAAGTCCTAGCTAGAGCAATCAGACAACATAAAGAAATAAAAGGCATCCAAGTCAGCATGGAAGAAGTCAAACTTTCAGTATTTGTAGATGACATGATATAACATATAGAAAGCCCAAAATACTCCATCAAAAAATTGCTAGAACTGATACTGAATTCAGTAAAGTCACAGGATATAAAATCAATGTACAGAAATGTGTTCCATTTCAATATACCGAAAATGCAACAGTAGAAATAAAGAAAAATCAAGGAATCAATCCCATCTGCAATTGCACCAAACACCATAAGATACCTAGGAATAAACCGAACTAAAGATGTAAAGACCTATACTCTGAAAACTATAAAACACCAATGAAAGAAGCTGAAGGTGACAAAAAGAATTGGAAAAACATTCTATGCTCATGGATTGGAAGAACAAATATTATTAAAATATCCATACTACCCAAAGCAAATAATGCAATCCCTGTCAAAATACCACCAGTGTTTTTCAAAGAGGTAGAACAAAAGATTCTAAAATTTGTATGGAACTACAAAAGACCTTGAATAGCCAAAGCAATCTTGAAAAAGAAAAGCAAAGCTGGAGGCATCACAACTTCAGACTTAAGGCTATATTACAAAGCAGTAATTATCAAGACAGTATGGTACTGGCACAAAAACTGACACATAATACCAATAGAACAGAACAGAAAACTCAGAAATGGACCCTCATACTACGGTCAACTAATCTTCAACAAAGTAGGAAAGAATATCCAATGGAAAAAGATAGTCACTTCAAGAAATGGCATTGGGAAAACTGGACAGCAACACGCAGAATAGTGAAATTGGGCCACCTTCTTATACATACACGCAAGTGAAAGACCTAAATGTAAGACAGGAAGCCATCAATATCCTAAAGAAGAACAGAGACAGTAACCTCTTTGACTTTGGCCATGACAACTCCTTACTAGGTATGTCTCTGGAGGCAATGGAAAGAACAGCAAAAATAAACTACCAAGACTTCATCAAAATAAAAACTTCTGAAAAGTGAAGGAAACAAGCAACAAAACTAAAGGTCAACCTACAGAATGGGAGAAGATATTCAAAAATGACATATTTGATAAAGGGTTAACATTACAAACTACAAAGAACTTATCAAACTCAACATCCACAAAACAAATAATCCAATTTAAGAATGGGCAGAAGACATGAGTAGAAATTTTTCCAAAGAAAAGATCCAGATGGCTAACAAACACATGAAAACATGTTCAATGTCACTCATCATCAGGGAAATACCAAATGAAAACAATGATGAGCTATCACCTCAAACCAGTCAAGATGGCTAAAATCAACAAGACAAGAAAGAACAGGTGTTGGTGAGGATGTGGACAAAGGATGCATTGTTGGTGGGAAAGAAAACTGGTGCAGCCACTCTGGGGAACAGTATGGAGGTGTCTCAAAAAGTTAAAAGCAGAACAGCCTTATGATCCAGCAATTGCATTACCAGGTATTTACAAAAAGGATACGAAAATACAGATTTGAAGGGATACATGTACCCCAATGTTTACAGTAGCGTTATCAACAAAAGCCAAATTATGGAAAGAGCTCAAGTGTTCATCAACAGATGAATGGATGAAGAAGATGTGATGTGTGTGTATGTATGTACATTGTGTGTGTGTGTATGTATACACACACACACAAAAAAAAAAACTCACAGTGGAATATTACGCAGCCAGAAAAAATAATATTTTGCCATTTGTAATCATGGGGATGGAGCTAGAAAGCCATATGCCAAGCAAAATAAGTCAATCAGAGTAAGACAAATAGCATATGATTTCTCTCATATGTGGAATTTCAGGAAAAAAAAAACAAATCATAAGGGAAGAAAAGAGGAAAACCAAGAAATGGACTCTTAACTATTAAGAAAAAACTGATGGTTACCAGAGGGGAGGTGGTTGGGGGGATGGGTAAATAGATGATGGGGATTAATGAGGGCACCTGCTGTAATGAACACTGGGTGTGATATGTAATTGTTGAATCACTAAGTTGTAAACCTGAAACTAATATTATACTGCATATTAACTAACTGGAATTTAAATAAAAATGAAAATCAATTAATTAATCAATTAATTAAAGTCTGCCTGTTCACTACCCCAGAAGGGCTATGTCCAGGCTAGTCCAGTTCATGTTCAAAGTCCTTTGTCCAGTCTCAGGTAAAGAGATCGGCTCTGACCACATTGCCCTCCCAATAGGATTCTGCACCCCTTATCACCTATAAGCAAACTTCTAGGAAATGAATACATACGCATTTCCCATGAAGAAATAATTTTCAAATATCATTCAACCAAAATCCATTTTTAGAGAGGAACAGGTTTCTTCTAATTCTGCAGAGTTCAACCCTGCTAAAGAGAACATCGACTTTTATCACTAACTGGAACTCTGAGGATTTCAGGGCATAACTTTTGCATTTAAGTTCCATTTGACCAAGGTCACTAAGAGCTCTTGTCGCATCTTTGTGCAAATCAGCAAATGGTCATTTCCTCCCAGCAGGTATACCACTGGACAAGTGCACAGTGCCACTGTGAGGGAGAGCAAAGGGCTCCCCACTCTGGATGCACACTCGTCATCCTGGGGCGCAAGGCCAGGCAAAGGGATCATGGGCTGGGCTTCAGTGTGACCTCTGTTTAGTGAGCAACATGCAAAGACATCCATGATTCCACATGGTTTTCTCCAGCTATATTGGTCATATACTTCTTACCTGTTTAACTAACACACTCATTCCAATGACTTTTTTCATAAACAGATGTCATCTGCTAAAATTAAACAGATATCTACCCCTAGAGAAAACTAACGTGCTGAGATCGTCAATAAATCAGTTCAGGAGACCTGGGTTGAATTTACAACTCAGTCAATTGCCAGCTGTGTGATCTCACATATGTCACTTGGTCTTCCTCAGGTTTTCATCTATAAATTGGAGGTATTGACACCAGCCCTCCCAAGATCTCAAAGATGTTCAAAATCTCTAATCACGAAATGCAGAGTGACTTGATAAACATAAAAGGATCTGTGGATATTAAGCAGTAACCACCTAAAACACAGAAACAACAAATGATATCATTCATGCTTCCATCCAAAGTCATTTTTCCTATTCCTGCTGTCTCTTGGCTACAGTATTCTTCCAGCAAAACTCTGAGAAGGGCCATTAGTTGTCCTTGGTTTTCCAAAAAGGTCATCCAACCAATAAAGGGTTTCCAATGTGGAAGGTAATTAGCTCTCAAAGCCTTTCCATCCCACCTGATCAATTAGATGAAGCACTAAACACTCCCATCCCCAAAGTGCATAAAATTGAATTGTATGTGTGCTTTACCGTTACAGAATGATAATGTGCTGCTCTCAGAATCGGTCACACAAGCCGGAGAATAATCAATATATTTTTTTGAAGTCTGCACCCTGCCTGGTGATATTTGACTAAGGTTTTCAATTTCGGGAGAAAGTAACACCAAATTTTTAAAACTATGATTTTTAAAAACTAGGCTTTGGTGTGGCTCCTCGGGTCCACTTCAAAGGCCCCTGCAGAATCCAGCCCTGATGGCAACTGGGCCACATTGACCATGCCTTTCCACTGCCATAATCTGCCATGTAGCCTCAGCGACAAGGCTGGATGGAAGTACCAAATGCAAGGCCCATTTTTCTTTGTCAAAGTCTCCCCGCGGTAGGAGGAGGTGTCAGACATCTGGCATGGGATTTTTCTCAGCAACCCACCCAAGCATAGATGTGCACCCTTTCCCTCCTCTCCTAGAAGACAAGTTATTTAAAAGATGCATTTCTGAAAGCAGCCTTCTCTGCAAGTAATGTCAACAGCCACAAACAAAGGGGGAGGGAAGAAAAGGCAATGGGGAGGGGCATCGGAGGAGAGGAGGGAGGTGCCTCCCTACACACTTGAAGGAAAGATTGATGCACGTGTCAAAGGCGGTGATAAGACAGGCCGAGCTTATCAAAAACCGAAGCTCTGATGACAGAGTTCACATGTGGCGGGTAGATAAGAGAAGCTGGGTTCTTGGCTCCCTTTTTTCTCTCCCCAAAGACCCTGTTTTAATTTCCCACTCCGCATGTTACGTTTTCAGTCCCAATGGAGACCATTGAGCCTCGTTCAATTCCTTTTCTAATCTCACTGTAAAGGTTTCCAGGAGACAGTGATTAGCAGATGTCGACCTCAGAGCTATTTGGGGAAATATTGTGCGAGGGGTGTCAGAGATCCAAAATACAGCTGAAGGTTTTGGAAATACTCAGAGTGTGGGAAGGGAATTAAGCCGATGTTGAACATGCACGTACATCCCAGCTCTGCCACAAACATGCTGCGTGACTTTGCATAAGTCATGTCGTCTCCCTGGAAAGGAGTTCCCTCTTCTGTAAAATGAGATGGGCTGTGTTACCAAGAATCTTTCCACCTGCAACAATCCCATCTTTATTGTGGCTCTCTGGAAACCAGGCTGAGGGGTTGCAAAGCTGGAAACCTGAGCCCAGAGTCTTCTACTGTGTTATCATTAACAGAGGGTGGGTTGCCTTAACAAAATACCATAGATTGGGGTGCTTAAAAAACAGAGATGCTTTTCTCACAGTTCTGAAGGCTGGGAGTCCAATATCAAGGTGCTAACAGTGGTGGCTCTTGATAAATGCCCTATTCCCGGCTTGCAGAGAATATCCACCTCATAGCTGTGTCCTCACATGGCAGGAGAGCAGAAACTCCAATGTCTCTTTTCCTTCTTAGAAGGGCACGAATCCCGTAACTCCTCCCTCATGACTTCAAATACTACAAACCTCCCAGAGGCTCCACCTCCTACTACCATCCACCTAGGGTCAGGGCTTCAACATGTGAATTCAGGGAGGGCACATTCAGTCCATAACAAGTATGGGAATTATTGCAAGAGGACCAGAAGCTGACATGAAAGTCTGTTGTACTTTTCCTTGAACCAAAACCACTTTTTGTTCCCTTTGCCCAAGCCTGAGATGAAATGAACCCTTTTCAAGAAATGGATTTCTCTGTTTCCCTACTTAAGGCTCCTCCATGGAATTTTGCCCTTGGAAGTGGCTGCCTGGCATTGAGAAGGATCCTGAGGCCATGTTTGGGCTGAGATGGGAAGAGACCTGTGATGGATTAGTAATTCCTGCCCTGGATGCCATGTGGGAGAGTAGTCGAAGATACATCACATGTTGTCACCCCTGACACCCTAAGCCTGAAGCAGTGGTCCTCCAACACTGGTGTGCATCAGAATGATCTAGAGAACTCGCTGAAAGTATAGGTTCCCAGACTCCATCAAGGATTTCTGACAAGTGAGTTGGGGTGGGGGGCAGGGGCTGTGCATCTCACTGTAACAATGCCGCAAGGTGATTCTGGTGCACGCTAAAGTTTGCATGGCAAAGATTTGGGAAGAAGACCCTTAGTGGTCTGGGATTCTTAGTGCTCCAGGAACCCTTTGACATAGATAACTCAGAGATATGCGCCTTGTCCACATGCCTCCGGCCTTGTAACTTCCGGGCAAGGAGGACTGACTTCCAACTGCCGGTATTTGCACCCCTCTATGCACCTCTCTGCAGAAGGGCTTTCTGAGGCCACCAGACCCTGCTCTGCCCCCACAGAAGGAAGGTACAACAGCCAGTGAACTTCTGTGGTCTAGAAGCAGCAACCAACCAATGAAGCCACACAAACACAGACGCTCCTAGAGCTCCCTCGGCAGGGTTAAATTCCAGTTGCCCACAGCAATGCCCTGCTTGGTGATGCAATATTTACTGGCTACTTTCCTTTCCCTGTCTTGCTTTCCAACTCTCCTCCCCCAAAGCATGTCCAGGGATTATCACCCAAATATGCTACCTGCCCTCCAATCCTTGTCCAAGCATCTGCTTCTGGGGAAACCCATCTTATGACAAAATTTCAAACAGAATTACATATGCATATGATCCTGCAGTCTCTCTGCTGGCTACAATCAAAAAAAAAAAAAATCAGTATCTCCAAAAGATATCTGCACTTCTGTCTTCACTACAGCTTTATTCACAACTACCAAATACAGAAGCAACCTAAGGGCCCATCAGTGGATGAATGGATAAAGAAAAAGTAGAACAAGTGTAGGGATAGAGGGTACATACCTCAATATCATAAAAGCCATCTATGAAAAACCCACAGCAAGTATCATTCTCAATGAGGAAAAACTGAGAGTTGTTCCCTTAAGGTCAGGAACATGGCAGGGATGTCCACTATCACCACTGCTATTCAACATAGGAATAGCAGGACCGGAAGTCCTAGCCTCAGCAATCAGACAACAAAAAGAAATAAAAGCCATCTGAATTGGCAAAGAGGAATTCAAACTCTCACTCTTTGCAGATGATATGACACTTTATGTGGAAAACCCAAAAGGCTCCACCCCAAAACTGCTAGAACTCATACAGGAATTCAGTAAAGTGTCAGGATATAAAATCAATGCACAGAAATCAGCTGGATTTCTATAAACCAACAAAAAGACAGAAGAAAGAGAAATTAAGGAGCTAATCCCATTTACAATTGCACCCAAAACCATAAGATACCTAGGAATAAATCTAACCAAAGAGGCAAAGAATCTGTACTCAACAAACTATCGAATACTCGCTAAGGAAATTGAGGAAGACACAAAGAAATGGAAAAAACATTCCATGGTCATGGATTGTAGAAGCAAATATTGTGAAAATGTCTATGTTGCCTAGAGTAATCTACACACAACGCAATTCTTACCAAAATACCATCAACTTTTTTCAAAGAAATGGAACAAATAATCCTAAAATCTGTATGGAACAAAAAAGACCCTGAATAGCCAGAGGAATGTTGAAAAAGAAAAGCAAAGCTGGTGGCATCACAATTTCAGAGTTCAAGCTCTATTACAAAACTGTAATCATCAAGATAGTATGGTACTGGCACAAAAACAGACGCATAGATCAAGGGAACAGAACAGAGAGCCCAGAAATGGACCCTCAATGCTATGGTCAACTAATCTTTGACAAAGGAGGAAAGAATGTCCAATGGAAAAAAGTCTCTTCAACAAATGGTGTTGGGAAAATTGGACAGCCACAGGCAGAAGAACGAACCTGGACCATTTCCTTACACCACACACAAAAACAGACTCAAAATGGATGAAAGACCTCAGTGTGAAACAGGAATCCATCAAAACCTTGAGGAGAACACAGGCAGCAACCTCTCAGACCTCAACCACAGCAAGTTCTTCCTAGAAACATCACCAAAGGCAAGGGAAGCGAGGGCAAAAATGAACTATTGGGGCTTCATCAAGATAAAAGGCTTTTGCACAGCAAAGGAAACAGTCAACAAAACCAAAAGACAACCGACAGAATGGGAGAGGATATTTGCAAATGATATATCAGATAAAGGGCTAGTATCCAAAATCTACAAATAACTTACAAAACTCAACACACAAAGAATAAATAATCCAATCAAGAAATAGGTAGAAGACATGAACAGACATTTCGGCAAAGACCCCCCAAATGGCAAAGAGACACATGAAAAAGTGCTCCACATCACTTGGCATCAGAGATACACAAATCAAAACCTCAGTAAGATACCACCTCATACCAGCCAGAATGGCTTAAATTAACAAGTCCGGAAATGACAGATGTTGGCAAGGATGTGGAGAAAGGGGCACCCTCCCACACTGTTGGTGGGAATGCAAGCTGGTGCAGCCACTCTGGAAAACAGTATGAAGATACCTCAAAAAGTTGAAAAATAGAGCTACCCTATGACCCAGCAATTGTACTACTGGGTATTTACCCCAAAGACAAAAATGTAGTGATCTGAAGGGGCATGTGTACCCCAATGTTTATAGCAGCAATGTCCACCACAACAACGAAACTGTGAGAAGAGTCTAGATGTACATCACAGATGAATGGCTAAAAAAGATGTGAGATAGATAGATAGATTCACAATGGAATACTATGCAGCCATTAAAAATTGGAATCTTGCCATTTGCAACAATGTGGATGGAACTAGAGGGTATTATGTTAAATGAAATATGTCAGACAATGACCATATGATCTCACTGATATGTGAGAAATAAAGCAGAGGATCATAGCGAAGAGAGGAAAAATTGAAACAAGACAAAACCAGAGAAGACAAACCACAAGAGACTTAAGAGTCTCAAGATCTCTGGGGCACGTGGGTGGCTCAGTGGGTTAAAGCCTCTGCCTTCGACTCAGGCCATGATCTCAGGGTCCTGGGATCGAGTCCCGCATCGGGCTCTCTGCTCAGCGGGGAGCCTGCTTTCTCCTCTCTGCCTGCCTCTCTGCCTACTTGTGATCTCTGTCTGTCAAATAAATAAAATCTTTAAAACAAAAGAGTCTCAAGATCTCAAGAAACAAACTGAGGGTGGCTGGAGTGGAGGAGGGTGGGAGGGATGGGGTGGCTTCGTGATGGACACTGGCGAGGGTATGTGCTATGGACAGTGCTGTGAATTATGTAACACTGATGAATCACAGACCTATACCCCTGAAATAAATAATATACATTAGTGTAAATAAAAAAGCTCTATTATACAACAGAATATTTTTCAGCCTTAAAAAAAGAAGGAAAATCTCTCATTTATAATGACATGGTTGAGCCTGGAGGACATTATGCTAAATGAAATAAAGCAGACACAGAAAGACAAAACTGTGTACCTCACTTATATGTGGAATCTAAAACAAGCCCAACCCCTATAAACAAGAGTAAAATGGAGGATTATAGCAGCTGTAAGATAGGAGTGTTGCCTGTACCTGGAGGACAAGGGATGACCCAAGAAACAGATGGACAGTCCAGATGGGTGGGTGGCAGGTTTCAATAAGCACCGGAACTTACACACAAGGCTCGTCTTAGGTGGCTGCAAGACAAGTAGGTCTGTGCACCTGCTGGCCGGAATTTTAAAAGTTTATATAGAAGGTGTAATGGGGTCTAGTCACATACACTGTCCAGATAGTCTCAATAACACCTTACTACCTCAAGGCTATGTCCTTGAAATGGCTCCAGCTATGGGAACAGTGGGCAAAGCCACATCCCAAGGACAGGGGTGGGGGTAAAGCGCCTCTAGCTGGTTAGGTCCAGCCTGAGGGTCAATAAAAAGCCATATCCTTTCAATGACCTCCTCCCTAAGAGGATGGAGAGAAGTCAGGAGGGGCTGTGCAAGGGGTACCAAGGTGTGTACTTGTGGAGAATAAGTAAGTTCTAGAGATCTAATGCACAGCATAGTGACTATAGTTAATAATACTGTATTCTATACTGGAAATTTGCTAAGAGTAGATTTGAGGTGCTCTCGGCACACACAAAAAACTGGTAACTGTGTGAGTAGATGGAGATGTTAATTAGCTCAACAGTCGTAATCATTTTACTGTGTATAAGGAGATCCAAACATCATGTTGAACATCTTAAGTGGATGTAGTTTTTATGGAGTGAATAAACTGAGTTAATTTTCAAGCATAAACTTTGTGAAAGAAAGTGGCTATGTCCAAGTTAAAAGCATTATAGAGTTTCTTCCTTAAATTCCCTTCCCACCCTCAAAACATGCAGCTCTAATTCTCCCTCCCAATCTAACCACATTCCATTCACAACCTGAAAGATTCTGTGTATTTGTATGGAGCGGTTTTAGCTTTCTGAAGCAGTTAGACACCCTTTTGGTATTTATAAGACATCTTCCAGGTAGGCTAGGCAACAGCATTATTCTCTCTGGGCAAATGAGATCGGCCCCTGGAACACACATCCAGAAGTGAGTCAGAATGTACAAGGTCACACATCCCATTGGCCTCCGGCATGTCTCCAGCATCACTGTGTCTCCAGTGTGGCATCGTGTGCTGTGGGTTATACAATCCCAGGGACAGGGACAGGGCTGAGAGCAGGCACCGCACCCCACCAGAACAGAGGCTCGCTATGAGAATGCTTAGTGGTAACAGTCACTGTTGTCACTCTGGGGCAAGGAGATGACTGTAAGAAAACACTGCTGTCGAATACCATCCTTGGTGGGGCAGACAGACTCACTGAGCTGGAGTGTGCTAAAGGAGAACCAGTCAACGGTATTCTGTTCTTTATCTTCTGTTCACGGGCACCCAACGCTCGCAGGGGCAGACGAAAGGGAACTGGCTTCTCGGATACGGCAATGCAAAGGTCGAGTCTGTGTATTCACAGGTATAAATGTCAGATACAGATTAGCACACCAGAAGAGAAATCAGATTTTTAAAAAATGAAAAACAAAAACAAAGTAACAAACTTTTCCCAAATTACTGGTTTTCCAAAAATAACGTGCACCCAGATGCCCCTAGAGGGCCTGTTAAAATCCAGACTGCGGGCCCTACCCCAGACTTTCTGATTTCGTAGGTCTAGGTGGGACCTGAGACTCTGAATTTCCAGCAAGTTCCTGATGAGGCCACAGATACAGCTCTGACTCTGAGGACCATGCTTTGGTGCTTATCCATCTGTAGCATGCGCAAGCGACCTGCAACTCCAGGTGAAACGCAGATTTGGCCTCAGGAGGTCCCAGCCGTCTTTCCAACAGGCTCTTAGTGACACTGATGCTGCCAATCTGAGGACCACAGTGAGGAACAGGGCTCCAGCCTGGCATCCCTCCAAGGGATGTGCAACAACCCCCTCACATCTGAGGGCACTGCTGTGACAAAAAGGGGAGGTGAGAACGAGTGGACCCACATTCTGGGATGAATGGACACATGTACCAGCAGACTCGCTGACAATAAAGGATAAAGTCTGCGTGGCCAGTTACTATGTCAGTCCCCAGCTCTGTCCCCCCAGCAGGGCTATCTCAGGGCATTGAACTCTGCTCTGGCTCTCTTAAGTTTGCACCAAAGGTGGAATCCCTAGAGTACTGGGAAACAGCAAGCGGGTGCCCACCCAAAGTGAAAGAGAGCCAGCACACCTGCTTGGCCTAGGAGGGACATGGCTGGGACCTCGAGCTGAGCCAGGCGGTGCTGGTCCCTCATCAATCTGACATCCCTGAGGCTATGGACAGAACATGGCCTTACCTCAAAAAAAGAGAAGAAGAGAGGGAAGGAATGGGGCAGAGGAAAGAGACAGAAAAAGGAAGTTGTGCTCTCATTGTAATGATGATTACATCATCATTGTGATAGATGGTATTTGGAATAACGTAGAAGTTCAAAACAAATACAGAACAATTTGCAAATTGCATCTTCCTGGGACTTTTCTCTTGGCTTTTTTGGTTTGTTTGCTTTAATTGAAAGCGGCGTGCTTCGGTGAGCTCACGCGACATGCACTGTTCAGTTATTCCAAATGACTGGGGCCGCATGATGCTCTATTTTTCGTCAGTTGTGGAGCACATTTTATGTTTCAGGAACTAGAGTACAATCACTTCCTAACTATCATATTGCATGCAAATGGCTCTGGCACTCAGGTACAATGGCACTTTCTGAGTGATTGGGAGGGTCACCCCTAGGTCAAAGATGAGCAGGGATCATGAAAAGCAGGTGGTTCCCTGTGTACTGCCTAGCGAAAAGGACAGGAAACTGGAGAAGAACCAGCCACAGGGGAACAGAACATGGCACCCAGGGGTCAACTGGCCCTACAGTCAGAAAAACGGGGGTAAAAAGCCCAAGAATGTGGCTGGAGAAACTGGGGCAGGCAGGAGACATGGAGCAATCCACTTTATTTCTAGAAAGAGAAAGCCCACTGCCTTTTATATTCTCAAGACTAGAAACTTGTATCAAATCACTCCCTGAAATGGGGCAAGTTGCAGTAATTTATTGAATTCAAATATTGGGATTTTTTTTCCTATCTCCCCACAAGGAAAAATTGTTTACCCCAAACCAAAAACAAGCACATATTTACTCACAACACTAACAGCTAATACAGAAGTCCCTATATGGATAGACAGCTGGGCCAGTAACCTGACTTTCACTCCTCCCAAACACCGTATAAAGTAGGTATTATTTCCATTTTATAAAGCCTGTCTTTGCTGAGCCATCAAACCAATGCCAACAGCCACTACCTCTAGAATTTTTGACATCTGGATTTTTCTATCTCCTGCAGGTAAATGCATTTGTTATTAGAAGCCAAACCAAAGTAGTTGCGCTTTCTCATTCCTGAAATGCTTGACGGTCTCCTGCTTTGGTCTTTCTCCCTTTACTGGAGTTCTTCCAAACCATCCCTAAGTTCTTTGTCATTCAACCAGAAGACCAAGGGGCTGGTCTGTGTAGCCCTTACGTTAGTGTCAGTTCTAAACAGCGGCTTACAACGCCTCTTCTCTGGTGCTGGATTCACCCGAAGTGTCCCAAAGCAACAGCCCCAGGAGGAAGTAAATGAGTCTGATTTCAGAAGAGACAAGGCCATCATCTCTCCTCACAAGCAATCTCACAGTACAATGGTAATTACCAATAATGATAACAGCAGTTCATACACATTCACCATAATCAATGCCTCTCACCATGAGTGTCCTTCCTTTCTCCCATATCTGATCTTGGTGGAAGAGGGAAATTTCAGCATAGTAAATTCCAGAAACATGCAGTGAACCCTCAGGTAGCCACCTTGACTTCCTTTCCCTCCGTTTTTTCAGAACAGGAAGTCAGGAAACTGAGGGATCGCCAGCGGCACCAGGGTATCCCGCCTCCCTCTGCAGCCGGACATACACTGTCTTGATGGCAAGCAGGCTGCATTTAAACTGAAGGAAGGAGACAGCGTCTCTTTAGGTACTTGGGAGAATCATGATGGAGAAGCTCCAGAGATATGACAAAACATTCAACAGTGATCAGATGTGGCGGAATCCCGGGGGCAGGAGGATGTATTTCTCGGAGAGAGCTGGGATTGAGGGATGGGGCACTGGAGACAGGAGGAGGAAGGAAAGCATGGTGTGAAGCTTCTGACAGTCTCCCAGTGACCTCCTCCCTTTTGGGAGCCAGCCAGACCAGAAGATTCGCTGCTGGCAGAGAGAAGGTGGCAAAAGTGATGGGATGTCACGTCTGTGATTAGGTTACAAAAGGCTGTGATTTCCATCTTGCTATTATTCTCTCTGCCTCTTCTCACACGTTTGCTCTGATGGAAAGAGTCGCACCCTGCAAAGAGGTGAGGATGGCCTCTGGCCAAGCAAGTGAGGAACTGAGGCTCTCAGTCTGACAGCCTGTGAGTTTCTAGATCCTACCAAAAATACTGGGTGGGCTCAGGAGCGGAAAATGCCCCGGCTGACCTTGAGGTGACTAGGCCCCAGCCCAGACCTTGACTACAGCCAGTGAGAGAGCTTGAAGTGCCGAATCCAGCTCTGCCACTCCTGGATTCCTCACCCTCAGAAACCGTCTTGTTTAAAATTTTGGGGTCATTTGTTACGCAGCAGGGGAACATACAGAAAAAGCAGAAAAAAATACACACATGCATAAATGTTTTGAGTCCTCAAAACCTTTCTCTATTCTGTATTGTAAGAAGGTTTTCATTTTGTTCTGTTTGAGGATTTTTCTTTGTTTGCCGGCTTGATTTTGTTTGGGAAGTTTTCCTTTCTATTTCTTTTCTGCTCAAGCTGCTGCTGATTGAATCTGGGCTTTTTCTGGGTTAACCAGGATGGTACCAACCTATCGTTGTTACCATGGCTGCCATTTAATCTGACTTTGTAACATGTCAGGCACTCTGCTGAGCTTTTTAACTATTATCTCATTTAACCCTCACAACCACCCAGGGGAAGAGGTACTAGGATTACCCCCACCCCTTTCACACATGAGAACATGGACATTAGAGAGTTCCAGTTTTGCCTGAGTCACTTAACTGGCCAGCTGTAGAGCCACAATTCAGCCAGGGAATCTGACTCACAGCCTATTCTCTGAAACACTTAGCAGGGCAGAGGTGAAGAAGGGAGATGGGGTGGGAAGGCCAGCAGGACTTGTGCTGGAGAGGGCACAGATCCCAAAGGCTGGCTGTTAGGGTACCTGGAGGGGGAGAAGAGCTGACAAAGACCAGGTTTTGCAAGAGAAAGGTTGGACAGGTGGAAAGGAATGCATGAGGGACTGGGTCACCACCATGCATGATGAGGGGAGTAGGAAATGGAGGGAGGAAATATGGGAAAGAGGGGGCCCAGAGAGAAGGAAGGACAGAGAGAGAGACTGAGTAATTCTGCTGTACGTTATGCACATAATCTCTTTTCAGCATTTCCAAGAGCTGCAATAAAGACCTAAACTACCTGGAAAGTAGAGATGGCCACAAGGAGATGGGCACAACATCAGAATTACCTTGTGTCTTCACATTCTGTTAGCTTCTCCATCCACAGTTTCTACGATGCCTTCCTGGTCTCTCTGACCCCTTCTCTGTTGTATGCAGACCTGAGATTGTTCCTAATAATCTTCTGTATCTCCTTCCTCCTCCTGGCCACTGATGCTGAGCCACGTCCAACCCTCAACCTTCTTCCTCCCGGATTATGCCAAAAGCCTCTCAAAAGACTTGTGCGCCTTCTCTCTTAGTCCCACCAACTGCTCTTCTAAACTAGTAGTGAGGCAATTGGTTTAGTTATACACACCTAACCAGGACCATGCAGCGCCAATGCCCTTCACATATAGAATCAATTACAAGTTTCAAACCATGACATAAAAGACTACCACCACCTCCTGAGTGAACTACAGTGACCATTTCTCAGTGGAATAAAAAACAAGTAAGTCCTCTTGCAATTCCTGTTCCTTGGGATCCCACTCCCTCCCCCAAGAGAAAACCCTACTTTTCCTGTATACTTCTAAATATGTGGGATGTGTAGATAAGCATAATGTGTAGGAGGATTAAACTGTACCCACTACAACTCACATAAAAAATGCAGCAAATACAATCAACTGATCTTTGACAAAGAAGCAAAGACAAAATAATGGACAAAGTCCCTTCAAGAGATGGAGCTAGAACAAACAAGTGGACATTAAAAAAAAAAAAAAAAAAGAAAGGTCTAAACACAGACTTTATGCCCTTCACAAAAATTAACTCAAAATGGATAGATCTAAGTGTACAAAACCATGAAAGTCCTAGGAGAGGGGTGTCTGGGTGGTTCAGTGGGTAAAAGCCTCTGCCTTCGGCTCAGGTCATGATCTCAGGGTCCTGGGATTGAGCCCTGCATCGGGCTCTCTGCTCAGCAAGGAGCCTGCTTCCCTCTCTCTCTCTCTGCCTGCCTCTCTGCCTACTTGTGATCTCTGTCAAATAAATAAATAAAATCTTAAAAAAAAAAAAGGCAGAACAAAAAACTCCTAGGAGATAACCTTGCTTACCTTGATTACCTCTTTAGATACAACACCAAAGATATAATTCATGAAAGAAATGACGATAAGCTATATTTCATTAAATTTTTTTAAAAAATTAAAAATTGCCTTCATGAAAGGCAAGCCACAGACTGGAAGAAAATATTTACAAAAGATGTATTTGATGGACTGTCACTCAGCATATACAAATAACTCTTAAAATTCAACAGTAAGAAAACAAACAACCCAATTTTTAAAAAGGGCCAAAGGCCTTAATAGACACCTCACCAAAGAAGACTGTACAGCAGAACTGCATCTCTTTTCTGCAGCTGTCATCAGGGAAATGTAATTAAAGCAACAATGAAAAACTATTACACACCTATTAGAATGACCCAAATCTGGAATACAGACAACACCAAATGCTGGTGAGGATGTAGAGCAACAGGAATGCTCCTTCAGTGCTGATGGAAATACAAAACAGGACAGCCACTGAAGACAGTCTGGCAGTTTTTTAAGTATAATTAATATACAAGGTTATATTAGTTTTAGGGGGTACAACACAGTGATTTAATAATTCTATGCATAACTCCATGCTCACTGTGATGAGTGGAGTCACCATCTGTCACCATACTGCATCATTACAATGTTACTGACTGTATTCTCTAAGCTGTACTTTTTTCATTACCATGATTTATTTTATACCTGGAAGTTTGTACCTCTTAATCCCCTTTATCTATTTCACCCAACCCCCTACCCACCTCCCCTCTGGAAACCACCCATTTGTTCCCTGTACTGAAGACTCAGTTTATTTACTGTGGTTTGTTCATTTATTCTTTAGATTCCACATTTAAATGAAATAATATGGTATATGCCTTTCTCTGTCTGACTTATTTCACTTAGCATGGACCCTCTAGGTCCATTCATGATGTCACCAAAAAAAGAAAAAAGATATCATTCCTTTTTTTTACAGGTAAAATTCCATTATTTATCTATCTATCTACCTATCTATACACCACATCTTCTTTATCCATTCATCTATCAATGGACACTTGGGTTGCTTCCATGTTTTGGCTACTGTAAATAATTCTGGTGGTTTCTTACAAAACTAAACTTGTTCTTAATACATGATATGGCGATTTAACTCTGTGGTATTTATGCAAAGGACAAAACCTGCACATGGATGTTTACAGCAGCTTTATCACAACTGCCAAAACTTAGAAACAACCAAGATGTCCTTCACTAGGTGAAGGAATGAATAACCTGTGGTCTATCCAGACAATGGAATGTCATTAAGCACTAAAAAGCAATGAGCTATTAAGCCACAAAAAGACATGGAAGAATCTTGAATGCATATTGCTAAATGAAAGAAACCAATCTGAAAAGGCTACACACTGTGTGGTTACAACTATATGACACTGTGGAAAAGGCAAAACTATGAAAAGGACCAAAAGATTGATAGTTTCCAGGGGTAGACTTGATGAGAGAAATAGACCACAGAGGATATTAAGGGCAGTGAAAATACGTATGGTATCATAACAGTAAATATATATCACTATGCATTTGTCCAAAGCCATAGAATTTACAATACCAAGAGTGAACTCTAAAGTAAACTATAGGCTGTGGGTGATTTCGATGTAGGGTCACCCCTGGTAACCAGTGTACCATTCTGGTAAGTGATGTTGATAGTGAGGGAGGCTGTGCATGTGTGGGGGTAGACAGAAAATAGAAAATCTCTGTACCTTCCTCTCAACTTTGCTGTGAACCTAACACTTCTCAAGAAAAAACAAAAGTCTTAAAAAGGCAGCAAACTTCAGATTTCCCTGATTTCATCTTGCTCAGAGCCCCATTCCACTAGGTAGTACAGAAAACACTAAACATGCCAGGTTTTACAGCCCCATCTCAGGAAGTTTAAAACAGTCTTGAGTTGGGTCAGACTTTTTAGGATAAACATTCAATCAAATCTGAAGGTCCAACTCTATAGCAGGACTGTTTCTCTTTTCCACAAGGTATCCCATGCATGCAGGAGAGGAAGGAAGTATCAGGTCACCACACATCTCTTAGGATTTTTCTAGTGCCTGCAACAATATGGCTGGACTGGTCTGTTCCTGGTATCTTCAAAAGGGATGGCGGGGTCTCTCGACAATTAAGGTATCATACTGGAAACTACTTCTCTTTCTGGCCACTCGTCCCTTGTTGCAAAGTCCCTGTCTTCTGAGAGCTCTTTGTTCTGACTCCAGATGGCCCCCAGTTTCTCTTAGCATCTCCACATCACCCTGCAAAGACTAGGGGGACTTCTGGACACAGGTTGCTGAGAATGCATCCCATGTTACTCCCTCACTATTCCTCTACCAAACTGACACAGAGCTTCTAAAAGTCAGGGGTGTGAGAATATTCAGTCTGCACTACAGGAAATCAGAAGCATGCCCCATCCTGCTCTGAAAGGCCTCCAGAGTTATTTTCCTGTTTCTATCACCACCTCCTGTGTATCCATCATAGAGGAGGCACTGGAGACATACACACCTTTCTCTTTCCCACTGGCCCTACTCCTCCTCCAGGACAGGACAGGCTTCCTTTCACACCTCCACCAAGCAGAACGCATGCCCTATCCTAAAACCCTATAGTCTAAGTTGTCCGGGCTTGCACCCTGGTGCATAAAAAGGCCTTTAGAATTTAGAAAGAAAGGGCAAACAAACAAATGCACAAAAACCTTTATCTCTGAATGAAGTTTCAATCTAAAGATTATTTTCTTGCCAGTTACTGGGAAAAAAATAAATAAGTCATCTTTGAGAGTCAAGGTTGAGTGATGACCTCTGTGTTCCACTCCTTGTGGTCCTCTCCTTCTCCAGGGCCATCAGCTCATGTCTTAGCTTTAATAACTCAAGGGTGCCGTGATGAAAGAAACTGGCTTCTAAGGGAATAATTAACCACCATGGAGTATTTCAAAAACATCACACCTATCGTGTGAGTATAGGTGTATGTGCTGTGTACCTATTTCCACATAAGTACTGATACGTTCTATACCAGGGGTCTGCAAAACCATGGCCTGTAGGCCAAATCCAGACTGCCTCCGGTTTCCTGTATTGCCAACAGCCAAAAATTATTTTCATATTTTTTAATGATTGGGGAACAAAACAAAAAAGAAAAAAAAAACCAACAGAAGAAGAATATTTTGTGACATATAAACATTTCCAAAATTCAAATTTCATTATGCATAAAGTGTTACTGGAACACAGGCCTGGTCCTTTATGTAGTGTCTATGGCTCTTTCACATAAAGCAGGCAGAGACCATATAGACCACAGAGTCTATGGCAGTAACTAACCAGCCTTTAGGGGAGCCTGAGTGGCTTAGTCAGTTGAACGTTCATCTCTTAGTTTAGGCTCAGGTCATGATCTCAGGGTCATGAGATCAAGCCCAACACTGGGCTCTGCGCTCAGTGGGGTGTCTACTTGAGAATCTCTGTCTCCCTCTCCCTCCACCCCTCCCCTGGCTCACATTCTCTCTCTCTAAAAATAAATAAATTAATTTAAAAAATTGTCACTAGGGACACCTGGATGGCTCAGTGGGTTAAAGCCTCTGCCTTCAGCTCAGGTCATGATCTCAGGGTCCTGGGATCGAGCCCTGCATCAGGCTCTCTGCTCAGCGGGGAACCTTCTTCCTCCTCTCTCTCTCTGCCTGCTGCTCTGCCTACTTGTGATCTGTCAAATAAATAAAATCTTTAAAAAAAAAAAAAAAGTCACTATCCAGCCTTTTAAGAAAAAGTTTCCCAACCCCCCTCTTTTTTTAAAAAAAATTTTATTTATTTATTTGACAGAGAAAGAGATCACAAATAGGCAGAGAGGCAGGCAGAGGGAGAAGGGGGAAGCAGGCTCCCTGTTGAGCAGAGCACCTGATGTGGGGCTCGATCCCAGGACCCTGAGATCATGACCTGAGCAGAAGGCAGAAGCTTAACTCACTGAGCCACCCAGGTGCCCCCAACCCCTTTTCTATACTGTTTGCTTACTCTGTTTTTTCATCTTAAACATATCTTGACAATCAGTCCTTACTGAATGGGATGAACTCCACATTAATATGAATTTCATCCATACACTAAACTACTTCATTCTTTCAGGAGGCTTTTTCCTCCTGAAATTTTCCTCTTACCATACTGCCACAATGAATATTCTTGGACATCTGACCTTCTATATATAATATACCGCACCTCCTTCCATACTCCTCCCCCTCCAGACCATAAGCCCCCTGAAGATAGCAACCTTGTCCTTATGGTTCCAGAGTAAAACTAAATAAAAACATTGGTTGGTTGATCATAATACATCTGGTTCCTAGTGTAAAATTAAAACAAAATTGGCATTCTCGCCAAAAGCTGAACATCGTTCAGACAAAGGGATTTGAACTTCTGTAAATCCCACGTCCTTTAGTAAGGAAACCTATCTTCTGCACCATTCTTAGTATGCATAAATATCTACTCTGCCTCCCTTTTTCTTAGCAATTTGACTTATGTTTAGCAACCATACCCCAAGATAGCATATTCCTCTGTGACAAGATTTAATTAAACTTCCAGCAAAATAATTAGCAAGGCTATCTTAAAAGACTGTTTTAAAGTACCAGAGTGATACCAAGGAGCAAATAGAGTTAACACTGTCATCAGAGATCAAAGCCCTCCGAAGACGTGACTGAAAATTTAACCTCCAGCAGCTGACTAATGAAGAAGTACACAGTGGAGCAGTTGTGATATCCTCCCTCTCGGGTCCCATCAACAAATTCATTTGACATGGAAAATTTCCCAGAGGAAGCTTAAAAATGGTAAATTTCCATTAATTACATAGCAAAGAATGTTCTTTTCATAATTTATTATCCATTAGGAAACTTTTGGGGAAGCTGTAATGTCCTCTTATTATACAGACTATCCATTACTTGGGGAGGCTGATGGGATCGACTAAGTTTCTCAACTGATGCGAAAGCTCAGGAAGAAAGGAGGGAGACCCTGGGTAAAATTACCTTGGCTGTGACAGGGGTGATGGCTCTCTTGACAATGAGTCCTGTAGTGATACAGCGGGAGTGGTGAGAGAATGGGGACGTTCAACAAGCCCAGCTACCTTGTTAGGAAGGTAGGACCTGCTACCTTCCACCAGGATTCTTGGGAAGAACAGGGAAAGGTCGGGAGATACAAGCCAGAGAACTTATGTGCGAGCCTCTGCGCTACCACTTGGTCACTCGACCGTCACAAGGAAGTATTTAAGTCTCCTTGTTCACCTGTACAGTGGGTATCCCACTCTCCTCCTTGCCTATTTATGGCAGTTGTGGGGATACTGGGATATGCCGCCAACACTCAGCTGGATGGTGAGCAGAGGAATTCTCTACAGAACCTCCTTCTCACTTGCCTTTCTCACCGTCTTTCATGAATACCTCTTCCCCCCAGCAGCTCCCTAGAGACCTAAAAGTGGAATAACAAAGGTGAGATTCTGGTTATTTTGCAATTAACACAGAGACGTGGTGACTCTCATGTCTTACTTTGGAGTCCACAGTTGAAGAGTGTGCCTTACTTTTTTTTCTCTGTGTTGGGGATATATGTATGAAGGTTTATTCACTCTTTGGAGATGCATGTTGAACTACCTTCCAAACGGTGGTGACCAATTATTGCCCTTTTGCATTTCTTAAGTAGTCAGAAAATCCTGATTGTTATTATCCCATACAAGAGATATGAATACCCAATATTTCAGCACTCATTATGCGTCAGGCATGGCACTAAGTTCCTTTGAAGCTGGTACAATTATCATCCCCATTTTATGAATGAGGAAGCTAAGGGTTATCGGTGTTCTCCTACATTTGCACCTTCTAAATGCTTGTCTCTGCCTCGCACATCTAATGTGTCTGTCCACTCCCATCAAAATCACCATCACCCTTCTTGCCAGTGTCAACCCTACCACTTATCAGAGATCCATAGATCCTGCCCCTCTGTCCCTCATCTTCCGGACTGCAGTGACATACATCTTAATCAGCATTTAAACAGTTAAATGGACCAGGACCTGCAATGGACCTAGCTTGCTGCCCAAAACACAGTGGCTGTTTAGTAAATGGTGGCGGCAACATAGCCCGGAAGGTTCAGTGCAAGAGCTCAGGGTTCTGAGGTCTTGGTTCCAACCCTGGCTCTTCCACTTACAAAAGGGACACCTTATCCAACATGCTTCACTTCTCCAAGACTCCACTTCATCTTGGGGATAATAATACGTCCCCTCACTGGGTTGTTGCGCAGATTTTTAAGTGAACAGGATGCACATAATATGCTTGGAATGCTGTCTGGCACTGTAAACATTCCATACATACCACTCCCACGACTATTGTTATTCCCTGACAATGCAAAGCTTCTAGTAAGTGAGTTCTCCCCCCAACCCCCCAAACACCTCCCCCATGCTGTGTTCAAGCCAGATAAACCAAATTAACCTTAGGAAGCTTATTACCTTTAAATCTTGATTGCAAACATGCCCCCCTCCCCCAGCAAGACTCTCTCATTCTCTCAATTCCTCTGTTAATTCTTTGGCTGATTATTTTTCTTAAATAGGGTTAGATTGTTTTCCCCCCAACAAGCTCAGGAGGAAAAATAGACATGAGGGAAAAATCTGTTTTCGCCATTAACTCTGTCTCTCATGCTGCCGGCAACCTCGGTGGGGCTCTTGTCAACCCTCCTCACCTCCCATCTGCACTGGAGTTTCCTTTAATTTTAATAGAAGCAGTAGTAGGTCAACCCACCACAGCCTGTGACCTGGCCAACAAAACCAGACCCGAACGTGGCATTCATAGTACAGGAAACTTCCAAGTGTGCTTTAAAATAAATACCCACCATAGGCTTTGCGGTCAGCTCTCAGAATTTGTCTCAAACTGATTTGCATATTCAAGACCATATTCTCCAAAGCTTTGGCCCATTGGGGAGTGATTTGCATTCAGGGAGGAAAGGCTAATATTCTAGTCTTAGCAATTATTGAAACACATGCAGTCAGTGCTCTAATAAATTATCTTAACCCAATTACTAGAAACATTGCAAAACATTACTGTGCATCGAAGACCGTTCTGGCCAGGAATCTTTATTGGCAGGGTAATTAAAAACGTACTAGCTATGGCTTCTGCTCAAATATTTGGGGATGTTTTGAGCCATCTGAATGAGCTCTGTCGGACTCCGAGGAGGAAGATCTGCCTACTCCTTGCTTCGCCCATCCCTCCCTTCCCCATTCCTCACTCCTGGAGTCACTCCCTGGGTCTCATTCCCTCATCAATGCCACCCTCAAGGTCCTTCCCACCCTAATCCGTCTTCCAGGAAGAAATACTTCTATGGGTTTGGTCCTCTCTCTTCCATCCCTTCCTTCTCTGTTCAAAGCAAAAGATTTTCATTAGTTGTCATGTGCCTACCGTGTGCCAGAAACTGTCACAGTATCAGAATATCCTAAGGTAATGTTGCAAGGAACAGTATTCTCATTCCCAAGTATGAGAAAATGTAAGGATTAGAAAGGTTAAGTGAACTCCCAAAGTTGACAAAGCCAACAAGTGGCAAAGCCAGGACCCAACTCAGATCTGGTGGTGCCCAGATTTTTCTCTCATTCTTCAACAAAGTATTTATCTACTGCTGATCTGTGTCAGGCACTGTGGTAGGTCCTAGGAAGGACAGTACACAAAGTCAGGCAGGGTCCCCACCCCGTGTATGCAGTGATCAGGTGTATCAGTCAGGGCATACGAGTTATACTGAAGTAACAAGCAAGCCCCAGATCTCAGCGGGATGTAATAAGCTGCTGCCTCATTGGTGCCATGCACCCACAGAGGCTGACTGAGCCCAGAGCAGGTCCTATGTCCTCATCTAACTTTAAAGTAGATACAGACACATAATCCTAGCAGAGGACTGGGAAGTTGGAACTATTCAGTGAACAGCACTGACAAAAACCCCAGCTCCTGCCAGACGGAGAGGAGGGATGCCATTTTCAGAGAAGCAACTTGGAGCTCTGCGGCAGATTTACGATTGAGCTGTGGTCCTGGCCGGTGACCCCAGCGCTCTGCTTACAGATCCAACATTCCACTCCAGCCCCATCTCCATAAGACCACAGGGATCCCAGGCATCAAACCCTGCCATGATCACAGGGACAGGCAACCTTCACTCCCTCATAATTAGGCTCCTCTTCCCGTCCTGCAGTGTACACCAGGAAGCTAGAGTCCTGAGCCAGGATCCGAGGGTGCAAATGAAGGCAGCCTGGACCTAGAATATGGAGGTGGCCAGCGCAGCCCTGCCTATTGAATTAATGTTTTAGAATATCCAGAAAGTTCTGAGCAATTTAATCAAGCAGCCACAAAGAGGTCGTTCTCCCTCAGTTTCGTTAAGGACACCATGTGGCACTGCTTCTCTGTTCACTGTGGGACACAACTAGACTGTATCATCCAATTTCATCTACACAACAATGCTAAAAGGAACATATCAATGGCTCCATCTTACAGGTGAAGACACAGGAGCAGGAAGTGGCAAAGCAGGCACCAAGCCCTTGTCTTTCTGACATCTGAGGGCACAGTAGCCTGGAGCAGCTAGCTAGAGCCTCAGAACCACAAAGACACTTTGATTCCAGGGCCCCAAAACCAAAGGCGCCTGAAGCTGTGAGATAAACAAAATGGTCCAGAGTCCAACACAGAAGTAGCTGAACTCAACCCAAATCCACCAACATTTAGTGTGAGAATAAAAACTAATTCAGAAGGACCTACAGCATGCCAGAAAGCAGACAAATGCACAGGCTATGCGTTTCCACAGTGTGCATGACCTAGGCTCGAGGCTGTATCTCTTTATTTAATCTTCACACCGTCGCTACGTTAGGTATTTTATGGATAAGAAGTCTTGAGTCTCGGGGCCGCGTGGGGGGCTCAGTCAGTTGAGTATCTAAGCCTTGATTTTGGATGGGGTTATGATCTTGAGGTCATGGGATCCAGCCCCATGGGCTCCAAGTTAAGTGGGGAGTCTGCCTGGGATTCCCCCCCCCCACCCCACCTCCTGTTCACTTGTGCACTCTCTCTCTCGCTAATAAATAAATCTTTTTTTTTTTAAAGATTTTATTTATTTATTTGACAGACAGAGATCACAAGTAGGCAGAGCGGCAGGCAGAGAAAGAGAGGAGGAAGCAGGCTCCCTGCAAAGCAGAGAGCCCGATGTGGGGCTCGATCCCAGGACCCTGGGATCATGAACTGAGCTGAAGGCAGAGGCTTTAACCCACTGAGCCACCCAGGCGCCCCAAATAAATCTTTTTTTAAAGATTTTATTTATTTATTTGATAGAGAGAGAGATTGCAAGTAGGCAGAGAGGCAGGCAGAGAGAGAGGGGGAAACAGGCTCCCCACTGAGCAGAGAGCCCGATGCAGGACTTGATCCCAGGACCCAGAGATCATGAGCTGAGCCGAAGGCAGAGACTTAACCCACTGAGCCACCCAGGCACCCCTCTAATAAATAAATCTTAAAAAAATAGAAGAAAGAGGGGCAACTGGGTGGCTCAGTCCTTAAGTGTCTGCCTTTGGCTCAGGCATGACCCCAGGGTCCTGGGATGGAGCCCCACATCAGGCTTCCTGCTCAGCAGAGAGTCTGCTTCTCCCTCTCCCCTGCTTGTAACACCTCTCTTGCTCTCTCCCTCTCTGTCAAATAAATAAATAAAATCTTTAAAAAAAAAAAAGAAAGAAACCTGAGTCTCATAGAGGATGAGTAACTTGCCAATGCCACACAGCTTTTTTTTTTTTTTTTTAAGATTTTATTTATTTATTTGACAGACAGAGATCACAAGTAGGCAGAGAGGCAGGCAGAGAGAGAGGGGGAAGGGAAACAGGCTCCCTGCCAAGCAGAGAGCCCGACTCGGGGCTCAATTCTAGGACCCTGAGATCATGACCTGAGCCAAAGGCAGAGGCTTTAACCCACTGAGGCACCCAGGTGCCCCTGCCACACAGCTTCTAAGAGACAAAGTGCACACACAAATTCTGTGCTGCCTGACTGCATATTTCTGGTTCCTAGGGGGAGGCCAAGGATTCCCCCTGCAACACCACACACACACACACACACACACACACACACACAATGTTCATATACATGGATTTTCAAGATTGTCTTAGAAATAGCAGAGCATCACCTGGGAACGGGTAGGGGCTCTTCCCCTAAAGTGAACTGTGCCTCACTCTGAACCAAGCCCACTAACTTGTGAGGTGATACAACCATCATCAGCCCTACCAACAGCTGCAAAAATAGTAGGAAACAGGACGAAGACAAAAGGGAAGGAAGTGAGAGGGAGAATACAAAGAAGAACCAACGTCACTCCCTCCATCACCATCAGTTAAGAATTTCACAAGAACCAGCATGTTCCGAGTAACTTACAAGCACCATTAAATCATTAAATCTTTACAGAAAGCTCCAAAATGTAAGCAGCACTATTATTTCTATTCTACAGGCAAGGAGACTGAGACACAGAATGGTTGGGTAGCCTCCCCCAGGTCACCCAGCAGAGGACCCAATTCTGCATGTCAAGCCCATTCTCTTAACCATGCATCTGCCTCTGATGAAAAGCGGCAAGGGCTCTATGTGGATCAGGGCTTGAGGAGGGAGGGACACAATGCAGTTTCCTGTGAGGGGGTAAAAAATAACTACACAACAGGCTTGGTTTCTTTCCAAAAGGGGTTGTTTTCCAAAGGTCTGCCTTATAGCCCTCCCACCTTCCTCTTAGTACCCAAACCAGATTTCCTGTTTGGTGGGTGCATCCCTCCCCCAGCTTCTGTGAAAATTGGCTGATAGCAACTCACAGTTGCACACGCCGGACTCCAGGATACTGCTTTACCCACTCCCTCCCCTAACCCCGCACGGAGGCAGGACCCATGCTTCCTCCTGAGGGCTCTCCCCAAGAGCCCTCACAAGAATCCCTGCCTCAGGCTCTGCATCTGGAGTACTGGACCGGACACCTCCCTTCTCCTGCTCTCCATCTCTGCCTCTGCTCACTTGGGGTTCTGGTACATAAGCATCTCCTTCTCAGACTCAGAGGTGGGAGAGGAAGAAGGAGGTGAAGTGAGGGACTCTGAAATCTGGGGTTGCTGGGAGGCAGGAGGCCAGGCAACTGAGAGACGGCAGCCAACTCAACCATGTTGGCAGTGCCCAGCCACCCCCAGGCCAGCCTGCCCTCGGCCTCATGCACTTTGGGTAATTAAGAACAGATGGCCCAGCACCTCCGCCAAGCCCCATTAACTCCTTAATGCTGCTCTTCTGGAGGCTAGATGGCGGCTGGAAAAGCCAGCTTTGGAGGTCATCTAATTAAATGATGCCCAGCACAGAGGGTTGCCTAGTCTCTCTTCCCAGGCTGGCAGCTGCCCCCGCTGCTTCATCTGAGCCGCCATCGGTGACCAGATGGGCTGGGAAAGGGGCCCGGGTGTGCTGAATGGGGAGAGAGGTGCTGAGGGCAAGGAGCACTGGCTTCGGAGTCAGGGGATGACCGCTGTCCCGTGTCCTCAGACAGGTCACTTAATCCAGGTCTCACTCTCACCACCCGCCAAACGGCAAGGTAATAAGAGCGATAATAACCATGCAACAAGAAGTTTAACATTGTTCTCACGGCCACTACTATTCCCTCAGTGCTGAGGATCATTCTAGTGGTGGTAAAAATGCTGTGCCAAACCCTTCACGGGAAATCTGTTCTTTGATGTCCATAACCACTCTCTGGGATGGTACCTCTTCTGAGCTCCATTTCACATATGGAAAAACAGAGGCTTGGAGAGATTAAGTACTGTGCCAAGTTCATTTGGCTGGAAAGAGCCAGAGGGAGGATTCGAATCCAGGTCCGACCAACTCGAGAGCCCCTGCTTGTCACTACCGCATGACAGCACCTGCCTGGCAGGACAGTCAAACCTCAGAGGAAAAGGAAAAAAGAAAAAACACAAAAATGTTCCCTTGTCCTTGACACACCAAAGAATCCTTCATCCCTCTCCTCCAAAAATAAAAAAATAAAAATAAAGACCCTATTACTGATTCAGTCCATTCTTCACCAGATGACTTTCTCAGACCTAGACATCCAAGGCTTGTACCAGAAACTCCAGGTCCTTTGTACTGCTTCTCACTACCTAGACCAAGGGAAAGGTAACACATGTATATCTACACATTTTGTATAAAGAGGGGGTTCTGAGAAGGTGGCTGCGTCCTGGGTGAAT
The DNA here is from genome assembly GCF_022355385.1 of Mustela nigripes. Lineage (NCBI taxonomy): Eukaryota > Metazoa > Chordata > Mammalia > Carnivora > Mustelidae > Mustela > Mustela nigripes. The sequence goes on from NC_081567.1 coordinate 26,363,848, forward strand.
GAGAACCAAAGAAACGTAAATGCTTGTGTCTCACTGGAGATCGCTGGCCACGTCTGATGGGCCACAGGGGAGCACAAGCAGACGAGGGATATGGGCTTCTGGTAGGATTGTGGGGGCGCTGATCAAGAGAGCACAGGGAACCTACGTCCTACACACACACCTTTGGGGCTGACTGACCGAAGTGCACTTTGGTGCCTGATTTCGGCCACTGACAGGAGAGACCTCAAAGAAACAGGCAATTTTAGTACCTGGTTTTGAAATTTAAGAATGCTTTGGCAGAAAATGTTTTATTTCTTGTTACATGGATGTATTCCGTTTGTGAAAAGTCCCTGAGCCACTGACTTAGAAATACACTTTTCTGACTGGGTGTTATACTTCGATAAAGAGTTTTTTCAATAAAGGAAAACTACCTCTAATGAAAAGCAGGAAGTGCTTTGGAAAACCCAAACGGCTATCCGGGCTGAAAGTGCTGCCATTCTTACCACACTGTAGACAATCCCCCAGCCCCCACCCCACCGCCCAAAGAGCCGGCTCCTCATCTTCAAACAAACGGGTACTGGGTTTGCTGCATCCCTGCCCGTGGCAGTCTTCACGATGGTGGGGGAATGGTCCCCAAGCCAGCCTACCGCTGGAAGCGTTCGGAAGCATCTTTCAGGCAAGGCTTCATTCCTCCTTATTCTGCAAAGGCCTTACAAAGCCAGACATTCTCCTCCCCTATCATACCCACTCCTGGAAGCTGGAGACTGACACAGTGTAAGCAGCTCCGTGGAGAGCTCACCCTGGCAAACGTTAAGCTTGTCGCCAAAAGCACCGAATCCCGACAGAACACTGGTGGACACTCCCTTTAGCCGCCTTCAACCACCAAATATCCCACTCATCTTTTCCACTGTCCCTGCCTCTGTCTGGCTGTGTACCTTGACCTCTACTTCTTGTCTTCGAATTCCATGTGAGACTTCTAATACTTTTCATCGTTCCCCACTTCCCCCAATGTCACACCACTTTCTCCTCCAGCCCTCCCCAGTCACCATGACCATCCTCCTGGTTGCTGAAGTTGCAGATCTTAGAATCACCCTTGGTTCCTCCTGTTCCCTGACGCCTCACAGGGAACCTCACAGCTGCACCTCCCCGCCTCCAGTGACATCACTGCTCCAGGTCACTTGGATGATGGTGATAGCTCTCCTTCACCCCCCTTCCCAACTACTCCTACCAACAACCCAACACCCCAGCGAGTTCTGAAAATGTAAATCAGATTAGGGTAACTCCCTGCTCTGAACCTCCATGGGTCTCCCCGTCCCACTTAGAGCAAACTCCAACGTACTGCTCTGCTTACGGGCCTATGTCTGCAGACATCCACTTGACGGTGTACAGAGGGGCCCCCTCACTCCGCCCCAACACCAGGGACCAATTTCCATTTCCCAAGCACTAACCTCATGCCTGACCCAAATCTTTACACTTGCTGTTCCTTTAGCATGGGACACTTTTTCCTTGGCTGTTCCCATAAGTGGTGGCTTCTCAGCCTTCAGGTCTCAAAGAAAGGTCACCTCCTTGGAGGGGCTCTCTCTGACCACCCATCTCAACTGCCCCCAGTTATTCCCATTAGACCATCGTGCCTTGTCTCACTGGCTTACTGTCTGTCCTCCACTCAAACAGAAAGGACCATGGTACCTATCTGTTCTATTCTGCCATGAGCCTTTAGCACCCAGCACATGCATTACTCACCCAGGCTGCCTACAAGAGAAGTACCTACCTCTGGCCCACTCCCCAGAAGGCATCCCAAGTCATGAAGAGATAAATGGGGCATAAAACATGTCAGATCCTCCTCAAATGTTTCTGCTTCCCATACCTCACTCCATGCATGCCAATGTCCCAAACCAACAGAAAAAGTGCGGTTGACATGGGCCTGCCTCCCACCTTCCCAAGTACCAGTGGTCACGTAGACAGACCTTCACCCCCCACTCAACTGGGAATGGAGAGGCAGCCACATGAAACAGTGGAGCAGAAAGTCTGGACTCTACATGTGGAAGGATCCAAGGTCAAGGTCTAGTCCCAATGTGTTTATTAGCTATTTTCCCTAATATGAATCCTTCTGCCTCAGTTTCCCCTTCTGTAAAAGAACAATCAATCCATCTGCCACAAAGCAATCTGTGGCATGAGGGAATCCTTTTGCGGTAAACAATCCCATGAAGTCCACCTAGAAAATGTTCAGTATAGTAGATGATACCAAGCACGCACTAAATGTTATCTATGATGAAGAGTGATATCTCTGGGAAGCCTGCAGTCTCCCTTTCTAGCTTCCTTCCTCTTGAGAAGACTGCCTTGCTCCACGGCCTTCTCAGTCTGATGGAGATTCTGCTCCCACACACAGCTCTCAAAGCCAGTGCTCAGTGGGAGCCCTGTCTCTTTCAGAGCGAGAGCCAGTTCCTCCATGGAGACTACACGCAACTGACCCCCATCAGCTCCTTGACCCTCTTCACACCGCTCTCCCCATGATTTGACTCTGCTCCAGACATCTTGGCCTCCATGCTGTTCCTCAAAACCTTTTTAGTCACTCACCAACTTCGCCTATGACCCTACCTTCCTAGAACCCACTTTGCCCCAGCTATTTGCATAGTGCCCGCCCTCCTCTCCTTCAGGAACTTGATTAAAACTCCAGGACAGTCTCCTGGGCTACTGCGCTAGGCTGAACATGACTCCCCAAAGATGCCTACATCCTAATCCTTTGAACCTTAGGTGGCAAGAGGACCTATGCAGATGTGATTAAGGAGCTCGTCCTGGGTTATCCAAGCAGGCCCACCGTCATCACAAGAGGAAGGGGCCATGAGCCAAGGAATCCAGGCGGCGTTCAGTAGCTAGAAAAGGCAAGAAAACAAATTTCCCCCCAACAGCCTCCAGAAAAAACACAGGCCTGCTGACCCATTTCAAACTTTTGACCTCTAGAAGTGTCATGTAATACATCATGTTATCATAGCAGCAATGGAAGGCACATACAGCTATCTAACGTAAGATCGTGCTCTTCACCAGATGTGCGCATATGCAGGTATCTGCACACAACACACACACACTCCTTACCCCATCTCCTAGATTAAAAGTTTCTCTATACCACTCACCATCTGACAAACAAAGTAACTCAGAAAAATATGGCACGTATTTCCCGCACACATACACACAGAAATAAATGTTCTAAGAAAACAGCAATTTTTGTCTATTTTGGAAACTGCTATATTCCTTGCACCTAGAAACAGGCCTGGCATTATTGAGTGGATCGACACTCACTAAATTTGCTGACTGCATGCCTTCTTTCTCTTTAGCACTTATATATCCTATTCTGTCCCGTTATATAAAATCTCTCTCACCCCTCGACCCTCAGCCCTTGAGAGCAGGGACCCATCTCCCTTGGTCACTGCTACATCCTTCCATCACTAACACAGAACCTCGCCCTGAACCCAAGATGATCCCCACCAACAGGCGATGCATGAGCATGATACCACAGAGTTGTCAGAATTCCAACCTGTCAAGAGCCCTCACATTTTATTTGATTGCAAATATGTCTAATTCCCAGTTCACTGAAGCAAGAAAAAAAAAAGAAGAAGAAGAAGAATCCACTCAAGTCTGTAATTTACAAAGCAAATCTGCCCAGCAGAAATACTCATCTTCAGAAGACAGTGGGATTCAATCATTTTTAAAAAGGGAGAAGAAAGAAACCCACCCCGTTCCTCAGACTTTCCCATTATATTGTTTGCAAATCTTCTGAAAGCAGTTTGAGGCCAAGGCTAATCATTCTGCCTCAAGGGGCTCATTTCCTGTGGCTGGTGGTACTTTTGTTCCTGAGGAAGGAACCAGCAGGCAGGATAACTGAGATTGTGGCCCAAGTGCTTCTGGGGGAAAGGGTGTATGAAAATCCAGTCGAATCCACTTGGCTTGCTCATTAGAATTCCGGGAGTACAGGGCAATGCGTCCCTTTGAAATCCTTGGAAACAATCAGATGAACAATTTAACTATCCCTAAGAGGAAATATGCAAGGACATATTTAAATTATATTATTTTCACTTTAAATAACCATGTAGGAAAAATTGGTGACCAGAAGTTAAATGAGGCAGGTGTGGGGGAGGAGGGCGATCAGTATGTAATAGTTGCCTTTACTTTTTTATTTCCTTGTCAAATTGAGCTCATCATGCCATGTTGTGAAGGACACTTCTGTGCCTGTTCCTGGACCCGTCTGTGGGCTCCTAAAGGGCAGGGACCATGTGTCACTTTTCAGCGCACTTCCCGGCAGCCGCGATAGTGCCTGACACATGCTAGACACCATGCTCACTGGTTAAACAGATGAGCAGACGAGCAGATGAACAGAGGGATGAACGGATGCTTAAGCCGGGAATGAGTATGCTGGCTATCCCCTCGCCTGATAACCACTACCCTGGGCACATGTGCAATCCACAGCAGCTTGGGCTATCTGGAACAGAACCTGGGAATACGTTCGTAAACTTTTACCCCAGCAGGCCTGCCCCAGGAAAGTTTGGGAACCCCATGCTGCATCCACCTGTTTCATGCGTCCTCACCTAAAAATGACCTTGGGTTATGTTTCCCACCTGCAGCAGCAGACGAAAGGTTCTTACATTCAGAAGGAGAAGCAAGCCCTTTCCACTTCAAGCCACTCCATATTTCCCCCAGCCACCATTCAGCTGCTCCAATCCCAGGCTGCTATTTCCATTCTGGCTCTCTTCAGTGGAGCGCTGAAAAGTTTCCAACCCAAGATGGAGACAGCAGAGCACAAGGAGCTCTGCATGCAGCCTGACATCCACGCAGTGACCACATTCAGTTCCCTGGAAGACCTCGCATGCAAAAGCAGGGCCTCCCGGCTCAGATTCCCTTGCACACAGTGTCCTTCCTGCCAGGTCAGCAGATGCACCAACTTGGGAAATACGTGTTTGGCATGTTTATTTACTTTATGCCACAACACGGATCTCTCCTTTGAGGAACAAGGTCTCCACAGTGGCTTGTCAAGCTGTGGTCCGAGGAGCCTTTAGGGGCCCGCCAGACTCCAGGACTCTGTTCTCCTCTCTCAAGACACCATTAGAATGAAAAGGAATTGGTGTTTGAGGACCTGGAGAGCCAGACCTTAGAGTGATAATTCCCATTTATGCCGGGGTGACAGATCAAACTGGACATTGACTGTCATCAATTCTTGGAAGTAGGAGGAACCACAGAAGAAATGAACACTCTCTGTATTCATGGTCCATCGCTGCATAACAAACTGCCCCAGACTTTAGTGCAGAAAAAACAATGTTGATCATCTCGGTTTCTGTGGGCCAGGAACCCACGCATACCTTAGCTGGGTTCTTTCCCTCTGTCTCTGACAAAGCTGGAGTCATCCTGGGCTGACTGAGCTGGGGAAGGCTCCACTTCCCAGATCACTCACATGGCTGCCAGCGAGATTCAGCTCCTCAGCGGTACTGGACTGGGGGCCTCGGCTCCTCTCTCGCTGTTGGCCAGAGCTGCTGCCATATGGGTTCTCCATTAGACAACCTAAGATATGGCAACTGGCTTCGGAGGTGAGCAAGGGAGAGAGAACATACAATCCGGATGGAAGGAACCTAACCTTTTTGCAACCTGATCCTGGAAGTGCTGTCCCATTCCTTTTCCTGTGATCTGTTTATCGGGAGCCAGCTCACGCTCTGGGGGAGGGCGTTACCCATGGACGTGAATACTGGGAGTTGGGGCCCCCTTGGTAGCCATTTCAGAGGCTGCTCCCTGCAACGCCTAAAGGACCCCCATCAGATAACCTCTCAGAAGCAATGCGTGTGATATGGTCAGCCAGACCTAGGTTCAGATCTTGGGTCCGTCACTTACTATTACCACCACTACTAAAGGCAACCATGAGGATGTCATGAATGCAGCCCTTCTTACTGACTAGACACTCTATAGATCTTCACAACCGTCATTTATTTTATCCTAAACATGCCTTTGAGAAAGTGCTTTTAGGACACCCATTGCACAGATAAGGAAACTGAGCTGTAGGAGAGCCCAGCCTTGCCCAAGCCCTCCCAGTAAGAAAAGCAGGCAGATTTCGGCCTCTGTGCTTCAGCACTGTGAAAATCCCTCTAACCTCCCCCATGACAGGCTCTGACTAACACTGGCCAGCAAGGGCTAGCAGAGAGGAACAAATAAACTAATTAAAGAATGTCCCGTGGGCAGAGATGTATAAAGGAGATGTATTTTGTTTAACAAATACCCACTGAGCACTTCCCCTGTGCGGAGCACTGTGCAGATTCGGTGTTCACTTATGCAGTTTGCTCAGGGCTCGTGCCAACCCTGGGAGGTAGGTGGTGTACGTGCTCACTCTGGCTGATCAAAACTAGACTGTTTGGAGAGCTTTACAAGTTGGGGGACTCATTGAGCCCTCAGAATGACTCTAGGAGGCAGGTCCTTGGAGCAGATGCCAGGGGCCCTCACTTGGATCACTGAAGACACACAGGCCGATTCCCAGTCTCTGGCACCTGCTTCTTGGCCAGGGCTTTCTGGGGCTGCCAAAGCTTGCTTCCCTCTCCTGCCTGGCCCGCACTGCTGCTCCTCCCCTGGGAACATCCTTCAACAGTGACTAATACCCCGGCACACTCATCCTTCCAGAGGGGTCACTTGGAGCCGAGTGCTATGCGATGTCAACCCAAGTCACTGAGAGTGATTTCTGTGAAGCCTCAGTGGCCACTGGCTGAATAATACGCCCTTTCTGGCTGCCTTCCCTTCCCTGGCCCACTTCCCCACTCCCCTACCTAGCTTCTCTGATCCTTTGAGATAAATTACTTGTACTCAAATCTTTGTCTTGGTATCTGCTTCTGAGGAACTCAAAGTAACACAATGCTATTATTAACCTCATGTGCAGAAGAGAAAACTGAGGCACGGAGAGTTTAAGTCTCTTGCCCAAGGCCACGCAGCTCACACAGCTGGGAAGTGGTGGAGGCAGGATTCAAACCTGGGCAGTCTGACTCTTAACATTACACATCCTGATGTTTTTCCTTCTAACTAAGCTGGGTAAACAGAGTAAGAATAGCTGCCTTCTAGCACCAAGGAGAGCCCTACCCCAAAGCACTGTGTAACCAGCGGCCAAGCAGACACATGCTTTCATGTACGACTACAAAGACCAGCTCCGTTCTTCAGCAAACATGTCAGCTCCCCAACACAGCTGGCTGCGATCCCACTGAATGATGTGATTATGGAAGCCATGTTAATGGTGTTATCACGTAGCAAGGATTTCTGGTGTGCTTGTAAACCTAAAACCGTAATTGCCAAAGAGAACTCATCCCCCACAAATCAAGTCTCTGTATTGACAATTACATCCGGTGTTGCATGGAATTTAATGCCTAAATAATGAAGTCAAAGAACAAAGCTGGAGACTGAGCATTTGAATATACTTGATTGATTCATTTCTCGCTCCCGTTTAATAACCCACTTAGTCGGTGACGGTTAAGTGCAGCAGACTTAGAAAGAACATAACACACCAGAGAGAAAACATTTCACAGATTAATAACTGGATGTGGGTACAAGCTGGCGCTCCCCTAATAGCAGCACAAAAATAGGTTATCGTCAAAAATCTGGATTTAATGTTCCAAAATGGGGATTCGTGCTTTTCTTTTAGACGGCTCCATACTTATCACCACAGGCTAATGAAACATAAATCAGAAATCAGGAGCTAATAAATGCAATTCTGGGGGAGTATTTTTTTTAATTTAATACCTTCGAAGATCGTGATCTTTGTTCAAGATCTTTAATGTTCAAATTACAATGTGTGAATATTAAGTATATTCGATTATGATTGAACTCTCCAAAAGGCTAATTTATGAACCCTACAGCCTGACACGCATGCACTATTTAAAGGAGGATGTGGCCACAGTTCATTTATACCAATTTCTCCAGTATAGAGACAAACACTCTTTAACTGCCTGGGCGAATAAAGTCATGCGCGTATATATCTGGCTGGTTTGCTTGATTTGTGCCAAGGGATGTACAATTAAATGATATTGACTCAGTGTTTAAAGCAATTTTGGCAGGAATTTTGCTTTAGGGAATGTTCTCTTAAGTTTCTTACTTGCTGTCTGGGTGAAGGAAAGAGGTGGTTTGCTCAAGGTAGGGTACTTTCTCAGGTCAGACAGTGACAAAATGTCCTTCCTCTCCAGCCATAATTCTCTTCCTAAAATAATTTTATGATGTCTGTGGGAAAATACTTTTCCCCAATGAAGCCAGTTTTAATGTCAGCTGAACAACGTCCTCATCCCTTTAATTTGTTCTGAGATTTACTCCCTGCTTGTCTGGTTTATCAAGGGAGGGGCCAGCCCCTGGTTGTGAGGAGAACTGCCTCATGTCATGCCCAGAAGGATGTATTACTAAAGCAGCGGGAACAGGAGGAAGGAGAGTGAAAGTGTTTCCTCTGTGCTAGGAAACACTCTGTCCCAAGACAACTGGGTCCATTCATTCTCCAGGTTACCACCTTTTGACACAGCATAATTTTTTTTTTAATTTCTTGCCAAAGATTATACAGGATACCAATTTAGTAAAACTGAAACATGAAGTCAGAACTCAGAAGTTAGGGCAAGACTGGGTAAAATACAATGCAGAGACTGACACCTCATGATCCTAACCATTTGATTGAGACCATTTGATTCTGAGCCCCCTGGCGGTCAAGGTATAGAAGGAAACTCATCCCTTAAATAATTCCCCAGGGGAGGTAGACATTTTCTTGGCCCTTGAGCAAATACTGCCACTGACCTGCATTGTCTGGAAGAACTGACAACCCTGCTCCCACGCCCTGCCTTCCATACGCACACGCCTCCTAGGGGCAGGCTCCACTTACTGAGCACACAGTGTCTTTATGCAATTTAGCAATAACCTTTCCCCTCTCTGGGCGGGAGCGGGGGTGCAGGCAAGCTGACTGGGCCTAATGCAGGGAAGAAGGCACCCCTTCCTCCAGCAAGACAGAGCCAAAGAAAGGAAAACAGCTTGGCCAACACATGCTGGCTTGATAATCAGCTTCCATGCACTCCTTTGGCTGGATGGTGCACAAGGACCTGGACTTAATTCTGAACATTTTGGATTCCCTGAAGCAGTACCGCAGTCTTTGGTGAAAGCCAAGGACAGTGTCTGTGGGAAATTTAAGAGAAAACAATTCTACTGGGGCCAAGATAATGAGGTCCTCAAATCCCCAATGGTCTATTTCAAAACTATCCTGGAGGGTTATCGCACTGACCGCATCTTCCAAAGTACTACTTCTCTCTGTATGTTCAGAGTATTTCAGAATAGATCAGAGAAATTAAACCATTCTGCTACCTCACGGTGCTCGAGGAGCTCTGAGGAAGGCAATACCAGCCCCGGAGTGGACCTTCTAGGATGGGGGAGAGATTCCTTTCCCAGGTGAGAAGGGCAGAATGGACAGAAGGCAGAGATAACCACAAAAATCACCATCTTCTCTCTTTTATTTCAATAAGCCTGCTTTTCCTTCCTTAATTTCATTTGTCTTGGGGGGCTTGATTTAGGGAGCCATCCAGGTGGGTTTCAAGTACAGAAACAGGCTGTCGATAAGGAAGGCAGCCCAGAAACCATTCAGTTGTAGGGAGCGACAGATAACATGAGTGCTAGTAGCCTAAAGAGTGCCAGAGTTAAGTCGCTTTAGCAGGGAGAAGAAAAAAGAAGGGAGCAACAGAGCAGGGGGAGTGGACCAAGGCTCTGAGACTTGCCACTACGAAGCAATCCTCTGTAACCCTCTGACAGCGAACCAAAGACAACAAGTTGGTACATTTTCCACCAACATCATGCCACTCGGTGAGAAGGTTCCTTGTTGTTGCAAGTAACCTCAAAAGAGACACACACACAGTCTCTCTCTTTCTCTCTCTAACCATTAGGAACACTCTAATCATGAGGGGAGGGGTCTCTGTTGGAAATAATTTATGTTGGCCATCCAGAAAGCAGTATGCAAATTTTGACTGTTCTGACTGGACAGAACCTGGCAGGACGCCAACCAATGCTCACGCAACAGGGTTTAACCCTTTCATCTTTGTTTCTATGGTCAGTCTGGAAGCAAGACTGCCCCCTCCCCCAGACTCAACTCACTAAGCTTACAGGAGAGGTTTCATCATTGAGGAGCTGGTGCCTGAGCTACAGAAATCCTCCGCTCCCCCTGTTCCCGGTTTTGTTCATGATCTCTCCTATTATGGTCAACATCTGGAATGAACAACTAATAATTGCAGCAATGCCTTGAGGGGGTTTCACCTATTTACATATAAATGGTTCTGACCAGAGCTGGCCACCAGCAACAGTTAATTTAATTTACTATCCCTTGGCAAAAGAATAGTCATTGGTTTTTCGGCACTTTTAACCTTGGTAGACCCTTGGGAAATAAAAATTATATTGAGACAAAATTACCAGTGGTGGAGAACAGTATAAAAGTGACAGTAACATATATAAACCTCCGGCAGGAGTGGAATAAAGTGGCATATTATTGTTCGCTGTCTTTCGAAGTTCAATATTTCTTGTGTGATTTACACTTCCGCCATTGTCTCGCCCCCTGGAGTAATTCTGGCCACTCCGGGCAGCCTCTCCCAAGATGCATATCCTTGTTACTGTCAGGGAAGGGACGGATTACCTGGCTAAGTAGGGAGAGATGTTTGGACAAACAGCCATGAGAAAACAGGGCTCAACAAATAAGACTTTAAAGAGGTGCCTGGAAGGAAGCAGGTGAGTGGGATGGCTACGGCTGACATTCCAGCTTTCTCCACAGAACTCTGTGACCATGCTCCATGTGGAGCTCAGCTCTGACCGGAGGTTCTGAGCAGCCAGTGTTGCCCTCTCAGCTTCATTGCTCCCCGCAGTATGCCTCCCACTCCATGAAATCCCCTCAATTCTCACATTCTCTCACACGCACGTGCACGTGCGCACACACACCCATACCTATACGACAGTTGTTTCTCTTCCCTGAAACTTTGCTCCTCTGCCTGGTCCACTCTTCTTCCCCTTCTCTATTGTGCCCGTCTAGCTCCTAATTGCCTTTCAAAACTCAGCCCACATATCACCTCCTCTAGGAAGATTTGCCCGATTACCTCCAGGCCAGGTGATAATCCTTTTTCAGAATTATCCTTCTGAACTTGCCACTTCCATTATTTGCATTCATCTCCTTATGCCCTTCTGTCCCACCTCCAGAGCACAGAATGAGACCTCTATGACCTCCAAAAGAACTGAAAATTTAAGTCCAGACAGAGAGGTCAGGATTCAACACAGGAGACAGAGGCAGAGGTTAGAAAACTTCTGACATCTCTAAGTGGACAGATTTTCTGGTGTAGGTTTTTCCTTCATTGCACATACCACAATTTTGTCCTTAACTTATTTTACCTGGTTGATTAATACACACACACACACACACACACACACACACACACCCATACACACACTAAAGGCTGTAAAGGCAGGGGACATGTCCATCTTTCTTTCCCACATTTTCAGTATCTACCTCAGTCCCCAGCACATAGATGGTGTCCTATAAACATGTGTATAATTAATTGGCTAATTAATTAATGAGAAGATATGAAACAGATCAGGGAGAGAAAAAGCAGAAATAAGGTCATATAGGGGCCTGAATTCCAAGGTTCATGTGCAAATGTCCATGTGGCACAAGAAGAAACAAGCAAAGAGATGTATGGAGATGATGGACAGAGACGTAGAGAGATAATGATATTAGCTCCAATTCCAATGAAACTGCACCCAATCCAGAGAGGGTCTGATTCTGGGTATGTTTAAACAAATATAGAAACCACCAGATTTTTTTTTCCCTGAGAGGATACCAAGCCCATAACTTATTGAGTATAAACAGACTCAAATGACAAAGCTGCTGGCATCCACAAACACCGTCATTTTACACGTAATGAGGTAGAGCAGGATTTGATTCCCTCACTCACTGAATTGATAACTTCTCATGAAGAGAGCACCGTATTTGTTTAGGAAACACTCTGATTAACAGTTTGGAGTAGAGCGTAAGACTTCAAAAGTCATGCACAAGTCACAACAGAGGACACCGAAGTGCCTTGGTTAAACAATGATCACAGTGACCCTGGGGTTGTTTTGTTTCCCCAAGCATTGTTGTGAGTTGAATTTGCAAGTCTGGGGCAGAGAAGAATTGCTCTGATAATAGAAAAGAAGGGATCCAGGGCACTGCAGTGGGCATCAGGAAAGATAGACACATGGGTGATGAAACTCTAAGAGACTGGGGAATTTCTCACTCTGCTTGCTGTGGGCAACATGATTTAGACACTCACTCCCTGTCTCCCCACAACATCTTCAGTAAATTCTGCTTGGCTTCTTAATGCTCTCACGTGAGGTGATTTTTATTTGGGAGATGAGAAGGAGGACTCAAGGAGTAGTATAAGTTGGTAGCTGACATCTGGTTGTTAAAAAGACGAGGAAAATGATTCTTTTTTTTTTTTTAAGATTTTATTTATTTATTTGACAGACAGAGATCACAAGTAGGCAAGAGAGGCAGGCAGGGAGAGAAAGGAGGAAGCAGGCTTTCTGCAGAGCTGAGAGCCCGATGTGGGGCTCGATCCCAGGACCCCGGGATCATGACCTGAGCTGAAGACAGAGGCTTTAACCCACTGAGCCACCCAGGCGCCCCAGGGAAAATGATTCTTAGCCAAGCTAGTGGACTTACCAAAGAACCCTCTGCTAGGCAAAGACTGAACCACTCAGACCCACCAGCTTCATCTATCCCTGTCCTGTATGCTAAAGATTTCAACTTGCCTTTTAGCAGGGTACTGTAGGCAACAGAAAAGGAAGGGTGAGTTCACTCTGGAGAGTTAGCATCAACATTTATTGACACCTAATACACATCCAACCATCTACGTGCATTCTCACTTATGCTTCACAACATCTCTATGGAGTAGTCAGTGTTATTTCTATTTTACAGAGGAAGAACGAAGAACTTCGGAACTATGGAGGTAAACTGTTACAAGTCAGGGAGCCAGTAAGTATTACAGCCAGTATCTGAATTCCCATCTGACTTTCCACCATGTTACACCACCTCCTTATTTTTTTTTATTAAATTTATTTATTTTTTTAATAAACCTATAATGTATATTTATCCCCAGGGGTACAGGTCTGTGAATCGCCAGGTTTACACATTTCACAGCACTCATCATAGCACATACCCTCCCCAGTGTCCATATCCCCACCACCCTCTCCCATCCCCCCTCCCCCCAGCAACCCTCAGTCTGTTTTCTGAGATTGAGTCTTTTATGGTTTGTCTCCCTCCCAATCCCACCTTCTTTCATTTTTTTCTTTTCCTACCCTCCAAACCCCCCCACACTGCATCTCCACTTCTTCATATCAGGGAGATCATATGATAGTTGTCTTTCTCCAATTGACTTATTTCGCTAAGCATAATACCCTCTAGTTCCATCCACGTAGTTGCAAATGGCAAGATTTCATTTCTTTTGATGGCCGCATAGTATTCCATTGTGTATATATACCACATCTTCTTTATCCATTCATCTGTTGATGGACATCTAGGTTCTTTCCATAATTTGGCTATTATGGACATTGCTGCTATAAACATTCAGGTGCATGTGCCCCCTTTGGAGCACCAAATTTGTATCTTTAGGATATATACCCAGTAGTGCAGTCGCTGGGTCATAGGGTAGCTCTGTTTTCAGTTTTTTGAGGAACCTCCACACGGTTTTCCAGAGTGGTTGCACCAGCTTGTATTCCCACCAACAGTGTAGGAGGGTTCCCCTCTCTCCACATCCTCACCAGCATCTGTCATTTCTTGACTTGTTAATTTTAGCCATTCTGAATGGTGTGAGGTGGTATCTCATTGTGGTTTTGATTTGTATTTCCCTGATGCCGAGTGATTACACCACCTCCTTATAAAAGCTATATGATGACTAAGAAAGGAGAAAGGACAGAGGTGGGAGATGAGGCCACCAATTCAGGTGGAACTTTCTGGAAGAAACTATTGCCACAGAGGACTTAACACTATAAGGACCCAAATGAGGTGTGCTGGTAAGGTAGATAATCATAAGCCTGGAAACTGTGGGGCTTACATTTGCCATGATCACCAAGGGGAGTCGGACAGTGTGGTGCCGGAAATGCAGGCATTGGAATCCGGCAACTCCTCATTTGAATCATGACTCTGATTTATTTTCTAAAACGGTCCAACTCCAAATTTCCCTTTAGAAATAATAATCATAAACATAAATTTAATGATTAGTCAAAAGAAGAACAGCCCTTCTGAATTAGGGAACAACTGTCGCTAGAGAATAATAACCCTAAATCTCCTTTGCTGGATTCATGGCAGCCTCCAGTTCACAGAGCGTGAGAGCGCAACCTTGTAATTTCCTTAATTTCTAAAAAGGAACTGAAATTTCTGCTGTCATTGGGATGAATCTTAATTCTATGGAAGATACAATACTGAGAGTGGTGACTGTTGTCACCTTGGGCAAATTATTTCACCTCTTTGAGACACGGCTCTGTCATCTGTAAAAGGGGGATAACCATGCACAGAAGTTCATTTTGAAGGTGCTGTGAGATAAGGCGTGGAAAGAGCTCAGCACAGTGCCCAGCACAGAGCAAGCACTCACTGAAAGGGAGTGAGGGGAGTAGCGGTGACCATGATAACAACAATGATGGAAACGATGCAAAGATGAGACCCCAATGAGACAATGATTTGTTGCCTTTGATGTAGATGTGAGTGATGATGATGATGATAATTTGGTGATCAAGGTGATGGCGATCATGGTGACAAAGACAACAGTGCCATGATAAGATCCTGATAAGCAGAGGTCATGATGTTAACGTGTTTGTTAATGGTGATGATGTTGGTGAGGATGAATATGATGAAGGAAGAAAAAACAAAAAGGAAAAAAGCAGCAAACTAGAGGAAAGAAGGAATTTAAAAAAAAGAAAGCCTAGAATCTCTGTGATGAAGCAACTGTAACTCGTGAGTGACTGGGTCCCACACACCCAAAACTAAGGTGCTCTGTCCCTTCAACCAGAACAGATGGGCTCTTCCCTATCTACACACCCATGGACATTGCCTCTGGGATCCTTCTAACTCCAAAGATCAACCAGCCCACTCCTCCCCCAAGGGGAGGATTTTTAAAAATTATTTTTTGATTTATTATTATTATTTTGATCTCTGAAGAGAGTAATGCAGCCATGTCCTTTCTGTGAGGTGAAGCCAAAGCCGTGAAGACTAACAATATACAGGGGCAATCCTCGAGAGCCTGGTTTCCAAGTGGACCGAGACCATGCCTGGCAGGACCTGGCCAAATCACTTGCTCAGTGTCATCATTCATGAAAAGGAGCTGAAACCTTTACAAGTGTTCTAAGAATATCAAGCAGATGAACGGGATCATATAAGCAAATGTGCTCCGTGTTCTCTCGAGTAGCAACTATGAATATCTCAATTTTTAGAGAACTATAAAGTACAGAATTATTCTAATGGTTGAAAGCATGACTTTTAACAAGTTAATTAATCTCTTTGAATCTCTAAATGATGAAATAATAAGTTTATATAGCAGTACCTGTCTTATAAGATAGTAACAAGCCTTAAAGGAGGTGATCTATATAGAGCCCAACATTGTGTCCTTCTTGTGGCAGGCTCCGGGAACAGTAGCTGATATTATTACTAGTGTTGGAGACAATAAAACAAATAAACCCAAAATACAGATGTGATGATGTGACTCTCTGGCTTAAAACTTTTGGTGGTTTAGGGGCGTCTGGGTGGCTCAGTGGGTTAAAGCCTCTGCCTTCAGCTCAGGTCATGATCTCAGGGTCCTGGGATCGAGCCCCACATCAGGCTCTCTGCTCAGCAGGGAGCCTGCTTCCCTCTCTCTCTCTTTCTGCCTGCTTCTCTGCCTGATTGTGATCTCTGTCTGTCAAATAAATAAATAAAATCTTTAAAAAAAAAAAAACTTTAAGTGGTTTCCCCACAGTTCTAAGGACAGGAAAAGCCCTTCACAACGTGAAGTCCTACCCAACTCCCTACGCAACTAACCCTTCCCAAACTGCTTTTATGCCTCCTGGGCTTCAAACTCTGTGTGCTCGCACACTCCCATCATGCCGCTGGCCCTGCTAGAACACTCAGCCCCCAGGCTCGAGGAGGTTGCCTCCCTCTGTGGCTCAGAGCCCTTTGAATCTCCCACATTACAGCATGGTTGGGTAGTTTCTCGGTGATTTATCTGTTTCCACAACTACTTGGGATTGAGATGGTATACTGACCGTTAATCTTCGCCATCTATCATAGCACCGGGCACAGAGCAGAGCCCAGTAAATGCTTGCTGAATGAAGGAATGAGTACTGTGATCGATGTTTGCATGGGGCGCAGAGGAGGAGCACGGAAGGGGTCAGAGGAAGTCTGATGGAGGGTGATACCTGAGCAGGATCTTCATGGACAGGCAAGATTTATCCAGGCAGATAAAAAGAGTAAGAGCATTCCAGAAAGAGAAGAGAGCATGGACAAAGTATAAAAGCATTACACAGCAATGTGTACTGGGGAAACTTCCTATAATTGCACAGGACTGAAATATAGGATTCCAGAGTACAGGAGTGTAAGATGACGCTGGGTGGGCGTTGGGGGGGCATCAGTAAACTTAGCCTTTATGCAGTAAACACTGGCAGCCATTGAAGAATGTAAAGCGGAGGCTGACTCGATCAGATTGTGGCATGGGATTGAAGCCTGGGATCTAGTATCTGATCTGTTCCCATTCTTCCCACCCTCCCATCCGGTTCTCCTTTCCCATGTCTTCTTGAATATATTCTTTCCTTTCCTACAGTTTCCATTTATGCTTTTGTTTACCCAAGGGGTCAGAGGATCATGAATGAAGCTAGGTCATCCTAACAGCAACAACTGGGATTCAGGGGATAAAATTCCATTCTGACACAGCTGAAAACTCTAATGGGCACTTCTCAATGTGAGGGCTCTGAAAATGAGGCAGATGGTCCAAAAATGAGGCAGGGATTGTATTTTCATGTTGACATAAAGGAACATGCTTATTTCTTGCTTAAAATAATTATCTACCTGAGCATGCCTGGGACAATACACTAAGCCTTTCCAATGATCAAAGCGATTCTTTTTAAATCATAAATAGAATTCTTCTCATCTCTCCTCTCTCAGTGCAGAATGCACACAATATCCACTGAAGAGCATGGCTCATGAAGTCATTCTGAGATGATGGTTATCAAACTCAAAGTCTCAGCCTTCCCTGAGGATTAAGGTTAGCGTTAAGGTTTAAGTCTAGAGTTGGGGTTTAGGGTCAAGGTTTATATTAAGGTCAAGATGGCCTTTAAGGAAAATATTTTAGAATGATTATGATCCGAGCCACTTAGAAGGTCCAAAGAACGAGACCCAAGACTCTAGAGGTTAGGTAGAAACCATGATATGAAGCGAAGAATGAAAGGGTGGCCGAGGAGCTAATAATTGATCGAGCAGGGAGACATTTTTGAGAATTTTGAGAATGAGGATTAATACCCTTCTTCAAGAGCAGGTGTCAGCAAAAATTTTCTGTGAAGGACCACAGGGCAATTATTAACCACTATGCAGGCTACCTCCAGTTTCTCTCATAGATACTTAGTTCTGTGGCTCCAGAGTAAAAGCATTCATGGGCCATGCATGTATGAACAATGGGTAATATGAATACAGGTATGGCTGTGTGTCAGTAAAATTCTGTTTAGGAAAATAGACAGCAAGTAAAATTTGGCCCTTGTCCTAGGGTCTTTAAGAGCATGTTTGGTGATAGACTATAAAAGGACAGTCTTCTGAGAATTGAACCAATGTAGAGAGATGCAGAATGGAGATACTGGAAAGGAAGATCAAGGCTGCAGTATTATTAGAAATCCTAGATCCAGCCACACCTGCAACTAAATCCCCCTGATATCTTCATTTACAGGTTCGCCCTCCTCATCCATGGTTTTGCTTTCCATGTACGGTTACCCATGGTCAGCCGTGGACCAAGAACAGATGATCCTCCTTCTGACAACAGCCTCAACACTATGTCAAAGAGCTGTATCATTGACCTCACTTCATCTCAGCATGTAGGCATTTCAACACATTGCATCATAACAACCAGGGTGGGTACAGGACACTAAGATATTTTGAGAGATCCAGTCATAAACCTTTTTTTTACAATATATTGTTATAATTATTCTATTTTGTTATTAATAGTCATTGTAGTAATCTCTTATTATGCCCAATTTATAGATTAAACTTGATCATAGGCATAAGCATAGGAAAAAATCACAGTATATGAGGGCTCCGACTGCTGCTGAGGATCTTAGAACATACCCCCTGAGGGTCTTAGAACATACCCCCTGAAGATAAGGAACACTGCTGCGTATGAAATAACAAATTATCTTTTTTGTTTATGCAGTGTGAGGTAGGTTTCTATCCATTGTTTCTAACCAGAAAAGTCCTGATTGGCACAAAGAATGTCAGAAAAAAAAAATTCAGGTCTCATCCTAAATCTTCTGACTCCCAATCCAATGTTCTTTCTTTTCAGGCAGAAATGAATGCCCTAGTTGAGATATCTTTTGTCCTCACCAAGGCCAATATTGCATATGTGGGCTAGATTTTACTCCAAGAAACCCCTATTTCCTGGAGTATCATTAAAGGAAAGGAGGTGCCTAAGAAATGCTGCCCATGGATGTGGAACATTGACAGAACAGCTCTGGAGGGCCAGATGGATTCCAGACAGCTGTGACTTGATGGAGGCGCTCCACTTGGCGGGGCCATGGAGAGCCCAGCGTGAACAGCATCAATTAGCAACCTCTTTTGAGAGAGGATGATTATAGCACACCACTGCAATCAAGCTTCATGCAGCCACTACAAATAATAGTTATGAAGTCTCCGTAGCAACGTGCAGACATGTTTGATAGGAGTTTAGAAAGAGAAGAGCAGAATACACCACAATTCTCATTCATAGCTGAAGAAATTATGAATTGGTACAAACGCCCCAGAAAGCAATTTTGCCGCATGTATCAGAAACCTTTAAAATAAAAATTTTTTAAAAAGCCTTCATGACTTTTGATTCAGTAATCACCCTCCTCTCTTCAAAGAATCTACCCCAAAAAAACAGTCGGCAACATAAGCATGGATTTCCACGTAAGGATGTTCATCACAGCATTATTTACACTGGGGATAAAACAAAACAGTGCCCAAAGGCCAAACGTAGGAAATTGATGAGATACACAACGGTGTAGCAACATAGGGGGAAACATGATGACTGCGATCAAAATGACGGTTAAGAAGCATCTCTAAGGCCATGGGGAAATATTTACACAATAACCAGTACACATGCCATACACATGCCATGGTACCAGCTTTCCTTTTCGCTTACCCAGATATGGTGAAGTGTTTGAAGTGGTGGACTCAGGGCTCCTCTCATGGGTTTATCTGCATGGGGATGCTTTTCTGGGGCTTAGGAGTAAGAAGGAGGACTCCTAGAGAGAGAAGAAACCAAGGGCAATTAAAAGGATGTAACGAGAGGTGCCTGGGTGGCTAACGGTTATGTGTCTGCCTTCAGCTCAGGTCTGACCTCAGGGTCCTGGGATGGAGCCCAGCCCTGCTAACTGGGGAGCCTGCTTCTCCCTCTGCCCCTCCCACCGGCCTGTGCTTGCACTCTCTCTCTCTCTCTCCTGCCCCCAGGTGACATACCATGCCTCTCTGATAGATGTTCTCAAAGCACTTTATGTTTCACCTTCAAAGCACATCGTAGATGCTGTGAGCATGTATTCAATGATGTGCTGTCCTCACTCACCAGTCCCATCTGGTTGAATATGGTAGCCACGGTAAAGAGCATGTGGCTATTTAAAGTTAAGCGTAAACTAATTCAAATAAAACAAAAACAAACGTTGATTTCACAGTTACACCAGCCATGTTTCAAGCAGATGACACAGATAGGAAACACTTCCATCAGCACAGTCTTACTGGACAATGCTGTCCTAGCCATGATTCCAGGTCTTGCTCACATGCCATCCCTAGTTCCTAGAATCTGGCACATTATAGGCATTTCATAAACATTTTCTGAGTAAATACAGTAAGGAGAATGTTTTCATTAAAAGTAGGACCTCGGGGGGAGCCTGGGTGGCTCAGTGGGTTAAAGCCTCTGCCTTCGGCTCAGGTCATGATCTCAGGGTCCTGGGATCGAGCCTCACATTAGGCTCTCTGCTCAGCAGGGAGCCTGCTTCCCTCTCTCTCTCTCTCTGCCTGCCTCTCTGCCTACTTGTGATCTCTGTCAAATAAATAAATAAAATCTTTTAAAAAAAAATTAGGACCTTGGGGAGCCTGGGTGGCTCAGTCTGTCAAGTGTCTGACTTTTGGTTTCAATTCAGGTCATGAGGTCAGGGTCGGGGGATCGAGCCTCACATCGTGCTGCATGCTCAGTGTGGAGCCGGCCTGAGAGTCTCTCCTTCTCCCTCTGCCCTGCCCCCAAATCATGTGTTCGCGGAATCCTGCTCTCTCTCCCAAATAAATAAATAAATCCGTACTTTAAAAAGTAGGACCCAACATAGCAAGAGAAATAAAACCATACCTCCCCCTTAGATCTGTCCCATTTTCCAACAAAAACTAGTTATGAACACCTTTCTTTGGTAAGCAATAAACAGAATAAAAATGATAAAAGAGCTTTGAACTCAAACTTGGTGTCCAGGTACATGGCATCAGTCCTAGCGGCAAAGAGGTCTGGATGACACAATGCCGTCCACTCAGGACTAAATCTGAACTGGAAGCTGGGTATCTCCATCACTGGGGCCAGGCTGGGGGGATGAGAGAGCCAAGGCCTTGGCCATGGCTGGTCCATGCTCTCTTCACCAGTGATAGGTTTTTCCCAACAGCTAAATGGGAAAAAAAGTTAAAATCTCAATCATATACAGGGACCTGAGGGTGGTGAGCTCCAGAGCTCTAGAAGACCCAGGCTATTCAAGCCCTGTAGGCTCCTCACACACACATACACCAGCGAACAGTTTAAGAACGTCAATGTGGAGAGGCAAGAAACTACTCTCATACACCTCCTTCCCTACAGGAGGGGCTCAGATAAATGCTGAATTAACAGCTAACTCTCAGTCTTGGAGGGCTGGTACCTCTTAAGTAGCATTCACGCATTCATTCAACAAATGTTTACTGGGCATCTACTGCAGGACAGGCAATTTTTTGGCATCAGAGATATACCAGTGAACAAAAGAGAAACATGTCTGCCTTTGTGAAGCTTATTACCTGCCAGGCAGGGTTTCCTATTAGAATCGTCTTGGGAGTTTGGAGGACTCCCACTGCTTAGGACACACACACACACACACACACACACACGTTGATTGAAGTGGTCCAAGATAAGAATAGGAACAGATTAGTTTCCCAAGTGGGTCCAGTGAGCAGTCACCCAGGGAGACTGAGAACCATTGGTTCTCCATTTGTGGTCCCAAGACCACCAGCACCAGGAACTCCTGGGCACTTGTTAAAACTCAGGCCTCTCCCCAGATGTATGCTGTCAAACACTCTGGTAGTAGGGCCCAGCAAGCCATGTTTTAACAATCTCTCCTGGTGACTCTGATGCCCACAAAAGTCGGCGAACCCTGCTCTAAGCAACATTAACTGGGGAGGTAAGTTTTTAGAGGTAGAAGACTCACACTCCATCTTTTCCCAATCACGGCAGCAGCACAGGTCCATATGTGACTGACACACCAGTGGGTTTCAGATGCTCCCACCTGCTACTCAAGGCCCTGCTCTGCTAACTAAGCCTCCTCTTCCCACCCAGGCCCCCAGTTAGCAACTCCTCCCCAACTGCCAACGAGCCTGGCACAGATACCTTCTGGCCACCGTCTCCATGATAAACTACAGGTGTGACTGGCTCCCACAGCCATTTGATGTCCTTATCTTCCACAGGGCTGCACAGTGCACACTCTCACACACAGAGACCTGCCTCAATGTGGCACACATACACACAGAGTCAACCCCTTTCCACACAACACACATAAACATATTCCTCCTCTATCACAAATATCATATACGCGCAAGCACTTGGGGTCAAGCATACATTCACATCCTCTTATGCTATACTATATATATACACACACCTGCTGAAATCATATTTTACCAGTAATTCTCCAATTTGTCTGCATAGTGGCCTCACCCACAAGCTTTAAAAATGCTGATGCCCAGGCCACAAGCCGCACCAATGAAACCAGCATCTCTGGAGTTGGAACCCAGGTATCTGTGTTTTTCAAGCTACCCAAGTGGCTCCAGTGCACAGCCAAAGTTGGAAATCCTGTTCTATGCCATGACTAATAGAAGAATTTTGAGAGTCTCAGGTTCTTTCAGAGAAGAGATGAGATCCATGCTGAAAACTGGAATTGACAGACTTCCAGAGGTCTCACAGGAAGCCTGTGAATCACGATTTATCTGCACCAGGCATCTGGTGTTTCTTTTTCCATTTGTTGTATACCCATGAGTCGAAAACCCCTGCGAACACATTTCCTCAAATGAGGTTGGCATTACTGGACCACTGCAATGAGGGGGGTGGCCCACCATGGAGAAGATGCCATGAGGCATCTCAGTAAGAGATTATTAGTAGTATTAGCAGAAACTTGTTAGGGTTTGAGATGGTATTGTGTGAATTGAGAGAAGTGGCAAAGGAGCAAGGCTTCCCTCTGGACTGGACGTGTCAGGAAATGAAGATGACGATAATTCTATGACCGGGGATCCTAGTGAATCTTATCTAGTGGACATAAGGAATAAAGCAGAACTGAAGTCATAACTGGTAAGGAAGAAGACATGACTCCCTAAGCCAGGGAATAAGGATGCCTGGATTTTATGGTTTCAACAATGGTGTTGTTTTGTGCTCACACATGATTACAGAATGTCTTGTGTTTGTCTTGCTCCATGATAGCCACAGGGTGGCCCTATCTAGTGTTGGTCATCTCTGCCCCTGCTGATGTCCACCCAGAGAGCACCAAGGACCAGCTGTGAGTGTGACGTCAGCACCTGACTGTCCAGGGCTGTTGTCCTCTTTCTCACCTCTCCTGCCTTCTCCATGTTGACTCTGTATTGTCTCTCTGCATTCTACATGTGTCTGCTTGTTCCTCTAGGAAATAACCCTCACGTTCTCTGTGTCCTCTATAATACATGGCACACACAATACACATAAGCACATATGATACACGCTGGATGTGTAGACAAAGGAGCCTCCCCATTCTGAAAAGTACCCTGGTTTAGATTTGGAACCAGAAAATCCAACTTTCAATTCCTACTTTCTACTTGTGAAGGGCACAACCTTGTACATGGCTCAACTTCTCTGA
The DNA here is from genome assembly GCF_022355385.1 of Mustela nigripes. Lineage (NCBI taxonomy): Eukaryota > Metazoa > Chordata > Mammalia > Carnivora > Mustelidae > Mustela > Mustela nigripes. Next base: position 26,387,161 of record NC_081567.1, read on the forward strand.
GCTCTTCTCTGACTGAGGGTGACAGGCCCTATCTGCCCCACTAGGTTTCTGGTGGCAAGAGATGCAGCAACTCTGAGAGCTCAGGAAGGTGGCAGAGCAGAAGATTCTCAAGAAAAGCACACAGAGCAGGTAATTAGACAGGAGAGATGATTGGTTTGACCAATACCTTGGTCAGGGGTAGCAAAAGACCATTGGCTTAAGGGTCCTCTCAGGACTTAAAAGTGGGTACGGGAAGTTGAATTACCAGGTGGAATGCCAGTCACCTAGGTAATCCTCCGGCTCTTAAAAACTGGCTTCAACAGTAAGCAACTAGACACTGAACTTGCTTAGAAGGCCATGCCGTAACACTTCCTGAGTGCTCAGTATGTGTTGGGCATTATGATGCAGAAGTGGGAAAAAAATATGTACTTTCTTCCCAAAGATGCTCCTAGTCTACTGAGAAATGATGACGATATTGGGAAAAGAGAGACACAAGTAAAACCACTGCAATTCACCATAATAATACTAAGAACAAGAAGCAGCCGCCGCAGCACTTAGAAGCTAGAGTATAGCATACAGCAGGGAGGAGTTAATCCCATCAGGGCCTGGGTAGGAGTGACATGGAGAGCTTAGGGAAAACCGTACAAAAGGGATAATGCATCGTCTGGGTTTTCCCAGGATAAGCAGGAACCTGCCAGGCAGATAGAGGAGGAAGTATCAGGAAGAAGTGACCAATTACCATCAGGAAAGGAGAACATTACAGTAGGAAGGATAGAGAGGCAGAGGATACTGATTCGGATGGAGTATGAGGGAAGATTCTAGGGTGCAAATGATAGTCTATTTCTTGACCTCAGGGGTAGTTACTACGGAGGTTTATGTATAATATTAAAGTTATAGGTTTAAAAAAAAAAAAAAAGGAAGAAGTAACCAGTAGGAGATGCAAAGACAAAAGAGTATAAGATACTTGGATGTGTTCTGGGATCTTGAAACGCATCCATGAATAAGTCATCAAGGGTCTCTAAGACCGCCACGCCAACTACCACATCCCCAGGCCATAACAAATTGTCCAGGGCATTGTACTTACTTACAAACGGAGGGAGTAATTAATGAACATTACAGCTGTTCCTATCAGAGAGTTCAACCACTGTGACAGAATTCTAAACATTTACAAATGTACGTGCATGATGTAGGCTTGCTTTACAGGTAGAGTTACATCATACTGTCACTCTTCCAACAATCCCATGTGTATAAATGTTTGGAATTATCTATAAGGTTACCTGGTATCAACGCTCAAATCCAGGTTTTTGAACAAAGAACTATACCAATATTGAAATTTCTTCTTATTCTTATTCAGTCCTTAGTTAGTTGCTGTTGCTGTATTCAGGAAGGGTCTGACCCAAGGGCCCAAGACTCTCCTCCTCCCCCAGGCTCTTCTGAATTTCGCTTCTAGAAAGCCAAGTTTAGTTAGCTATCTGTAAGATAACAGGCTATGAGAGAGCCCTGGGCTCTTCCCAAAGATCTTGCTTTTACATGAGAGACTCCAAAGAGAATTCTAGGAGTAGCTGCCAAGAGAGCTTTGGACTTCACAGACCACGCACGTGAGTGGAAGTCCCCTGGGTGAACAAAACTGAAAGTCATCTATGTGGCCAAATTTCGTGGGCGGAGAGGTCATTCTTTTTGGATATGCTCTGTACAGATTAAAGGAGTGGGTACACTTCCACTGGGTGTCTGGATCCTCTGTGCTGAACATGCTACACAGCCAACTGGCTAACGAACCAACCCTGTCACCGCCCCCCATGTCAGCCATGTCTAGGGCCAGTTGGCCTTGAGACAAATGGGTCCCCACTGTGGCAAGCATAAAGCAGGACTCACTAACAGAACGAATGCCTCTCTGGGTGGCTGAGGCGGTGGTGGAGACCCAGATGGCCCAAGACATGTGAAGAGTCCAGATGAAATCATTCCATGAAATGGGAGCACGAGGAAAAAAGTTGTGCTCTAAAATACCCCATTATTTTGGGTTTTTTAAAGATTTTATTTATTTATTTATTTGAGAGGAAGAGAACACATGCTACAGGGAGAGGGAGAAGGAGAGAGAATCTGAAGCAGACGCCACACCGAGCACAGAAACTGACGTGGGGCTCAAACCCACAACCCCGAGATCATGACCTGAGCAGAAACCAAGAGTCAGCTACTTAAGGAACTGAGCCACCCAGGTGCCCCAAAATGATGTATTATTTTATACCCAAATTGAAATTGGCATATGAACTAAACAAATTAAATGTAAATAGACATTTCCATCTCTAGAAATTGAGATTTTCAAGTTGGCCAAAAAAAAAAAAAAGTATTAGCCATGTCATTAAGATCATGAAAGTTAGTGTAATTCAGGGATACAGATATATTTAATACTGCGTGCTGTGGAAGAGGCCCTGGGGGAGGCGTGGGGACGGTCAGGAAGGAGGATGAGTGGCTCTGAGCCCTCCATGCTGTCCCCACATGCCACCTACACAGAGGACTCGACGCCCTTGGAGAGGTTCATATTCCTGGTCTGTGCTTCTCCCTGTGACCTCTCATCTACCTCTTTCCATAAAACCTCAGTGTCTACGACTCTGTCCTTAATTAGTTTTATCTTTTTACATCAGTATCAAAGAGGTATAATTTATGTAAAATAAAATGTTTCCATTTGGGGGGCATGGCCTGACAAGTTTAGAGAAGTGCATGTGGCTATCTATCCCATACCCCAATCAAATACGACTCCCTAAAGGGTGTCCTCGTGCCCCTTCATGGTCAGTCCTTTCTGTCACCACGGGGTCACTTCCCCATTCTAGGATTTAACGTGAATGGAATCATACAGAACGCGCTCCTCCGCCTCTGGCTTTTCACCCTCAGAAAGAGGCTTCTGAGATTCACCCACACTGCAGCACATACTGCCACTGTAGTCTTTTTCGTGACTGAGGAGTATGGCATTATACGAATCCGCTTCTATTCATTTATCCGTTCTCATGGTGAAAGGCATTTGGGGTTTTCCCGTTTGTGAATATGACACCTAAAATGTATACAAACATCCAACATCCTGTGCTGCCTTCATCCCGTGTCAGAACAGTTTATTCTCCTGTCATATCAGGTTCTCGAACCGCCTGCAGCAGCTCCATCGTGGGCAGGAGCACAACAGAATCATCTTTAAGTACCGTCAACAGATTTGCCTTCCTGCCCCAGATCTGCTGGCTCTGCGCTCCTCGAGAACGTGCTATTTGACTCAACCCTAAGACACCCTTGCCTGCCAGCCAAAAGTATTCCCATCAACCATGCTCCTGCCCTGAAAATGGAAAATAGGGATTTATGAATCAGGTGTAGGTGATCAGGTTAACTTCTCCAGGGACCAGTCATGTCGACAGCATGCCCCCCCTATATGGTGCATGAGAAGGGCACTTCTCTCTATGGATCCTTCCCTAAAGCCCATTACACCAGTCCAATAAAAGAAGCCCAAACAGAGAGACAGTCGACGACCAATACTCTTCAAAACTGCCAAGAAAAACAAAGGAAGACCGAGAAACTGTCACTGGACCAGAGGAAACTCACGAGCCGTGACGATGAAATGTAATGTGATCTCCTAGTCTGGATCCTAGAACAGGAAAAGGATACAAACACAAAACCTGGCAATCGGGCTCCCAGCTCCATGGGGAATCTGCTTCTCCCTCTGACCTTCTCCCCTCTCATGTGCGCGCTCTTTCTCTCTCTCTCTCTCTCTCAAATAAATAAATTAAAATATTTTGAAAGAAAGAAAGAAAGAAAATAAATCTGGCAAGATCTGAATGAAGTCTGGAATTTGGCTTATAGTGATGCCCCTGTGTTGGGTTCTGTGTTTGACCAATGTACCACAATAATAAAATTTTTTAACAACATAGGAATCTAGATACAGGGTCTACAGGAATGATCTATGCCACCTTTGCAAATTTTCAGCATATATAAAATTGCTCCTCCCCCCAGTTTTTTAAAAGGTCAGGCTTGAACATTCTGAGCACATAAGGGCCAATCAGGTAGTTGGCCTGAGACACGGCCACCCCAGCCAAACCCGCTGTGCCTGCCCCTCCTGGGAGAGACTGGCTAACCCCTGTCTGTCTGCACATCTTGTTCCACCCCATGTCCCCTTTGGGTAGATCTGCCTGGGATTTACGATTATTAAGCTGCTGTCTCATTGCTACAGCCAAAAATCCTTATCGTAGCTTTTCTGCACAGACTGGCCAATAAACAGCCCCAACCAAGGAGAGAGAGGGGGGTCTAAGCCTGGAAAAGATGTGTTGTAATGCACACATCGAGGCCGAGCTATCTCCGGGAAGAAGATAAAGCCCAGCCTGAGGGGGACACGTACCACCCAAAGTTCCTCTGTGGGCGGCAATACACCAGTGCCCTGCCTTTTCCATCACTTTCTCTCTACCCCTGGAAAGCCAAGCACCCCGGTGTGGGTGAGGCGGCCGTTTTACAAACCCTGCGCTGGGCTCCAGTTTTATTTCCCAGGGTTAACGATCAAATAAATCTGCCCTGCCTTACCTCTACTAAGCTGCTTAAGAAACGATGCTTTATAGTCAACATAGATCAGATTGGTACTTTCTCCCTTTGAAAGTTGCTGTCAGTAGAAGCTCTCGCTCTACCTAATGAACCAATATTAGTTTAACTACATGTTGTTAATTAAAAGCAGAGTTTTATGCAGGCTTGTTTTTCCTGGGGAGGGGGGGATATTATACTTGCAGATCTCCCAAGTCCTAGAATTTATAGGCCTCCCTTAATGGATATGGTAAACTATGTTTTAAGGTTTCCTTCCCTTAGGGATCTCATTCTCCTTCCAACCAAGATCTGACCCCAGATAACTTTCTATAGCCCGGGCCACTTAGCTTCTTTGTGGGAGAAAACCTTTCCTCCTAGCTTGTTGTAAGTTGTTTTTTCATCCCAAATCATTTTCTTGGTAAAGTCAACATGAATTGTGTGCCCAAGAAGACAAAAGCCCCATCTCCTGGTGGTTCTAGCCAAAGACCTCGGGGAGTGTCTCCATTTGGGTTCTTCCAGAAGTAAACCCTAAAATTAAGGATTCAAATGCAAAGGATTTATTCAGAGGTGATCCAAGGACCCATGAATGCGGTGAAGAGAAGTGAGAGAGGCAGGGAGGGAAACCAACCGCTACGAAGGGTAGGTTAACCAGGCAAATTCCCACCGTGAGAAACTGGGGCTTCGCCATCCTGGCACTCTCTAGGACCAATGAGGAATATGCATTGTTGAGTCATCCAAAAGGGCTGGAAATTGTTGCCCAACTTTCAATCATCATAGGTTGGTGCCTACTCTTGAGAGATGTTAACTTCCCACTCCTTCCAGTATCCCAGGAGCACGGGCAAAGTAGGCTCCAGGGACCACAAAGACCCTTCAGGCAAAGAGACGCGGGGACCAACAGTTGGAAGTTAGGCCAGCTTCCACAGAAACAGTGACAGCAGAAGGGCTGTGGGTGGGACACCAGTATCACCTGCAAGAACAGTGGTGAGTCAAAGCACAGATGATATGAAGAGCCTCCCAGCCCTCTAGCCATACTGGGTAAACCCCATTTCTGCCTTTGGCAGCAGCAAGACAAGAGTCTGCCACATTTTAAATATGGCAGGGAGGCAGACTAGCTCCAGAAACTGCTAGGTGGGACACAGTGTACAGCGCGGAGGCTTCCCTTTCTCTTTGTGTGGTCCTAGGAATGGCACAGTAGAAAGATGTCTGAGCCAAGGAATCTGTTTCTGCCAGGAATGGTGACCTTGGAAAGTCACTTAACCTCTCTAGAACTCGGTTTCCTCCATGTGTGACGTGGGGATAATAAGAAATATCTCATTAATACTTGAATGAAAACTAATATGATCTCAAGTCTATAACTAAAAAAACTGGAGCATCCAGTGTTACTGAGAGAAGCAGATAAGATAATACATTCATAAGGTAGGAACGCCTGGGTGGCTCAGTCAGTTAAGCGTCTGCCTTTAGCTCAGGCCATGATCCCAGGGTCCCGGGATCGAGTCCCGCATGAGGCTCCTTGCTCAGCATGGAGCCCGCTTCTCCTTCTGCCTGCTGCTCCCCCTGCTTGTGTCCACTCACTCTCTCACTCTCGCTTTTTCTCTGACAAATAAATAAATAAAATCTTTAAAAAAATACATTCATAAGGTAAACAGCAGCCTACAAAGATAAGGTAGTGTTAATAAGAACTTCTTAAGAGGAGCCTTTTCAAGACAGTCTTTTGGAGGAAGGTTGCCAAAAACACAGCCTTCCCAAGGCTTTCTTTGGGTCATTAAGAATATGGCAACCAATGTCTGAGAATGGTCATGAGACCATCAATCAATGAGAATGACAATGGATACTAGCGGCAAAGGAGGACTAAAAGAAACACAAAAAGCAAATGCAACCCATTATTCTTGTTTGGATCCTGGATTTGTTTGTTTGTCTTTTAAGATTTATTTATTTATTTGAGGGGGAGGGCCGAGAGAGGGGGGTAGAGAGAATCTCAAGCCGACTCCCCACTCAGCACGGAGCCCTGACACAGGGCTCAATCCCAGGACCCTGAGATCACAACCTGAGCTGCAATCAAGAGCTGGATGCTTAACCAACTGAGCTAGCAAGGCAACCCTGGATCCTGGTTTTAAAAAAATTGTTATAAAATATAATTTGGTAATTTAAATATGGACCAATATAACAGAAGATATTAAAGAACTGTTCATTTTGTCCAGTGTGATAATGGCACTGTGGGTCCACAGGAAAATGATCTTGTTCTTTGGGAGACACAGGGTCACATATTTAGGGATGAAGTGTTATGGGTCTGTACTTACTTTAAAATGACTGAGTAAGATATAGTAAAATGCTAACAAATGCTAGGGGACAGCTGTATGGGTGTCTGTTATACTGTCTTTTCTACTTTCCTGTATGTTCGAAAAGTCTCACAATAAAGAGTCAATTATTATATGGTTTCACTTACTTGTGGAGCATAAGGAATAATACAGAGGGCACTGGGTGAAGGACGGGAGAAGTGAGTTGGGGGGAATCGGAGGGAAGACGAACCACAAGACTGGGGACTCTGAGAAACAAACTGAGGGTTTTGGAAGGGAGGGGGTTGGGGGGGAATGGATGAGCCTGGTGGTGGGTATTAAGGAGGGCACAGATTGCATGGAGCACTGGGTGTGGTGCATGAACAATAAATCTTAGAACAATGAAAAAAAAAATTACAATATTAAAAAAAAGACTTCCCGATGTTTTTAAGCAGTTTTTAAATAAACATTTCAAGCATCAGAAAACTATATAGCATACTTAGGATTTATCTGTGCTGTTACATATCAAACCCTCATTCATTTAGTTGAAAATTTCATTGAGATCATTGTAGATTCACATGCAGACACAAGAAATAACCCAGAGAGCCCGCACGAACACTATGCCCAGTTTTCCCCATTGGTACCATTTTGCAAAACCACAGTCTAATACAATACCATAATGTATGATATAATATGTTACGATCATATGCATGATCTAATACAATACCATAATGTATGATATAATACATTACAATCATATGCATGATCTAATACAATATTGTAATGTATTCGTAGCACTGACATCAATTGATCTAACTCCATTCTCCCCATTTTTTATCTAGTTGTGCATCTAGTTGTATGCAAATTCCTCATACGCATAGGAACATGTATCCACCATCACACTGACATACAGAACACTTCTGTCACCCCAAAAATCCCTCATGTTGGCCTTTTATAACTACACCCACCTCACTCCCCACCTACACCCCTCCCCGTTGCTAAGCCTTGGCTCCTCCCATTCTAAATGACTTAGGTCACTTCAGAAATGTTATATAAATGGAGTCATATGGTATGTAACCTAAAAAGTCAACAGGCAGTGAGAGGTAAGACTGAACTAGGAACCAGAAGACCTGGGTTTGAGCCCAAATTCTGCCATTGGGTGAATGTATTTCTTAGGTATATACCAATTTATCTTGGCCTCTATTTCTTCAACTGTAAAATCAAGGGGCCACTTGCCTTCAAGAGTACAAGGATTGGCCCAGGAGGCAAAAGTGTGTCCTTGGCAAGAAACCCAATATGAACTGTGGCCCCAAGAGTAATGCGGGCACCCTCTGTACTGGCTTCCAGGCTGCCATACTTCCTCCTTCTGAATGACTTATGTTGACATTTAGATGTCTCCTGCGTTTCTGCAAGCCTGCTTGAGTCAAGCTCTCACCCCAATACCTGAGAGAATATTCTGCTCTCCTACACTGATGTAGAAAGCTTCTAAGCCTGGGGAGGTCCTGGATGGTGTATGATAAATCCATTCCCCAAATAAAGGCCAGCATGCGAAGCCCCTTGTCAGACAGTTAAAACTCTCCTGGTGACATCCTGACTTTACTGCCAACTTCTCTTCCATGTGAACAGACAGTCTGACCTTTTCACGGTCTGCATTTCACCTACCAAAAGAGGATATGCAACTACTGGAATTCTACACCAGCAGAACAGGGACAGATGGCTACAGGGACAGGGTGCTCTGAACTCTTAGCATTTAAATACGTGACACACTGCACCTCTCTGCAGCCAAAGTGTGACTCCAACGTCATCTAATTTATGTTCCATTATTTATTCTGCGGTGATGCCTTCTCCAATTACTAATAGATAATTGCATAAGAGGAAATGAAACCCAACATGCCAGGCTAATGTGAGATCATTTTATGGGCAAATTCCTGGCTTGGAAACACTTGCTGAAATGGGGCACAGGTGATTTAGTACGATGAAATCAGGGAGACAGGGCCCCCTTTAATTAGCTCCTTAACTCATTTAATGATGCATCGTGGATCCTGAAAGCTGTTATTGTTTAAGGGTTTAATGTGCCGTACAAGTCCGGGAAAGTAGCCTGGGAAGGGAAAAGGCAAGATACTGACTCCCAACCCAAGTTCCCCATGTGCCCTGCTCAGCAGCACCCACAGCCCTGGGGATGGTTAATTTACTTTCTCACTCCGTTTTGCGCATCAGATGTTAGTAGGAAGAACTTTGAGTGGCTTCATGCCTCCATTAGCCTCAAAAGTCTACTTTACAACCTCGCCACTACATGGATTTCTACTTCCTGCCTCAACACATTCATAACCAACCACAAGGGACTCACTTTTCCCTCTGAAGTCATCCTTCACCTTGGGAAAATCAGAGTCCAAAGGAGATGAGCAAGAAATGTCATTATTTTTCTACAAGAGAACTTTTCATTTCCAAAGTTCATTTCACAGGGAAGGTATCGGAACTGTTGGGTTCTCCTACCCTTGGGGATACCAGTTACCTGTAGGCATGCATGGCTTCTGCTCTCTTGTTTGTTGCCCTGGTTTTCTAGCTGAGAGCTCTAGGGTAAAGTGCAGGCACACCTTCTAGGTGACCAGTGCCTGCACCCAGGCTTTCACTGTTTCCTCTCTGGGGCCAGATGTGTTGCCATATCTTTCTAAGTTCAGCTTCTCCTGGCATTCCTCTTCTCATTCAAGTTAGGCACCTTTGGGTGGCCTTGTCCACATGGACCGAAATGCTGGAGATCACAGAATTTGAAACATAGAAGGAGAACTCAGAAAGAACCTGGCACTGCTCCCAGTCCCTCACGGTGCACTCAGTCAGGAGTAGGGGTCGAGTATGAACACAAAAGAAGAGCATGAGAAAATTTCCATTCTGACAAACGGTTCTGTGCTCTGGTTATAGCGGTGGTTAGAAGACAATATACCTGTGGTAGAATTCGTAGAACCTGAACACATACACAAAATTACTTTTACCATAGGACAGTTTAAAAAAGCAAAATTAACTTCGAAAATAGAGAACTAGCATGTTTGAGGGTTGGGATCCAAAGGACACAAGTGGGACACCGGGGACCCGAGTACAGACTTGAACTTTCGGCCTCCAGTACTCTGCCTATCTGCTTACTCGTCCCATGCCCCTGCCAGATCGAGGCCCAGCTAATTACGGGTGCTCATAAAAAGTCAGCGCTGAGGGAAGCTGTCGTTTTTCAAAAAGCCCTTCAAAACACCCGTAGTGGTTTTTACTCGGACCCGTCCCTTGAGCCCCAGGCACAAACGTGACCTGCAGCCTGGAAAGCCCCATTTCGGTGTTCTCCAGGCTCCTCAAACTCCACATGGCCACAACGGCACTGATGAGTGCCCGTCCCCCAGATAAAACTCCAAGCAAAAGCCAAGTGTCTCTTTCCCATTTCAGTAAGTGGTACCACCCTTCCTGCAGCTACTTAAGCCAAAACCTCAAATGTCACCCACTCCTGGTCGGCACTCCTCCCCTGGAAAACTCCCAGCTTCCACACCCGCCCTGCTGCAGGCCATTCTCCGCAGAAGGAGCTGGCCTTTTAAATGGAAATCACGACATGCTAGCAAAACCTCTGGTGCTTCCCTTCATGCTTAGAATCCACTCCCGGGTCAGGCCCTCTGTGGTCTGACCCCTGCCCTCTCTCCCAACCCAGCTCTCTGCACTGACCCTCTCTCTTACACTCCAGCCGCTTCTGACTTTGAACTGCGCATCAAATATGTCAAGCTCATTCTTTGGGGTCCCTACCCTCACTGGTCCTTGGCCCGCACGACCCTTCCCCTGGACTGTGGAGTGCTCGCTGCCTCTTTCCCTGTGGGTCTCGCTTCAGATGTGAACTCCTCAGATAAGATGTCCGTGACCCCCACCCTGATACACCTTCTTTGAAAGTGAAGTGCATTCATTATTTTCATCACAGGACCGGATATTTTCATTTATAAAAATAAGTCACCTACTGTCTTCCTCTGAGCTGTGGGGTTCTTTGCTAGGTTATTCTCTGCGACAGTTTCGTGCCAAGAACAGGGCACAGAGTTGGTGTGCAGCAAATGTTTGATGAATGAATTGATTGGAAAGGAAATGAAGGCAATGCACGTATTTTAAAAAAAAAAAAAGCTAACTGGGATATCCTCGGAGAAATTCTCAAAGACTGGATAAGCTGGCTGACGTATTCCAGAGGACACTTTCAAAGGAACAATTGCTAAGGCACAAAAGATTTCAGTGAAAAACTATAGCCCAGGGGCAAGAATGCCTTTCTCTTTGTATACTGTAACTTCAAGACTTGGAGCTTCTTCCCTCAGCTGGTAGGACACTTTCTCTGAGGGCAAAGAGTAGGGCATGTATTTGGGGAATGAATTAGTATATTTATTGGGCCACATCCCCAAAGACAGACCACTTGTTTCATCAGTGTTACAACTGTCTCCAAAGCATGGAAAAGGCTCTCCAATCGGCAATTTACATGGGCAAACTTAACATATTGGACGATGTTGATTTATGGTGACAATTAAGAACATATTACCAAAGTCTATTTCACCATTAACATCCCTGGGGACAGGATAAGTTTTAAATCTTCTGGCTGCTTCTTCCCTAAAGGCTTGGATCTTGGCTAAGGATTTAGAGATTATAAATTTAACAAAGGATGAAAACTGCATGAGGAGAGTCTTGAACAGCAAATAATGAGTTTAACCAGCGTCTCAAGTTCTCAGCAAGATTTATAATGCTTCTCTGCCTAAGGCCAAGGAATCTTTTATATTGAAGTTTATAGTGCTGTCCCTTGTTGTTTTAGATCCAGATGTGAGAGTCTGGCCCTGGAAGGGGACTCTTCAATGAAGTCAGTGGTCACTGCTTCGGCAGAACATTCCTTCTGAGGACCTTTCTGGAGAATAGTATAGTGACCAGCATGCAACAGCTGTCACCTCCAAAGACCTCAAGAGGCACCTCTGGCTTGAACACGTGGCTCAAAGTACAGACCACTGAACTGCATCAGACCAGAAAGCCCAGTGGCTAGACTTTCAACACTCTGGAAGTTGGCTTACAGTGGCTTGTAAGAACTCTGGGGCTATCAAGATTTACTGGGATGGATCAAAGCAGACCTCCCAGAACATCTACTCTAGGCAGAGCTCTCGGATGCCACCAGTAAGTCTTTCTCTTTGCCTTTAGTTATTTTCCTCTGAAAATGCAGCCATCACGAGGACCTCAGGAAGAACAAGGGAGGTGAGGTTCCTGAAAAACATTCATTTCTTCTGAGACATTTACCCTCCACTGGACCATCCACTAGCACGGCAATATTTCTATACAATCCTGCCCAGTTTTCACTTGAAATATGTTATCTACAGGACACCTGGCACTCCACTAGGTGCTAGAATATTTTGAAAGACTAAAAAATTGAGAACCTGAGTAATGAATATCCAGGAGGAGAATTTCAGATACCAGGAAGGCTACAGGGGAAAGCATTTTAACTCTATTTATAGACAACCCTACCTTATCCCCTCCCCTACTCTCTCCCAAAAGAGAGAGTCATATGAAGGTTGGCTTGCATGACCATATATTGGATACTAGAGCCTAGCACATTCTGTGAGTCCAAAATCTCTGTGTTGTCTGATCATGAGCCTTTCAAAGCATGGCATTTTACCAAACATGAGAATCACCCACAAAGTACAATGTGTATTATGTACACACACACACACACACACACACACAAATATATACATACAAATAAGCCTAGGAAATGTATTGTTCTGCTCAGCATGGAACTGGCAGAAGATGGTGGATCTGGTCACCAGAAGCTTAACTGCAATAATCAGTAAGTATCAGAGTGCCTGGGTGGCTCAGTCAGTTAAGCAACTGCCTTCTGCTCAGGTCATGATCCCAGAGTCCTGGGATCAAGCCCCATGGTGGGCTCTCTGCTCAGTGCAGAGTCTGCTTCTCCCTCTGCCTCCCTTTACCTCTGCTCATGTTCACTCACACTCTCCTTCTCTCAAATAAAATCTTTAAAAAAATAAAATTAAAATAATCAATAAGTATCTAGAAATAGCAGGTAGCCATCTTTCATAACAAACATTTCTCTTACAGAATAAATTTTCGTAACATGAACTGGACATGATTTGGCGTAACAGGATGATGAGCATAACTAACATTTATTGGGAATTTACTTTGTGCTCAAGAATGTTACATTCACTGTGAGTGATTCTCATCACGACTGAGTTAGGTAATGTTTTATCTCCATTCTACAGATGAGAGAACAAAAGATTTAAGTGACATTTCAAGGCTAAACAGCAGAGAAATAAGCTGGGATTTGAAGCCACAGGGCCTGACTTTAGAGGCAAATTTTTCTGAAAAGGCTAGGTAATAAATGTTTTAGGCTTTCCAGGCAATACAACCTTTGTTGTAACTACTCAACTCCACCATTTGATAGTCATTGGACAACAGGAGGTGGATGCAAATGAGCATGGCTGTTTACCAATAAAACTTTATTTATGGGCACTGATATTTGAACTTCCTAGAATTTTCACACATCATAAAATTTATTTTGGGGGTTTTTCCAACCACTTAAAAATGCAAAAACTATTGTTGTGGTTGAATCAAAAATGGGTGGTGGGCTAGACTTGGTTGGCAGGCTGTAGTCAGCAGACCTTTGCTATACGCTACTTTCTAGTCATGATATCTTGGGAAGGTCTCTCAATGCCTTAGTGTCTTTTTTTTTTTTTTTTTTAAGATTTGACTTATTTATTTGATAGAGGGAGAGAATGAGAGAGAGTGAGCATGAGAGGGGTAAGGTCAGTGGGAGAAGCAGACCCTCTGCTGAGCAGGGAGTTCGATGCAGGACTTGATCCCGGGACTCCAGGATCGTAACCTGAGAGCTGAAGGCAATTGCTCAAGCAACTGAGCCACCCAGGTGCCCAATGCCTCAGTGTCTTATTCTTAATCACTAGGCTATGACACCCTGAGTGACAGAGTACAGTAAGTCATTTGCTCACTTACGTGTTCATATTTTCATGTAACAGATATTTATGGGACCATGCACTGGGGTAGAAGCTGAAGATGCTAGATTCAGCCCCATCCCTCAGCGAGCTTACATTTCAGTGGGAGTAACGGATAAGCAAGTGTTGTATGTGGCAAGTGTCTCATGGCAATGCAGAGAGTGCTATGGGACAACTAACTCTGGAATAAGGAGCTCAGAATGTCTCAAAGTCATCACGAGAGAGACTTTAGGGACACAGGTAGTTCCATTCCAGGAGGGGGCCCCAATGCTTATGGTCATGCATCCTACCCTCTTGGGAGACTGAAGGATTATCTGAATCACAGAATCTAGGTCATTGCTCTAATTCCTTGACGAAAGAGGTATTTGTTTTGTGTAGCTGTGTAACATGTTACCATATACTTAACAGCTTAGAACAACACACATTTATTATCTCACAGTTTCCACGGGACGGGAGTCTGGACATGGCTTAGCTGGCTCCTCTGTTTGGGGGCCCACGAGGTGTGATCAAGGGATCAGTGGGGCCACATGCTCATCTAGAGGTTTGGCTGGAGAAGAATCAGCCTTGGAAATCACTTACATTGTTGGCAGGATTCATTTTCCTGTGGCTGTGGAAATCGGGGTGGCTTGCCTCTTCAAGGCTAGCAGGGATCAGAATGACTCTTCTCAGAGTCATACAAATATAAGTACATATCAACAATGAAGGGAGTGACAGCCGATCACCATTGCCATATGACATAACTTAATCAAGGAATCTGTCATGTGTTGGCAGAAGCAAGCTGCAGTCCTCCCATACTCAAGGAGGAAGAGACCTTCCAGGGCACTATACCAGGAGGCAGAGCTCATGGGGGTCGTCCTAGGATGCTGAGGCCACAAAGACTTCAGGCACACAGGACTGACAGCATACGTGGCTCATGTGGTCTATGTGCTAAAAGAGCTTAGAACAGTGTCTGGCACGGAAGGGGCTCGCTATCATTATCCTTATCATCTGCCACTGTCACTATGAGGAAGGTTCCCATCCATAATTCATCCTGCTCAGAGTGTCATTCCTCTCTCCAAGGTGATCTGGGATATTGCTATGCAGAGAGCAACTTCTCTTCTCTCTCTCCAGGGACTTCCACACATCACGCTGAGTCCACATCCCCTTTGATGGCTTGGAATCTTGGAGCGGACCTAGCGGTCCTGTGCTATATCACTGTCTAGGTGGAAATGCTTCTGTCAGAGATGGGTTTGGTCAACTTGTGCCCATAAGCCTTGAACTCCCAAATTCCAAATGCTAATTTTCTTTGTTTCAACAGATTCATCTCATAATCTTACTGCGTACCTCCTGCATGTCACAGATTACTCCTTCTCCTTCTTGGTAGATTTGCTCCAACTCCTATCCCCAGAATTATCTGCTATTTTGACTGCTGTAATTTGTATTCAGTATCACTTTTACCCCCATTCTATTTAAGACTGAGTCCATTTTTTTTTACAAGCAGTATCTAAAGTTTGAAGTGTCAGAGAAATAGCGCATCTCATTGACCCTCTCATACATAACCTTAGGAGTGCATTTGACTGAGCTTTTTCCTCTCTCCTTCTATTTCCTACTATCTTTTCCTGCCATTGAGATTCAGAATTGCTCTGTGCCCTCCCTCTTTTAGAATCAACTCTCAAAAAAGGATGGGGGGTGTGCAGCTGGGTGGCTCAGTCAGTAAGCATCCATCTCTTGATGTCAGCTCAGGTCATGATCTTGGGGTCCTGGGATCGAGCCCCATCTTGGCTCCGTGCTCAGTGGGGAATCCATTTGAGGAGTCTCGCTCTCCCTCTGCTTCTTCCCCTTCCCCCACTCATGCGCACACCCTCTCTCTCTCAAATGAGTAAATAAACCTTTTTTTAAAAAAAAAAAAAAAAAAAAAGGAAACAAAGAAAGAAAGAAACTTCTGGTACTTTAGCTGACTATCTTTTCTTTTTTTGTGCTTCTGACTTTCCAGGAATACTTTCTGATTCAAGTGACTGTTACCCTATCATTAGTAATAACAATTAATATTAATATTGATGATATTAATAAAAACTGCCACTGCTAGAGCTCTAATTACATTCCAAAGTCATCTGTTCTAAGACATATTTATACATATGTATATAAAACAGGAGCATCTCAGTGGCTCAGTCAGTTAAGCATCTGCCTTTGGCTTGGGT
This sequence comes from Mustela nigripes, assembly GCF_022355385.1. NCBI lineage: Eukaryota > Metazoa > Chordata > Mammalia > Carnivora > Mustelidae > Mustela > Mustela nigripes. The sequence continues at coordinate 26,403,127 of NC_081567.1, forward strand.
CATGATCCCAGGGTCCTGGGATCGAGCCCCACCTTGGGCTCCCTGCTCAGCGGGGAGCCTGCTTCTCCTCTCCCTCTGCTCACCACCATGCTCGCTCTCACTCTCATTCTCTCTCTCTCTCACTCTCGCTCTATCTCAAGTGAATAAATAAAATAAAAATAAATTAAAAAAAAAAAAAAAACAGTGATCCCTGCAAAGCTTCAACATGATGCCAGGTTCTGTGCTAAGTAAGCCTGGCATAAAGAATGGGTTACCTAAACCAGCCCAGTCCCTGATTCCTGGGCTCACTCTCTGTTGAGTACTGAACCACATAAGATTGCCAATATTTAACCACTTCTTCATTTGCAAGAGTGGCAATCTCATAATCTCATAATCTCTCTTAAATGATTACACCGAAATACAATTATTATCTAGGAGCCATGCAGAAAAAAATGTGCAATTCTACATAAAAGCAAAACAGGGGAAACTGACTAAATCTCAGGTTCAGGATGGTGTTGGGGAGATGCTTCTTCTCCAGCACTATGTTGCTGCCCAAGTGGGGGGAATTCCAGTGATGCCACAGCCCTGCCGTCCTCCACCGTCCTCCACCGTTGAGTTAGGGAGAGAACCGTTACTGGGTCCCCTTCCTTCTCCTTCCTCTCAGCAGTCTAACCCCCCAGATCTGCTTTGCTGGGTCCTCCATGCTTGTGTTTTTATTGTGGCAAAATCCACACAACATAAAATTTGCCACTTGACCCATGTTAAGGATGCAATTTAGTGGCAGTGACGCACATTCACACCACGGTGCAACCATCACCAGCCACCTCCAGAACTTTCTTTCGTCTTCAGACTGAAATTCTATCCCCATTAAATTCGCCCCCATTCTGCCCTCCCCCAAGCCCTGACAACCACCTCCACCTCCAGTCTCTATGAGTCTGACTACTTCAGATATATCATATAAGTGGAATCATATGGCATTTGTCTTTTGGCAACTGCCTTATTTTACCAACCATAATCTCCTCAGGGTTCACCCATCTTGGCGCCTCCTGTGTCAGAACTGCCTTCCTCTTTCTAAGGCTAAATAATTTGCCTCTATATGCATATACCACATGTTCTTTATCTAGTTATCCATCCATTAGAACACACCTGGGTTGTCGCTCCCTTCTGGCTAATCCTGAAAATGTTGCTATGAACATGGGGATGCAAATATCTGTTCAAGTTCCCGCTTTCAATTCTTTTTTTTTTTTTTTAAGGTTTATTTATTTGAGAGAGAGAGAGCATGTATGTGCAGGGAGGGGCAGAGAGAGAGACAGAGACAGAGACATACTTTAGCAGACTCCTCACAGAGCATGAAGCCCGATGCAGGGCTCAAACACCCAACCCTGAGATCATGACCTGAACCAAAACCAAGAGTTGGATGCTTACCCAGCTGCACCTCCTCCTCCAGGGCCCCTCCTACTTTCAGTTCTTCAGGGAACGTACCCATAAGTGGAACTGCTGGACCAGAAGGAAATTCTATTTTTAATTCTTTGAGAAACTACCACACTGTTTTCCACGGCAGCAGTGCCGTTTTCAGTCCCCAACAGCAAGGCACAAGGGCTCCAATTTCTCTATATCCTTGCCAACATTTCTTTTCTTGGTAAGAGCCATCTTCATGGGTGTCAACCAGTATCTCACTGTGGCTTTTATTTGCATTTGGTTTGCATTTCCCTAATGATGAATGATGTTAAGCATCTTTTCTTGTGTCTACTGGCCAACTGTAGATCTTCTTTGGAAAACTGTCCATCCATATCTATCTATTGCCCAACTTTTCATCAGGTTGCTTGTTGTTATATTGTAGGAGTTCTTCACATTGTCTAAATATTAACCCTTTATCAGATAGAAGTTTTGCAAATATTTTCTCCCATTCCATGAGTTGCCTTTTCACTCTGTTGACAGCAACCTTTGAAGCAAAGTGATGAATTTTGGTGTAGTCCAGTTTTCCTTTCGTTGCCTGTGCTTCTGGAGGCCAATCATGCTTCAGTTTTGCAGAGGCAGACCCACCCCTGGGGATCATGCGAGGACCTACACCACTGAGAGTGCAGTTCATTCTGGGTGTGGTGGTAAGAATCTCACTTATCCACAGAAATAAGCCCTATTTGCTCACATCAGCTTTTCTGGTTTAACAAAGAGATATTTTGATCTCCAGAACAATTATTCCTTGCCTTTTCCTTAATTCATGTGGTACTAATTTATGCCTTTCTCCTAATACCAAGGATGTAGGAGAATGTGATTTTAGCATGATATTGAAAGGATGCACAGAAGTTGATGAATTGGAAGCAGAAGAGAAGGGCAAATCATTTGAGGCAGACAGGAGAGAAGATACAAATGCGTTGTAATAAGAGAAATACAATGTCATTGAGTAAATGAAAAAAAGCACAAGAGGGGCTGGAAAAGGTAGAGAGAAGTCAGCAAAGAGGACATTGCCAGCAAGGAGCAGACCCAGAGCCCCACATCAGCAGGATCTTGTGGGGTAGTGTGCCTGCCCTTGGCCAGAGGTAAGCCTGCTTTCCATGATCCCTAAAGGTTTTCACTCATTGGTTACCCTGATTCCTGAGTATGAATAATAGAATCAACAGATTTCTCCCAGAAGATGAGGATTCCTATTGAATAACACAGATAAACATGTCATTTTACTGACACCAAAGCCTTAGGTAAAAAAAATGTTTTGGGGCGCCTGGGTGGCTCAGTGGGTTAAAGCCTCTGCCTTCAGCTTAGGTCATGTTCCCAGGGTCCTGGGATCAAGCCCCACATCGGGCTCTCTGCTTGGCAGGGAGCCTGCTTCTTCCTCTCTCTCTGGGGAGTGATCCCTGGATGACGGCCATTAAGGAACACACTTGATATAATAAGCACTAGGTGTTATAAGTAACTCATGAATCACTAAATTCTATCCCTGAAACTAATAATACACTAAAAGTTAACTAAATTGAATTTTAAAAAAAGAAATATAAACATTGTCTGGGACACCTGGGTGTCTCAGCTGTTCAACTCTTGGTATCTACTCGGGCCATTATCTCATGAGTTGTGAGATCGAGCCCCATGTGGGGCTCTAGGCTCAGTGTGGGGTCTGCTTGAGAGTCACGCTCCTTTTCCTTCTGCCCCTCACCCAGCTCACGTGTGTGCTTGGGCTCTCTCTTTTGCTCTCCCAAAAATAAATAAATAAATCTTTTTAAAAAAAGAAAAGAAAAAAAATACTTTCTCCTAGTCCTTGGCAAGGAGTTCGAGTAGATGAATAAGGAGGATCTTTTTTTTTTTTTTAAGATTTTTTTTTTTTTTTTTTTAAATTTATTTGTCAGAGAGAGAGCGAGCGAGAGTGAGCACAGGCAGATAGAGTGGAAGGCAGAGTCAGAGGGAGAAGCAGGTTCCCCGCGGAGCAAGGAGCCCGATGCGGGACTCGATCCCAGGACGCTGGGATCATGACCTGAGTCGAAGGCAGCTGCTTAACCAACTGAGCCACCCAGGCGTCCCAAGATTTTTATTTTTAAGTAATCTCTACACCCAACATGAGGCTCAAACCTACAACCCCAAGATCAAGAGTGGCACGGTCCCCTGACTGAGCCAACCAGGAGCCCCAGTGAATGAGTTAGATCTTAATAAACAACACTTCCCTCTGATGCTTGAATCAATCCGCAGCACCCAGGACTACACAGAGGTACCTCACTGCTTTACTACCCACAACTTCCGTAGGAGGATGGGTACCATTATTAACCCTGTCCTGCAGATGAAAACACCAAGAGATTAAAGAAGTGAGAAGAATTCCCAACAGTCATCACACTACTGCGTAGTAGAAAGATGAAAAACCACTCTGACGCCAGAATTCACATTTCTCATCATTATAACAACGGCCTCATTTACAGAAGAGGCAGCTTTGCCTAGCTCAGTTAAAAAAGACCCTTCCCTAAATATGAGATTTTCATGTTGCTTTGACCCTTTATTCAGCGACCTCCAGACCCTGATGACAGACCTCCGGCGTGTGTACGAAGTTCTCCTGAGTGGGAACGAGGAGGGAGAAAAAGGGAAGACGGACGCACTGTGGAGAAGGATGTGTATAAAGAAAGAAGACACCATGGAAGGAAAAAGGGGAGTTATCCCCCTCCCCCAAAGAGCATCTATCTTTCTAAAGCTACTTAGCCCCAATTCTTTGTCATCCAGATATTAGCTTCTCCTACCCAAAAGCGAGAAGCAGAGTTAAAGACAGAGAATTAAAAATAAGACTAGCTCTTTCTCATTCATTCACTTTTGACATTAATTCATGGAGGCCCTTCTCTGCACCCGGCACTGTTCAAGGCATCTGGGATAGATCAGTGGGCCAGACAAGGATCCCTCCCCACATTAAGTCCTACTGAAGAGAAACGGACAATACCCAATAACCAAAATATAAAGAGTAGGCCCAAAGGGTCTGAAATAAGTCTTTCTCGCCCCTTTATCACTTCAAATCTGGTCACTGTAATAGCATTCATGAAATGTCTGCTCTGCAAAAGACTTGACTTTAGATGTTGATCTCACATAGCTCACTTGAATGAGTCTATCCGGTGGACACTGTTATAATCCCCATTTTACAGATGGGTAAGCAGAAGCTTAAAAAGGAATCTGTCTAACGGCCAATGACTAGTAAGTGGCAGATCCTAGATTTGAACTCCAATAGTCTAATTCCAAAATCTGTTCTGTAAGTACTAGACAGACCAGCTCCTGGGATTAGGTTCCAAGGTATTAACAAGAGAAATGGACTCTATATGCAATTCAAAAAGAAAAGGGATTATCAGAAGAATATCCAATAGCTCACATAGTAAAAAAGGAAAGAGAAAATCTACTTTGAAAACAGGGAAGAATCAGGGAGAAACAGGCAAATTGTAGTCAAAATCTCACCCCAGGAGAATCCAGTAGGAGTGTGTCTACCTCCTCCACAGTCCATGTCATGGTGTCAACAGCTCTAGATCACAGTCCTAGGAAAGGGCACGCTCCTGGCTGAGCTTGTTCTAGAGCCTCATTCTATCCTCTAGGAATCATGCAAAGCAAGTACCTGGCCTTTCAGCTTCTATAGGAGAAGCAGTGCCCAGGCACGTCTCCCAGACAGTCTGTAGCGAACTCCTTGAACACGGCAAGAGGGGAGCACCACCCTCACAAGTTTCTGTCATACTGGTGCCCCACCTGCCCTATTATCTGCTTAATATTTCTCTCCAAATACGGTCCACGTTTTTACTTAATTTACTTTAAAAGGAAACTTTATGTTACTGCTAAGAACACAGGTCTGAAGTGATGGCTCTATTTTGTCTTATAATAATCACTAAAATAACCAAGGAACTCTGGAAGTTTCTTCAGTTGACCCAGGAATCACCAAGAGCATCCTGGGCTCCCGGAGATGCCGCTCTAATAGGAGTAATGTTGTGCTCATTCCCCACGAGGATGGCTGAGTGTGCGGTGACATCAGGAGAGACTACTGGAGGCTCCACGTTTAACGCCAGAATTCAGAGTCAGGGACCTCTGGCAAATCTACCTTTGCGCTCTCTCCTCTTCCTTGATTAGGCTTCAGTGGAGCCCCACGGCTCCCTTGCTTCCTGGCCCCCTCAACGGTGGCATTAAGGAACAAAGACAGTAACGCGGGCACAGCCCCTCCTTGGGTTTGGGACATGAATGACCTTCTCCGCATTTCCCAAAATGCTATTTCGGCTTTACATTTATTTCCCTTTGAGAAACAGAATTCTAAGTCTCTTGAACCCACTTTATTTCCCTTATCCCAGACCCACAGCCTCGGCAGACGGACCAAATAAGCAAATGAGCAAACAAACATAAGCCTTACCAAAAACAGGGGTGGGAATGGGAGATGGGGGGGGCGATTTTGCTCAAGAAATGCACTCCTTCCCCTGCTGTTCAAGCGATGAGGAAATTGATTTACACAACTTGCATCCACCTAGGACTACGCTGGCACCGCAAGGATACAAACGCTGCATAAAAACGACTTTCTCTCTGCACAGAAAGTTCTGACAACAGACCTGCAGTGCATGCAGAACAGGACACCCAGCTGGAAGGACAAGGGCCTCTGGAGGAAGCGGAGCAGGAGATGCCACACATCCCTGCCCTGCAGGAGAATTCCCCCCTTCCCTCCTGCCCAAATCCCTCTTCCTCCTCTGGCTCCTTCTCTCTCTCCCTCTCATAGCTCTCTCTCGCCCCCTCCCGCTCCCTCCTCCCTACCTCTCCCAGAGGGTGCTGATGAGCTGGTGGCCTGGAGAAGCCTGGACGGAGCTCCAGAGGTGCCGTCCTGGAACAGAAGCTGCCAGGCCAGCTTCCCTGACCTGGGAGAGCTGCTCGCAGCACATGGGATCCTCCACCCCAGCCACAGACTGGCCCAGAAAATCATCTCAGAGCATTTAGTCCTTAAGCCTCCCGCTTAATACAGTTGACTGAACGAGATAATCAATTAATTAATAAGTCACACTGCTCTAGACTAATACATATGCCAACACAGCAAGAAATGGGAAAAGCGCAAGGGGAAACGGAGAAAGCAAAGAGGCTTCCTGTGCCAGAGGAGAGTATTTACTTGGAGTGCGGCGCAAGTTCGGCAAACATCTGCTTATTCTGGATACGAGCAACCAGGGAACTCAAAATAAGCAGAAAGGTTTTCCTGGAATTTTAAAAGAACCGTTGATGCTCTTAACCACAAGATGCTCGGGCCTTATAAGATCTTGAAGTGCTCTCTGACTCCGATTTTTTTTTTCCCCTATAGAGTCTTAGAATAAAGTGAGTTCCAGCTTTCTGAAAAATCAGCTAGAAGGGTATGTTCTCTGGACGGTTTCCAGCTAAGGTGGATATTCTGTCCACGAGTACTCCTTCTCAATGATTCCAGGGCATGAGCACAGGGTGGGGGTTTATGCTAAGAAGGCTGCCTTGTGGTTTGGAGAACTGTGACCTTGGCCTCTAGAAAACCAGGTAGGAACCCTGGTTCTTCACCTACCAGAGGTCGGAAAACCTGGGCAAGCCTCTCAGAGCCTCAGCTTCCCAATCTGTGTAATGGGAAAAGCATTTCGTCTTCACAAAGTGGCTGTGGTTGCGACTGCGTGCTTTGGGGGTCAGGGAGAAGCACTCGAATGCAAGGAACAATGACTGTCATTTATATAACAACAGGCTCTCAGGTTTGAGTTCTTCTCTCGTGCTCCCTCCCCCACCTTCCCTTCCCCTTGCCTGCCAGGGAGCATAATATTCATGCTCTTACTCATGGAAATTGCATCTCTCCGTTAGTTCTTCTTACAGAAAAAATTTCATCTAAATCCATTACGATCTTTTAGGCAGTATGCCTACTTTAAAGGTGTTATTAGTTAACGATTTTATTTCAAGATGTTGGTCTGAGGGGGAAAAAAGCTAGACCTTAGCCATTTGGTGACGCATTTTGAGAGTAAGAGTGGGTTTCATTAGCCTCAGCCCACTCCCAAACTATCAACAATGGCAGAGAGAGAGGAAGTCAAACAACCATGAAATATCCATCAAATAAGCCAAGGCCAAGATCTCTACTGGACTTAGGAAAGCTATAATAAGTTCAAAAGACAATGCCTTGCCCACAAACTCAATACCCATCCAAACAGCAAGTTTACACTCTGCTCAGCCTCAGGGAATGGGAATGTTTTGAGTGTTTTGAGACTTTTCCCTATTACCCCTTAGCCCTCAGAGAATAGGCATCTGATGTAGATAGCCGATAGGCAGACAGACGGACAGACAGATGATGGGATGGATGCAAACTAGAATCCATTTACATGCATTCGTTCTCCTGGGCACAGGGGGACACAAGACAAAGGGACTGAAGAGAAGTCTGAGTGTGACTGATTAGAAGGAACCTCAAACTACTCTTGCCCCACCTTCTCATATTTAAAAAACTGATAGTGAGAGGGGAACCAACTCACCCCCGGTCACAAAGCCACCAGTGCAATGGTGACTGGTACCAGCAAATAGGCATTAAGTACCTACTGTGTGCCAGGTTTTGCACAATCCTTCCAGAACAATCAGAATGCGGGTCTTATGGATCAGAAGACTAAGGTTCAGACAGGTAAAGCAGCAGCACCCAAGATCACTTGGCTGGTAAGAGGCAAAGACAGTTCTGGAACACGAAAGGTACCCTGGCCTACATGGAACCCAAACGCCTCATCTCTAATACAGTACAAGGTCTCTGTACATTTGAACCTGAAATTTTAATTTAAAATGGTACTTACATTCCAGTTGTTAATTGGAAAGTTCCCTTTTTTTTTTTTAAATGAGCATATGGAAAAATAATTATCTCCCCAAACCGCGCATTGCCTTTTCTCAAGTGAAGTCTGCTGCCAGCGCTGAGACTAGCTCAGCTGGGGCTGGGCTACCCGAGCTGAGTCGGGGGCCTGTCACTGTGTATATAACAGCACGGACAATGTCAGGGAGCAGTTAGTGCTCCCCTCCACGAGCACATGTTTCCAAATTGCCCTTGACAGGTTATGAGCAGAGCATTTCAAAGGGATGCATTAAATACCAGCATGAGCGCCGTGAGAGTCTGCCTTTCAGCTTCCTGGGGCTGGCACTCTGATTTCCTCCAGTGCCTTTTGGGTTTGCCTTCGCTTCTGTAAGGAAGTCCACAGTGACTCCTGGGGCAAGCTGGTCTGGCTCCAGGGTTACTCTCCTTGCCTCTGAATACTAGCCCAGCAGAGCTACAAGCTGCTGAGGTACATGGTCTCTGAGACCAAGAGAAGCAGGTTCAAATCCTGATTCTACTGTTTACCAGCTATGTGGCCCTAGGCAACCTCCATAGCCATGCAGTTCTTCAAATATGGAACAGGGCTGTTAAAGGTTTCCTCCAGAGGTTGTGGTGAGGAGTAAATAAGTATGTTGATAATAGCTCAGTTTATTCATGACTCATTATATTCCCCACTCTTCATTAAGCACTGAACATGCATGTATCACTCCTGTAATTCTGAGAGAAATAGGTGGTATTATTACCCCCACGTCACAGAGAGGAAACTGAGTCACAGAGAGGTTACACATACCCTCTCAGCCTCTCAAATTTTATCTTTTTGTCATGTGGTTATTGTGTACATTTTATATGCAATCTTTCCAGTAATAAATGAAAACTCACATTATGACACATATTTAATCCCAAAAGGAGAATTCTGCCATATGCAAAATGCAGCAGTTCTAGCAATTTACAAGTGACTAATGACTTAAGAAATGACAGTCTGATGACATTTGGTCATACATAGTTAAATCTTTCAAAAAAACAACAACAACAACAAAAAAAAAAAACCAATAACAACAACAACAAAAAAAAAACACAAAAATAAACCCTTTCCCACTCTCAAATTTAAACCTAGTAAGGGGTGCTTCGCAAAGTGGCCCTCTCTTGATAGCCCATGATTTTCATAGCTACTGTCCTTCCTGTCCAGCCTCATTTCTCTATGCATTCCCCAAAACCTTCTCTGCCCAGCTGTGCTCGTCTTTCAGCTCCTTGATGGCTATGATCACTCTTACTTCAGGGCCTAACTACGCTCCTCTCTACATGGGTATTGTTTCTCCCGCACGTAATTCTCTGGAGATCTCTCTGTCCCCATGCCCAGAGTTTCCTTCCATAGGGCAGGGCTCATGGTCAGGATGGACTCGCTGACCCTGCTCACCATTCCAAGAGGCTGAGCTGACTTCATTTCCTCTTCTCTCCAGGTGGGTCATCACTTTTTGGTGATCCAGGAAAAAAAAAGTTAAAAAAGCAATCAAGGTGAAACAATGTCACGATGGCTAGTAACCCAGGCCAGCTTACAAAAGCCACTAGAATGACCTCCATTATCACGCCGTCAAGGATTTCCTCCATGGATCAATGCCAAGAGGTAGGACAAGTGAAGGAGTGTGAATTCACAAGCATTCTATTTATACATCCTGGTTACAACAATACTGATAGAAGAAGGCACTACCACCAAGAAGTTCCTGCCTATAAAACTCAATGCATTCTCTTTTGGTCACAGATTCAAACTTTCCAATGATCTCCATTATTGCCTTCCGGGAAAATTTCTCCTGGACTTACTTCCAGTGATTTTCTTTTCTTGTGACTGTGAAAATATCAAAACTGCAACATCTCTTCTTCTTTACCATGCCTGGCTCTCTGACCATCTCTCTGGCAAAGACTTCATCTTATCAGCAGGTTATGACTGCTTAAGTCTACTATTTCAATACTATTTATAAGAACAAAACAAAATACACAAAATATTCCCTACCACATAGAACCTCTTCCAGTTGTCACTTACTCCCTGATAATAATAGTTATAAGCAAACACTGTAAATGTGTCAGGTACAGTCCTGGCATTTTACATATACTAATTCACTAAACTTCAAAATAACTCTAGTGGCAAGTAATATTATTATCATCCCTATTGTGTAGATGCAGAAACTGAGACACAAGAGGTAAAGTGATTTTCGCAGTATCATAAAGGTGGTTAAGTCTGAATTTGAACTTGAACTCAGGCTGTCTGGATCCCATAGTCCTAAACCACTATACGTTGCTACTCTTGTTTACAGGATACCTGTCTACACATATTGCTTAACCTAATAATCTCTCATTTTAATTCACTTAACTCCTGATCAGCACATTCCGTGCGTATAATTTTAAATTGCCATGGAAATTCAAAGAACAGGGTGCTACGAGAAAGAGAAACACTGAGGACCTAATTTTGATCTGGGGAGTAAAGGAAGTGCTCTCTGAAGAATGGAACTCGAATGGGGACCTGAAAGATGAGGAAGGGTCAAGCACACAAGACCTCGGGTAGAAAAATGTTCGAAGACATGAGAATAGCTTAGCCAAACCCTAAAGACAGGAAAGTAACTGGCAGTAAAGAAGCGATCTAAAAACTTGGTGATTAGAACAGGTAAGAGCAAAGTGGAGGGTGGGGGCGACCAGTTCAAGGGATTTGGCAGTGCATATGGATAAAGAACCAGTAACCAGAGAGAGAAATGTTTGGGGGGTTGGTGGCTAAGACAAGAAGTCATTTGAATGTGTAAGGGGTGACAGCACGGGGAAGAAAAGACTTAGATACACAACACAGAGGGAAACAGTATTTTATTAAAAGCTCCCCAGGTGACCCCAATGGTATCAGAAGTAAAATGAGTACCACCTGATGTGATCCTTGAGGGACACCCAGCAGAGTGACAGAATTCCAGAAGGACAGGGAGGGCAGACAATCGAATGAAAAGAGAATAAAAGAAATCAGGGAATCCGTCATCCTTAACGCCAAATCCATTATTTTTCTCTCTAGACCTTCTCCCACCTTTTCCTTCCATCACTCACAATGGAAGTTCACAGGATGACAGAATCGCAGGTCACAAAGCTGCTCACCAGACAATGAAGGAACCAAGGATCAGAGTGGGTGAATCACACGGCCAGATGGCTCCGTGGTTTGTCCCCGCCCCTTCTGTCCTACAGAACCACACATACGAAACCTTGAAGCTATGCTAGGTAAGGTAGGGTGATACCCAGAAGTCAGCCATGGAGCCTCAGCCCCCATGGATCCCTTAATGGGTCTTGTTTGACCAACCTCATAAAGCTACAGAATAAGGCTCCTCTTTCTTTTGTACTAGAAGTGTCAAGAGCCTCTCCAGCCATTTATTTGATGGAGAGGTTGCTAAATGTTATGGCAAACAGCCCCATCAATCTGGGTAATCGCTGAGTGTTAGTGTCTGCTGAAACCCTAAGACCTCACCAACCTGCAAGGAAAAGTTTTCCTGACCTCCAGAGCGTGCTGTGCATGATTACCAGGAACAGAAAAGTCATGGGCTTCGATGGACCCTGGCCTGGAGCTAAGGGGTATTCTACCGGAGCCGTGATTCTGCTGCTGACTTGCGTGGCCTTGAGGAAATCACTTGATCTCTCCAGGGAAACTTTTACTAGATGGGAAAAGGGGCCAATACAAATAATCCGAAACATGTGTACACAGACTTCAGAAGCAAGTGTATCCTTTCAGAGCTGGGTGACACCAGTGAATTCTTTCTAGCAACTAACTGTGGCTACAACAGTGTTTGCTGCTGAGTAACAACCACAAAATCCCAGTGGTGTGCAACAGTGAGAATTCACAGAGCTCATGCATCATCCACAGTTTGGGTGATGGAGGTTCAGCTGGGCTGGCTGGTGGAACCTGGGCTTGGCTGGAGTCTCTGGCTCTGTTCCGTGTGAGTCCCACCCTCTTCCGGCTCTAGCCAACTAGCCCAGGTAGACACCTCTCATGATGACGGCGGGGATGTGAAAGAGCAGGCAGAAACACACGAGGCCAGGGGCTCAGTGGGTTACAGCCCCTGCCTTCAGCTCAGCTCATGATCCCAGGATCCTGGGATCGAGCCCCACATCAGGCTCTCTGCTCAGTGGGGATCCTGCTTCCTCCTATCTCTCTGCCTGCCTCTCTGCCTACTTGTAATCTCTGTCAAATAAATAAATAAATCTTTAAGAGAAACAAAACAAAACAAAACACGAGACCTCTTAAAGCTCAGGCACACTGTTACTCTCATCTTATTCTATTGCCCAAGCAGTCCACGTGGCCAAACCCAAAGTCAAGGGACAGGGAAATGTACTCCATTCCTTTGGTGCCAGGAGCGACCAAGTCATGTGGGACAGGACATACACAGAGAGAGGAGCCAGGGAGCTGGTCTGCTTTTCCAACCAGTTTTCCCCTTGCCCCACCTGGAATGAGCCCCCACCCACCTAGCTAAACCTGACCTATTCCACAAGTCCCAGACCAGCAGCCCCCCTCCTCCACCACATGGAGCCCTGCAGCTGACTAGAGCTGTTCCAATTCTCTGGACCTTAACAGAATGTGTCTTTCTCGGCACCCCCGATGCTGGAGCTCAAACAGGGGCTGGGTGACAGATTCAGCTCTCCGTGAAGGGGATGTGGTGTTGGCACTTAGCTTTCCCAAGAAGAGAAGGAAGTATTAACTGTTTCTGATAGAACAGTCTGACTTAAAACGCCTGGAGAGCTGAGTGGTGGGACTCCCTTTCTGGGGTCACAGTGGGAACCAAGCTGCAGCCCACCAGCAGATGGCGCTGTGCTTTGTTGCGATGGCCCCACAGCAGCCTTGCTGGGGTACCAATGGCTCACGGTGCCCCCTTCGGCTGGTGTCAGAACCTTCATTCTCCTAGAGGTCCGGGCCCAGTGGGGCTCAGGAGCAGATATCATCAGGTTCCTTTAGAGGATTGTGAACCTCTCCTGTCAGCCACAATACCCCAAACTTCCTTGTTGAACAATGTGTCCCCGGATAAAACCAATCAGTGCACAGACAAGTGTGGATGACAATTTAGATTTCAGACCTCAATTTAGATTTCTTCAATCCACCCCCAACTCTAAATATAATTTTCTTAAGTGAGAAAAATATTTAGAAGAGATAAAACTGGGAAAAAAACAAGATGAAGCCATAAGCAGGACGAACACTCAACATTAATTATATTGCATCCCTGCTAATACCCAGCTTTCAAGGAGCTAGGAGGAGAAACAAATGCGTGGATGGCCCCAGTTCAGCTTCTGCCACAGAGATCAATGGCTGAGTCTCCTTTCTCCCATCTTTGGATGTTCCTTATCAGGTTCCTGGATTTTCCAGGTCTCACACACTCTGGCTACAGGACCAGGCCAGCTGGGTCTCAAAATAAATACCGTCTGACCCCCGCAGAGATTGCCTCTCATCCCCCAGGGCCACTCTCTCAAAGTCCTGTTCTGCCACTTTCTTCAACATCGGAGGCAGCCCAGCCCCCTGCACACCAGACTGTAGACTCTTACCTTGTCTCCCTCCTAAGTGCCCAGGGACCATTTTGCACACACGTCTCAGCAGCGGCTGCAGCAGACACCGTAAACCTATGAGCAGAATTCATTAGCTCCATAACAGGTCCTGGGGCTCATCCTGCCCAGCACTCTGCTTCCTCGAGGTAACTGCGGGCTCCGGCACAGAAAAGAAAGAGAGTCCGGCAGCCGCTGATGCCCCACGGTGGCTCCGGTGGCCACTTGGAGCACATCAAAGTGGGCTCCTGACCCTGCAGGCACGTACCAGAGCCCGGGAGACACACTTCTGGCCTGGTCGTGCTGCCTATGCTCAGAGTATGATTTAGTACATTTCTTTCCACGCCATTCTAGCAAGTGGGGACCTAGAAAGATTTGCTAATTGGCATCACAAGTCCTAGCATGCCATGATCTCTGCAGAGCACTTTGTTACTCTAATTGTTTGGAGACCCATTTTCATATCCCAACACCAGGGGCCAGAGACTCTATAATAACCTGAAGGCAAGAGATGCTAAACATTCTCACTGCCACTGCTATGGACAGAACGCAGTTTGCCATTTCAGCTGTGGCAGGCCAGAACAATTCTAGGGACATCTGTGATCTAGGAAGCTCCTTCCAATGGGTCAGGGTCCACAGGAAGAAGGGATCAATCAGGGTTACTCCAAAGGGGGATAAGGTGGCATGGGAGGTCATAGGTATCTCTCTCTCTGCATCTTCACGTGGTCTTCTTCTGTGCATGTCTGTCCTCACCTCCTCTTCTTATAAGGACACCAGTCATACTGGAGTAGGGCCCACCCTAATGATCTCATTTAACCTTGAGTACCTTTTTAAGGACCCTACCCCAAAGAGAGTCACACTCTAAGGCACTGGGGGTTAGGACTTCAACATATGAACTGGAGTGGGGGACACCGCTGAGCCCACACACATCTCCTCCAAGAATGCCCTCCCATACTTTAATCATCTGACAAATACTCGCTCCTTTTTTTTTTTTTTTTAAGATTTTATTTGTATTTGTTTGACAGACAGAGACACAATGAGAGAGGGAATACAAGCAGGGGGAGTGGGAAAGGGAAAAGCAGGCCTCCCTAGAGCAGGGCTCTATTCCAGGACTTGGGATCGACCCAAGCCAAAGGCAGATGCCCAATGACTTAGCCATCCAGCCACCCCTACTCACTCTTTCTTTAAGAGGCATATCAGACACCCCTTCCCTGGTGGGGCCTCCTCGGAAATCTCCTGCAAGGTTTGCCTTCCCATCTTCTATTTCTTTGCCACGTGCACACGCCCTCACTAGAGAACTATCACTTTGCACTACAATGATTTGTATCTGCCCTCCCCCTTTTTTTCCCACTGAACTGTGAGCTTGTGGAAATAGTAACCACTTTTCTCACCTCTATTCATTCAATAACTATCCAATGGGGACCCACGTGGGCCAGGCATTGCTGATGTCACTGAAGATTTGACAGTGAACAAGATTGGACTAGTTTCCTGCCTGCAGAGAGTCCACACTCCAGTGAGGGAAAAGGATAATGAATAAGAAAATAAACAAAAGACATAAATTGCACAGCACCAGGTTTAACCCCTTGGAGACGTTCAAGAGACCTTGAATGAATGCTATAAGGGAAACGCATGCAAGATGGGTCTAGATATCTTCGGACATTTGCAGACTTGGGTTTCTATACTATTGTGACTCTGAGTTGCTGAGACAGTTATTAGGAGAAAGTCAGTCAGCCTCCACTTGTCCTGAAAGCTCCTGCCACTAGCTTGGGTCCCTGCCTCCCTATGTCCTTCATTAAGCCATGGGGACCCAATACCATACCTAGGAAGAGATGTAAGGACCAACACAAAGCCCATCAATAACTCCCACTGCCCCTGCCTCAAAAATCCCCAAGGTTAAGGTCTGGTTACCAATGGCCAGACCCAGAGATGGGCAATATTTTCCTGCGTGCAACTTCCAGGTAAACTTGACAGGGGCGGGGTTGGGGGAATGAAGGAAGGACAAAGGACCAGGCATAAGAGGACCCCCTCTATGAAAATGATGTCTGTTTCAGGAGCATCACAGTTTATAACCACCTGTAGGGAAGTAATGGGTGATTCTGGAAGTTCTCCACTAATACATGAGAAATGGTGCCGGCCACACCATAACCATAACACCATAATCTGCTGAAAGCACAAAGCCAGTGGGAGCTCAGCACAGCCACCCATCATGTCCACTCCCTGCCTGTTTCCCATAATTCTTAAAAATAGGTGCTCTTTGTGTATCGTTGAATTTTTTTTTAAAAAGCCTACTACAGGAATTTTTCAGTGCATTACAAAACTCACCCATGGAACTCCGTGTCCTCTCATATTCATTCAAACATATAAAATTCAGAAATCATTTTTGTTGCATAAAAATTTATCTTAAACTTATTAGTGTTAAATTTATACATTAGCAGAAAGTGGCTTACGAATCCTAGGCACCTGTTCTAGAGCATGTCTAACGGTCTTTTACAACATTTAGTGCCCTTATAAATATATATGGCCTGCATGTCAATTATCTATTGCTAGATGGTTTATATTGTAGGTGGCCACTCTCGACAATTATTATAATTATATTTAAATGATTATATTTTCTATGCAACTATTGTTAGTAAAGAAAAGGTAAGGTTCACCAAACTACCCAATTCTTATTGTTTTTAATAGGTTTTAGTTAATTCCCTGAGATTTTCTACGTAGATAGTCCCATCATTTTATGTAATGATTATCTTGCCATGTTCTTTCCAGTATATATCCTTAGTTCATTTTCTTCTATAATTGCATTGGTGAGCAATCCCAGGGCACGTGTAAATAATGAGAGAAAGAGTAGTTTGTTCCTATATTCAGTGGAAATGTCATTAGGATCTCCATGCATTGACAGGCATAATATTGGTTAGCTGTTAGTTTGGTATAGATTTCTTTTTCTGGTCAATAAAAAAACCCAGCACTTGCGGATTCCAATCATCCTATTATCAGTAACAGATGTCAGATGTTATCAAATATTTTTAAGGATCTACCATGATGATCTCAAGATTTAGAGAATACTTTTTTCCTACACTGCACATTTCTATAATCCTTTATTTTCCCATGTCACAGGGTGAACAGCAGAATTACTAGATCAAAGATATAAACGTTTGAAAGTTCTTCATATATTTTGTCAAACTGTATCCCCAAAAGGACTGGGCCAAATGATACTCCTCACCTACCCCCACCCCATAGGGGATAAAAACGGACTCTGCCCAGCATTGTGCTTTAACAACTAAAATATCTGTCAACTGATAAGACTACTGAATGTTGGCTATAAAATATACAAGATATACCGCCTCTGTCCCACTCTCCTACTACAACTCTTAAAAAATAATTGTTGGTCCTCAGGTTTATGGTACCTGCTGACATTTCATAAAGATTTTAACACAATTCCTCTGGAAGGGCCCTTAAGGAATATCTAGCACAATGACTGAAAAACATTTTGAGGTCACAGAACTATAATAATCTGAAAAAGTTATCACATGCTTCTCCCAGAAAAAAATGTGCACACGTGGATTTTTTTCCAGAAATTTCCATTTATCGGCAGCTTTCCTGAAGCACGCCGTGGGCGAGTCACAGACCCACAGTGAAAGTCTGACCTAGTGCAACACTTCTATTTTACAGATAGGGACAAATGAGGCCAGCATCCTGCTTTGGTTAAAAACTGAAATGAAACCATCCTTTGATTTGTTTTAAAGGTCTTTTCCAAAAATATCTGAAAAGAAAAGCATATTTTAGTTTTCTGCTTTTAAAAAGATCTTTTTATTTTGAAAAAGTAAGACATTTAGAGGAGCAGCAGCATTACTGAACTTGTCATGAAGCTTCCCGAGATAAATACTTTAAGGAAGCCCATATCCATTCTCAAGGGGAGAAGGGAAACATGTGTCCAAGCAGGTTTGGGAAGATCCAGAGTCTGGTCCCAGCAGGCCAGAAACTTAAAGATCTATCCTGCAATAACTCATAAACCCTGTGAGCCTTATCTATCATGTGTGTAAAACAGGGGAATAATAAGGTTGTTGGCTGTGGAGGGCTGTGTCTGCGTGCTGTGTATGTATGTGTGTATGGTGGGTAATGGCGGGTTGTGAGTTTTTCACTTCACAGCCCCAGTCACACTGGGATGCTTTCCTTGAACCATCTTCAAAAGCACCGCGCCCAAACCACTGTGTGTTGCAGATTTTATGTCCCTAGGTGTGTTAGGTTATGTGGGGGTGGTATGTTGTGTGGAGGGAGTTGTGGATTGTGTGTATATGGGGACTGCAGGGTGTGGGGGTGTGGGAGTGTGTATGTGTGTGTGTGTGTGTGTGTGTGTAGATAAGGCCAAAGAGGTAGACCAGACCAGACTATGGATGGTGCCATAGATGTTGCTGGTGTCCCAATGGCATCCCTTCTTCAGTGCGAGAAGCTGGCCTCCAATCGCCAGCACCAGTGTGGATTTGCCTGAGGGGCTTCTCTGGGTCTGGGTCCCACTTTGGCCCCATATCAGTGGGCCAGAAGTGCCAGCGAATTCATTTCTCAAGCCCCAATGGCCCCTAATCAATGACTGACAATGGTAAGAGGATAAATACCGCAGCTCTCTGGAGTTCAAGTTCTACACCGTTCCCTGGAGCTGCCCTGCATGGTCTTACTCCAAGTGCCCCGTGCAGTAACAGTCAAGTAATGGTGATAACATGTTTGAAAGAGGTCTTCTAATAGTTACTTTCTTTTTTCGGTTGTACTTCCATACCCTTGTCTGGATGTTTCCCGAGATCCTTCTCAAATAAACGACCCATTCTCACATCCATTATCTCAATGGTCCACTTCTGGGCAAACCTACACTAAGACAGCTTTGTTAGCCATCCTGAACTTACCGCTGAGGACAATGGGCAGCCACGAACAGAGGGAGCATCACACAACCCATTATGTGTTTGAAAAATTAAGTGAATAAGACCTAAGAGTCTGGGAACTTCCTGTAGCCCACAACTCACACCCAAGGGAGTGGTCTAGCTTGCTGACACACAAAGCCTTCTAATCAAGGAAGGGAATTTGCCCCCTGCCAGGCTTGGTGGTCCCATTCTCTGGGGAGCAGGCAAGCCAAAATACAGGTCCAAGCAACCTGCTTCACAGCCCCATTCACACTGGGATGCTTTCCTAGAAACACCTTCAAAAGCACCGAGCCCAAAACAGTCAAGAGAAAGATCCTGGGCCAACTTAAAACGCTATCAGGCAGAGCTGCCATTTCTGGTGGACACTGTCATTTCTACTCAGCCCCCACTTGGAAAAGGGAGGCCAAAGTCACCTCCTGCCCTGGGACAGGAGCCAGGGGCCTGGTTTGCAAGTCAGGCAGCTGCTGGTGAACCTGCATTAAGGGCAGAAATCGGGGCCACAAGAAGCTTCGGTCCTATCCGTGTGGCTCTATAGAAGTGCCATGGCCGTCAGGTAGCTGAAGCCCATGGAGACTGCCACTCTCTCAGTGTGATGGACAGCAGCCTTCTTGGCTGAGGCACCTGTGAAATTCTTCCCTGCCAGCCTCGTCCTTCAGGGCAAATGAGAAAGGGCAGATCCCAGGTCTCTGGAGGGCTGGAAGGGCGCATCAGGGTAGTGTGTGCACACGTGAAAGAGGGAAAACACAGGAGGAGACGAGGTGCCTCTAAGCTGACAGGGTGGCCAGGACCCTCCCTCTGTGCTATGGTGGGGCTGTCCAAGCCTCTCACTGTCTCCTAGAGACCCCAGGAGGCCTGGCAAAGCCGCAATAACAGTGCGAAGCATGAAACAGACTCAACGCCAAAGCCCCAATATCCCTCCTGTACACACAGTCTTGAACAAACTGCTTAACCCTCCATGCCTCAGTGTCCTCTCTTATAAAATGAGGCTAATCACACTTACTTCAGTGTTGCTGAGAGGCTTACATGAGATCCAGTGTGTGGGTCTAACAGGATGCCTAATACCTACCGTTAAATATTCCTTTCCTTTCCCATTAGAAAAAGGAACACTTTCGCAATAATTTCCACATGCTAGGCACTGTCGAAAGAAACCTCTCCATACTTTGTGAAGCAGGTCCTATAACTCATCCCATTTTATAGATGAGCAAACGGAGTCAGAGAGATACTGTAACCATCAGGAGTCCTGGCACGTCTGGTGAGGGCACCAGGGTTGGAACGCCGCGGCTCTGGCCCCAGAGCCCAAGTTCTCCCCTCCACTTACAAGAAAAACGGGAAGCTCACCTGTCCCAGGAAGAACGCTTATGCACCATCAGCCATCACACACATCACTTATTTACACTAAGTTTCAGGACAACGTGTGCACTCGCTAGTGGCGTATATGCTGTAACTCTGGCTTCAAAACCAAACAAGCCAAAGTCAGGCTGCCGTGCAGCAGTGGTTCACAAGGTGTGACCCACAGACCAGCAACATTGGCATCACCGAGGCAGGTGTCAGAAATGCAAATTCTCAAGTCCCCCCACCAGGACCTACTGAATCAGAAACCCTGTGGGAAGGGCCCAGCCGCCTGTGAGAAAGCTCTCCAGGCAATATCCACGAACACTCAAGTCTGAACATCACCGCTGTAGAAGAACACTTGTTTTTCTTCTGCAGTAACTCCTAAGCATGAAGAATGAATGAGTGAATGAGGTAATGAACTATAACATTGTTATTGTTTTATATCCAGCTGAGGTTGTTGGGCAATAGGAGTAGTGGACATGTAATGTGCGTTGAGGACAAACAAATTCATTTATTCATTTATTCATTCTTCATTCAATATCCATTTTTGAGCACTGACTGTGGGGGAGGCACCATGCCGGCAATGGCAGCATATAGCTAAAAAGACAAATGCACCAGGTTCCTACTTATACAAACGAACAACCTAGTAGGGGAAGCAGTCATATAACACATAACTACACAATTATTAAGTTGTGCTTGAGGTAAAGAACAAGAAAGAGGAAAAGAAGAAGTCAGGAATGCATAGCAGGGGTCGCAGATCTCATTTTGGAAGTCAGAGAAAACCTCTCCAGGAAAGTGACATTGGAGTCAGGCACCGTCCGCTGAAGCAGGTTAAAAGGGGGCAGCCATGGGGCGCCTGGGTGGCTCAGTGGGTTAAGCCGCTGCCTTGGGCTCGGGTCATGATCTCAGGGTCCTGGGATCGAGTCCCGCATCGGGCTCTCTGCTCAGCAGGGAGTCTGCTTCCTCCTCTCTCTCTGTGCCTGCCTCTCTGCCTACTTGTAATCTCTCTCTGTCAAATAAATAAATAAAATCTTTAAAAAAAAAAAAAGAAAAAAAAAGGGGGCAGCCAGCTGTGAGGGTGAGCAGGACAAAGTACCCTGGCAGGGGAGCAGCCTGTACCAAGGCCCTGGGGTAGGAAGATGCTCCCTGGGTGGTCTTAGGGACCGGAGCCCTTTGAACCAGTTTTTCTGAGAATCCCTCTGCTCAGGGTCCCCACACTGTGTGACAGGGCAAAGCCAGAATGTACAAACACACACAGGGCCCCGTGGGAATCCAGATTCTCTCAGGGGACTTTATTCCCACCCACAGCACTAGACAGAATCTTGGCTTGCTTGCTGCATCCCTAAGCTAGCAGGTGGCGGTTCGGAGATCCCATTTCACTGATGGGTAAATCGTGCATGAAGCCGGGAGCTCCCAACAAGGAGGGACCACCTGGGACGGCCTAAACCCAGCTCCTGGTCATTACTTTCACTCTGAACTTCCTCTAGCTTTCTAAAAGTGCAGCCCAGATTTCTTTCTTCCAAGATTAGCTACATTTCTTTTTTCTTGTTATATCTTACCCAGAATTGCCCTATAATTAAAGAGAAGCAATAAGAGTGAATTTGCCCCCTCAGCTCACTGCACTACATTTACTTTTTAAAAATATTTTTAAATCTGGGGCACCTGGGTGGCTCAGTGGGTTAAAGCCTCTGCCTTCAGCTCAGGTCATGATCTCAGGGTTCTGGGATCGAGCCCCACATCGGGCTTTCCGCTCGGTGGGAAGCATGCTTCTCCCTCTCTCTGTCTGCCTGCCTCTCTGCCTACCTGTGGTCTCGGTCTGTCAAATAAATAAAATAAAATCTTTTTAAAAAATTAAAATTAAAAAAACAATGTTATAAAAAATATTTTAAAATCTATTAACAATTTTAATTTATTTTTTTTAACAGTAAGGACAGCTTTTTTTTTTTTTTTTAAGATTTTATTTATTTGACAGACAGAAATCACAGATAGGCAGAGAGGCAGGCAGAGAGAGGAGGAAGCAGGCTCCCAGCTGAGCAGAGAGGTCAATGCAGGGCTCGATCCCAGGACCCTGGGACCATGACCTGAGCCGAAGGCAGAGGCTTTAACCCACTGAGCCACCTAGGCACCCCTATTTTTTAATTATTTTTTTAAGATTTTATTTATTTATTAGAGAGATAGAGAACACAACTAGGCAGAGCAGCAGAGAGAGGGAGAGGGAGAAGCAGGCTCTCCGCAGAGCAGGGATGCAGGGATGCAGGGCTCCATCCCAGGAGCCTGCTTCCTCCTCTCTCTCTGCCTGCCTGGGATCATGACCTGAGCTGAAGGCAGTTGCTTGACTGAGTGAGCCACCCAAGCGCCCCATGCACTACACTTACTTTTAAAATCCCCCAGGACTACGTTAGTTGTCACTGCCACAGACTTCCAGAGGATCCCGGACTTCCCATCTGAACCTGAACCACCCCGGTATGCAATCCCTACCTCAAGCTCCTCTCTGCCAAATTCCATGAGCTCCCAGATTGCTTGCCAAGATTCCCAGCAACTCCCACAGCCTGTGGCATAACAGTGACCGGTAAATATTTTTGAATGAATAAATGAGTTCATTGCTAACCTTCATCCAATCCTAAGGTGGAGAGAACACTGTTCCTCTTTGAAAGAAAGGTAAGGGAACACAGGCTCCGAGAGTCAGGTAATCACCAGAAGTCCATCGGAGAGCAAGCTGCAGATCGGAGTCAAAAATGATGAAGTCCCAGAACCTAAGTCAGGTTCGATGGGGTGAGGAGGTTCGGAGCCAACGACTAAAGAAAGAATTCTTAAGACGTCGTTGGTGCAAAAGGTGATTTATTAGAGCACGGGGACAGGGCCCGTGGGCAGGCAGAGATGCGGCTGCCCCGGGTTGTGAGGGGTGGTTGGTTATATACGCAGGAGTTGGGTAGGTGAGGACAAAGGGTTATTGGGGCAAAGAATACTATCAGGATATTGAAGGCTTAGTTACTATTAAGTAAAGACAATTGAGAGTCTCCTGGTGGAATGTTACATTCAAACATCCTTGTTAATGAGATTTAGGTTTAAAGAAATTTAACTTTATTTACTTTTTCTTCTACCTCCGCCTCCTTCGGTTTTTATGGAGGGGAGGGTGACATTAGGTTTGAGAAACTGAGTTCTGTGTCTTTGGAATTTGGGCTATTGATAAGGTAACTTCTTTGTTTGTAAATCTCAAGGACATTTGCAAACCAAGGGAGATTCCTGTCTTGCAGGATTGTGATCTCAGCAAGTTAACTATTTATCATTTTATGGCAGTCAGGGGTGCCCGAGGAATGCTACACCTATGGAGGGGAGCGGATGGAGGGGGGGGGTGCAAGGCGCCAGCTCTTGCTTTGTCCTCAGCCAGCCTCCTGCTCCCTCATCAGAATCAGGGCTGTGATCCCAGAGGCCTCTCTCCATCCACCACAGTGCCTCTTCCACAGCCGAGGTGAGGGCAGCTGGATGGAAAACAGGGCTGCTCGGTTCTGCGGGCTGGGAGGACAGCGCTGTGTGACCGGAGATGAAGGGCGTGAGCCCTGGGGCAAGCGGGAGTAATGGGGTGGCCGACAGATGAAGTGAAGGCAGACGTCCCCGCACTGTCGCACAGAGAAGACAAGCTCTCATCCCAGAAATAAAAAAGGTTAATCCCTCATGAAGATCACAGCAGCTCTACCCTGGAATGCAGGCAGGGAGCCGCAGGACCTTCCGGATGAAAAGCCAGCTCGGACTGGTGGGCCCACCTTTGGGGCCAATCCCCAGACCTTATGCTCCAGAGCTTGCCAAGAGGGCCTCATAGGGACCAAAGTGTCATCAAGAAAATCACAAGAAGGGAGGCCGACAGTTCTCTGTGACTCTCCCTCCATGGGATCCATCCTAACTTGCCGAGATATTCAGAATTCTAAACCCCTAGCAGACTGGAAACAGTGCTTATCACCTCATCACCATGCAAGCTGAGCGAAGAGAAGCTGAGGACAGATTGTATTTCACAGTGACTGCAACCTTGCTTAAGACGCAAAATAGAAATATGTGCAACAGGAAGACAAAACAGGAAGAAGAGCAGTAACATGGAAAGTTGTAGGAGTAGGACTCAAAGTGAGGGTTTCCCCCTCATTTGAATATTGTCATGAATGATCTTGCCTCCCTGGAATAAAACAAAACTGCACAATAAAGGAATATAATGGTGCTTACTAAGTGCTTGTTACCTGGCTATTTGGTCCCACTTTACATAACCTAAGGAAATGCATATTATTAGCCTTGTTTTACAGGGAGGCCAGTAACCTCTGATGGGCTGAATGATCTAACCACATTGTAGCTGGTGCAAAGCCATGTTTTAGAAATAGATGTTGACCTACTCAAAAGTGTACTTTCCAACCTTGGCTTCATGTTAGAATCATATAGGAAGCTTCTGAACATTTTGCTGTCCAGGTCATACCCCAGGCCATATATATCTGAATCCCTCACGGACACCTGGATGGCTCAGTCGTGATCTTGGGGTCCTGGGATGGAGCCTAACAGTAGGCTCCTTGCTCAGCAGAAAGTCTGCTTCTCCCTCTGGCCCCTCCCCACCATTTGTGCTCTCTGTCTCTCTCTCAAATAAAGAAATAAAACCTTTAAAAACAAAATCTGAATCCCTCAGTAACCTGAGCTTGGTGCCAGGGACAGCAAGAGTGTGGTCTTCAAAGACCAGCCCTATAGTGGAGCTCCTGGCAAGCCCAACCTCCAGCCCTTAGAGACAGTCTCTGTGATGAGGGAGCAGGAGGCTGGCTGAGGACAAAGCAAAAGCTGGCGCCTTGCACCCCCTCTTCACCCGCTCCCCTCCATAAGTGTAGCATCCCTCAGGCAGCCCTGACTGCCATGAACAATAAGCAAATAGTTAACTTGCAGAGCTCACAGAACATCCTGGCACCTTGTAGGCCCTCTTTAGCATATGAAAACTCCACTGACACCTCCCTTCCCCTCACCTTCCCCCAACAGCAGGGTACAGAACCTGCCATCCCTCACAACCCGGGGCAGCAGCTCTTCCTGCCCACGGGTCCTGTCCTGTGCTTTAATAAACCACCATTTTGCACCAAAGATGTCTCAAGAATTCTTTCTTGGTCATCGTCTCCGGACCTCAGCCCACCAAACCTCACCTAGGTTCTAGAACTTCATCATCTGCATACCTTGAAGAAGCTCCTTTCTGCTTAAACTAGCTCAAGTGCTGTCTGTTGCCTATAATCACGAACAAGTAACTTCACCCCTCTGAGCCTTTTCAGGAAGAATAATTAGCAGTATTAGGAATCTAAGGGAGGAGTCCAGAACCGGAGGTTGAGGCTGGACTGCCTGCTTTCAAACCCCAGCTCCACCACTTACACCGTGGCTTTGGACAAGAAAACTTGTCCAAAGAACTTTCTGAGCCTAGTTTCCAGGAAGTACAATGAAGACAGTATGTACTTTGCGCAGTATCTTGAAAATCAAAAGGGAGAGTGGAAATGGGGCTTTGCACATACAAAGCACTTAAAGTTTAGCTATTACTAAATAACTAAACTATTGATGAGGTTGACACTGAAAGCTCTTCCCTTCCATAGGACCACTACAACCCCAAGCTCCAGGAACGCGAATCTCCTCGATGCTTCTTAGACATCAGGCCATTGCTGCCACCATCCCTCTGCCCTTGTGGCTCCTGCCTGGGACTGAGGCTAGCTGAGGACAAAGCATGAGCTGACACCCTGAAACCTCCCCCCGCTCCCGCTGCCACACACACACACACACACACACACTCTTAGGTAGGACATGTGTGCCATACTTCTAGGGATCTCCCAACTGTCTTCATGTTAATGCCTCGCTAGAGCAGAAAAACCACCTTAACTTGACAATGGCAAGGCCTCCAGTATCTTGTAGGTCCTCTTTAACATATGAAAACCCTTTTGAAACCTCCCTGTTCCTTACCTCCCCCAATCCCATAGTATAAAATCAGCCAACCCTCACAACCAAGGGACAGCAGCTCTTTCTGCCCATGGGTCCTGTGCCCATGCTTTCGTAAAACCACCATTTTGCATCAAAGACGACTCGAGAATTCTTTCTTGGTCACTGGCGCCAGACCTCATCCCACTGAACCTCCCCTATATTCCAAAACCCCATCAGAAAGACCGCCCTTTTCACTCCCACCTATCCGAATCTTTCAAAACCTAACTTCTCTCCCTTCGTGAAATCCACACTGCAATTTCCCTTCTCTGAACCTATGTCGCATCCGGCGATTCCTACTGCATAATTTAGAATTTAATTATGCATTGCTGTGATCATCTCAGGATTCCCACCCCAGATAAATCCTGTCTCAACAGCTACACTGTAGACTCTGCCAGGGGGGCTCCCTTGTCTCATATACGTCTTGGTCAACCCCACCCCGCTGAACACTTCAGAGGAAAGAAAGGAAAAATGTCTCATATTGAATCGAGCACCTCAACAGATGCCAAATCAATGTCTTAGGTCACAGGAGCGGGGAGAAGGTCAGCGAAGAAGCCAGGAGTGGATCTCCAGGCAGCCCTGAATTCCACCCAGAGGAATGACTAGGAGGCTGTTTGGTAATTTGCATACAGATGACATTCTACAAAATGCAGGTGCCTGCTTTTTCACCACAGAGGCCAATTAAGTGCTTTACATTTTAAAAGCAGACTCTTTAAGAAATGCCTGTGAGAACAATTAAGAGCACAAAACACAGTAAATGAAACTGGAAGTTATCAAAAGCTATTGAAAGAAGTTGGAGAAAAATGGCCAGTGGCCAAATGGGAGGACACAGAGTCCAGTGGACCAGGTGCAACGTGAAAGCCAGGAGTCACTGGTCAGGGTCCCTGCAGAGCCTCCCACCGGCCAACTGCAACACAGAGATAATACCAGTGCTAGCCTCCTATGGTAGTTGTTAAGACTGAACGTATTAATATATGTAAAGTAATTAAGACCGTGCCTGGCACTTGAGTGCTCAGTAACTGTTGGTTGCAATGATTATGATGATTATTAATATAGTATTACATACGCTCCAAAATAGCAGGGACCTTTTCCACCCTGTTTTCGCAGTCCCCCGCACTTCCAGAACACAGGAGGAAACTCAATAAACGTTTGTTGAGTGATGGAATTAAATTGCAAGCTTAGCTGGTAACAAATTATGATTTGGAGCAGCCTACAGACCTACTACCCGAATGCCTCATCAGTGCTCCCTCCCTCCCAGAGCAAAGTGTCAGGAGCCCTTTTATAAGTTTCAACCCCAGTCGGATAGCCTCAGGGACCCCTCCTGGTTCATCCTCTCAGACTCTTCTGGCCAGGGGCCCTCCCCTTCCACAGATGATCTGGTTCCTGCATCTTATCCAGCCGCCTTTGGACTTGCTCGTTCTGAGCCCTCCCCCAGCTCCAACCTGGGACTCTAGAATCTTACAGGCCTGGGTATAAATCCCAGCATTCAGTGTCTTGCTAACCAGTGTCCTCATGTGTCTGACCTCAGTCTCCTCACCTGAAAAGTGTAAAAACAAAACCCACTGATGGATGTAAATAGCCATAACGTGTGTGTCTGCACACAAAGGGGGTTGGCCCGATGTTAAGTCCCTCCCCATGTGCTACTTGCACCAATGGTGGAATCACCAGAGCCCCATTAAAAACCTCATGAGCCCTTTGGCCAGCAAGAGCCCGGTGACTGAAATCACAAGCTTCAAGTCTGTTTCTCCAAAAGAAAGCAAAACTTTGTAATAAAACTGAGTTGTGGAAGGATGTTAGGAAAAGCTGTTTGTTGCAGCCTTAACGGGCAAGATGGAGAGGGCATAGCCTCAGAGGGCAGGGGACAGGTTTATTAGCAGGATTAAAGCCAGGGGGAGCTGCTGGAGAGTCAGGGAGGCTTATCAGGATGAAATAGTGTGTACTCACAGATAAGATCACCCACAGAGCAGCCAAGAGGCCACGTCAGAAATAAAAAATTGTAATGGGCTATTGGGAGAGCAAATACCAGGAGGCACTGGAGCACTGGTCCATGATCTTCTATAAGGACGGTCACATCAGAAGCACCAAGAGAGGTTTTTCAAGTACAGAATCCAGACCCCTCCCTTAAGTTTCTAGTTGGGTCAGTGTAAGTGGTCTCGGGCAACCTGTTCCCAATTTTTACAAGAATCAGAAGCAATGATGCTAAGAACGCAGCCAACTTTCTCGGAATGAGTTATAACACGTGGATTATTTTATAATTAGTTCAGTAGCCATCCACGCACCTGGATTTATTCATTCATTTATTTAACAAATATGCATTTTATTTTTGGTAAGAAAGAAAGAAGAGGAAAAGATGGTCAGGTCCCTCACCAAGCTTACTGATGAAGTCCCAGAACCTAAGTCAGGTTCGGTGGGGTGAGGAGGTTCGGAGCCGACGACTAAAGAAAGAATTCTTGAGATGTCGTTGGTGCAAAAGGTGATTTATTAGAGCATGGGGACAGGGCCCGTGGGCAGGCAGAGATGCGGCCGCCCCGGGTTGTGAAGGTGGGCATGTTATATACCCCACGGTTGGGGGAGGTGGTGAAGGAATGGGAGATTTCGACAGAGTTCTCACATGCTAGGGAGGGTCTACAAGGTGCCAGGGGGAGTCTTTGCCCTTATGGCCTGATCAGTGTCATCTTTAGGTCAAGCATTAACATCAAGATAATTGGGGGATTCTTGGTGGGGCATTATGATCTGGCTATCATTTACATTCCCTTCTACCCCAGTCTCCTCCAGTTTATGGTGGGAGGGGGACATTAGGGCTTCAGGAACCAAGAGTTATTTGCCTCTGGAAATTTGTGCTATTGATAAGGTAACCTCCCTTGCTCTACAAGATGTCCTAGAGACCTAAACAGGGAGGTTACTTTATCAATAGCACAAATTTCCAGAGGCAAAT
>NC_081567.1:26432123-26475347 GCF_022355385.1 Mustela nigripes
CAGGAACCAAGAGTTATTTGCCTCTGGAAATTTGTGCTATTGATAAGGTAACCTCCCTGTTTAGGTCTCTAGGACATCTTGTAGAGCAAGGGAGATTCCTGTTCTGCAGAATTGCGATCCCTGCAAGTTCACTATTTATCGTTTTATGGCGATCAGGGGTGCCTGATGAATGCCACACATATGGAGGGGAGCGGGTGGAGAGGGGGTGCAAGGCGCCAGCTTTTGCTTTGTCCTCAGCCAGCCTCCTGCTCCCTCATCATTACCACTGACAAATGCAGACGCTGACTGAAGAGCCTGGCAATAGAGCGATCATTCATTCACACAAAAATTAAGTCCCTACCCGTACTGGGCTCTGTGCTAAGGAAGCGGGCTCTAAAGAAAAGGGAAGCAAACACGAAACTTCCGAGAAAGAAATATTTTAGATCCCAGCCTATCCAAGGGAGACATCACTACTTTCCTTCTCTTTCTCAGAATTACGTCCTCTATTCTCTGAAAGGGGAAAGGAATATTTCCTAAAGTTCAGAGAAAAGATTATGTTGCTAAGAACACAGTCTGCAGGCTTAGGAGACAGGTTTACACAAATGAAATACTGACAGTATGTGCTCAAATGATACTAATGAGATTTTTAAAAAGTGAACAGAGTAAAAATGAAAAATAGTAAGAGCAGCAGTAATAATATCTAACATATTAAGCACTTACTACGTGCCAGGCATTGATCTCAGTGCCGAACAGACCTAAATAAAAATACTTAGCCCTTTCATCTGCTCCTGGAGCGAGCAGCAAGGGCAATAGTTCTTCAGAGAGGTAGTTCCACAATGGCATCAACGGTCTTAAAAAGCTTTCCTGTCATTTGACCACGTTCCTTCTTTTCAGAAAGTGCATTCTTTGGAACTATCACGAAGGTTTCAAGCACAAAGATGGGCATCTCTGCTTTATTACGGCACAAAACCTGGAAACAAACCATGTGCCCAACAGGAGAAACCCCTACTTAAATCATGCATCTAGTGTGTCCACATAATGAAAGGATGAGGGGACTCTCTTTGTACTGACATAAAACTCTTGCCAAGATTTACTATTAAGTGAAAAATATAAGGTACAGAAGACTGTGTGGGATCTTTGAAATTTCATGTCGTTATGCATGTATCAACGTGGCAAAAATGATTTGAGGCAACATGCTAAGCTATTATGGAGTGTACTCCAACAGTCTATGCAAGGACAAGAAAAGTTGGGAAAGAATGTGAAGAAAATGTTAACTGATTTTGAGTAATAGACCACTCGATTTTTTTGTCCCATTTTCCTATATTTCTAAATTCAGATGTGTGACAAAATGAAAAACTTCCAACAGAAAAAAAAAAAAACTAAATAAAAGAAGTCACAGGTCAAGGCTAGTGATTTGCTTAAAACCCTACAACACACAAAAGAAGATCTTCATAATCGAGAAACAGACACCAGGGATTAATGGCAGAAAATGTCGAGGAAATGGTCAGAAAGGCATAAATCCTAGAATAACATTCGAAAAAAAACAAAAAACCAAGGGCCTCTCAAAATTGAGTTTTGTCTCTTCAACCAAAGGGAAAACTGGATAGAGACCTGCGAAAGAATGAAACTGGGCCACTTTCGCATACCACACAAAAAAAATTAAAGATGGATGAAATTAAAAATAAGAGGAAAGACCTAAGTGTGAGACAGGAAACCATCAACCTCCTAGAGGAGAACACAGGCAGTAACCTTTCTGACATCGGCCACAGCAACTCCTTACTAGATATGTCTCCAGAGGCAAGGGAAACAACAGCAAAAATAAACTACTGAGACTACATCAAAACAAAAAGCTTCTGCATGGCGAAGCAAACAATCAACAAAATAAAAGGCAACCTACAAAATGGGAGAAGATATTTGCAAATGACATATATGATAAAGGGGTGGTATCCCAAATCTACAAAGAACTTATCAAACTCAACACACAAAATACAAATAATCCAGTTAAGAAATAGGCAGAAAACACGAACAGACATTTTTCCAAAGAAGACATCCAGATGACTAGTAGACACATGAAAAGATGCCCAACACCACTCATTATAAAGGAAATGCAAATCAAAACTACCATAAGATACCACCTCGCACCTGTCAGAATGGCTAACATTAACAACACAAGAAACAACAGGTGTTGGCAAGGATGCAGAGAAAGGGGATCCCTCTTACACTGTTTGTGGGAATGAAAACTGGTGCAGCCACTCCGGAGAACAGTACAGAGGTGCCTCAAAAAGTTAAAAATAGAATTACCGTATGATCCAGCAATTGCACTACTAGGTATTTACCCAAAGGATACAAAAATACTGATTCGAAGAAGTACATGCATCCTGATGTTTATGATAGCGTTGTCTACAATAGCCCAATTATGGAAAGAGCCCAAATGTCCATCAAAGGTTGAGCGGAAAAAGAATGATGTGGTAATATATACCCACGATGGAGTATTAGCCATAAAAAAGCATGGGATCTTTCCATTTACAATGACATGAATGGTGCTAGAGACTATTACACTAAGTGATATAAGTGAGAGAAAGACAAATACCGTATGATTCCACTCATAGGAGGAATTTAAGAAAAACAAAACAAATGAACATGGGGAAAACAAAAGAGAGAAGCAAACCATAAAACACTCTTAACTACAGAGAGCAAAAGTGATGGTTGCTGGGCGGGAGGTGGGCGGGGGGATGGGTGGCAAAGGTGAGGAAGATGAAAGAGCACATTTGCCATGACGAACACCAGGTGCTGTAGGGACCACTTGGTGGTCCACTGAACTGGACCACTGAACTGTATTCCTGAAACTAGTATCAGGCTGTATGTGAACTAACTGGACTTATAAAAGCTTGAAACTATTTAAAAAAATGATATTTAAAGCATCGAGAGGTTGTTTGGGGGTTGTTCCTTCTGCAATGTGTTCGTTAGGATGCTTTTTGTTGTAATTGACAGGAACCCCAACTCCAACTGCATGACGCAAAAAGGAATTTATTGACTTAATAAAGAGTCCAGAGCAAGAACTGAGTTCTGGAATAGCTCACTAGCATCTTTTTTTTTTTCTTTTAAGATTTTATTTATTTATTTGTCAGAGAGACAGCGAGCGAGAGCGAGCACAGGCAGACAGAGAGGCAGGCAGAGTCAGAGGGAGAAGCAGGCTCCCTGCGGAGCAAGGAGCCCAATGTGGGACTTGATCCCAGGATGCTGGGATCATGACCTGAGCCGAAGGCAGCTGCTTAACCAACTGAGCCACCCAGGCATCCCAGCTCACTAGCATCTTGACTTACTTTATTTTAACTCAGTTCTCCACTATATAGGTTTTAGTACCAGGCCCCAGGTAGTGGCCCCTGGAAATCTAGACTCACTTCACTTTACTACAAGCAGTTCTAGAAGAAAAGAGCCTCTGCTTCCTTCCCCAACAGAGGCAAGAACATCTGAGACACACCAACAGGGTCACATGCCATCTCTGAACTGGAGCGAACGGAAAGGGATATTCGGACAGCCCAGGCCAGGACACATGACACACACTGGAGTTTAGGATATACTGAACACCATCTGAATCTCCTTCCAGAAGAAAAGCAGGTACCAGAAGAAGAAGGAGCCTAGGAAGCAAAACAACACCTGACCCCAGGTAGCAGAGAAGTGCAAATTTACAAAAGGCCATCTCTTTGATGATTAAAAAAAAAAAAAAAAGAGTTAAGAGCAAAAGATGAAAAACACACCATTAAGAAGAATGTGAAATCTGGCTTAAAGAAGCAGCTAGGAAGAGCACATCACTTTAACTGAGTTCAGAAGCCAGAGTTCAGTGTCACAATTCACGGTTCTGTTCACAGAGCTGCTCTCAAAGATCTGGGCTTTGCTATCTTTGGGAGAAACCGAGAAACTAGGGAGGCCCCAAAGGAGGCAGAGAGGAGTTGAAAGTTGATAGCCAAGGACCAGAGGCAACCACTGATTTCTGAAGAAATTACTGAAGAGATTGTAAAATAGCAGATTTAAGCAGGTTTAGAGAAGAGCTGATTAACAAAACTACCAAAAGCTCACCAAGCGCGAAGCCTGCCAAATGCACTGCACGGGATCATCAGGTGGGGACATCTTGGGAAGACCAGGTTAAAATCAGCACATGTAGCTTCCAGAAGAGCATCTGGGAATTGGAAAACAAGTTCTAGTGGTAAATCTCTGGATAGCAGAAGAAACACGAGTGTGACTGAGTAGCTGAGCGGCTGGTTATCCATCCCCACCGAATGTCGGGCTGGCTGTCCTGAGAACAGCTATCAAGGGTACTGACTACGTGCCAAGAACCAGGCTGCACCAAAGGCTACGTCACACCACCTCGTTTAAACCTCTAAGCAATGCAGAAAGTAGATACTTACTGGTGTCCTTTTACAGATGAGAACGCCAAGGCTTAAGGCTTAAAAAAAAAGAGTCAAACTAGCAACCGATTGAGCAGGCATTCTGACCCAGATCTGTCCAACTGCAAAATCTGTCCTAATGAACACTGTCCTCGGCTGATGTGGTATACAGTGAGTGTTCATAATTGGTAGCTCTTCTCATGAGTTGTTAGCATGATCCCAAACAAAATACTGCCCTCTAAATATTAAAATGTGCTCAGTTTACTCCTCTTCTAGGGGAACCTGAAATTTAAAAGCATACCAAGAAAAACAGCAGTCTTTTTTTTTTTTTAATAAAAGATTTTATATATTTGACAGAGATCAAAGTAGACAGAGAGGCAGGCAGAGAGAGGGGGGGAAGCAGGCTCCCTGTTGAGCAGAGAGCCTGATGCATCACTCGATCTCTGGACCCTAGGATCAAGACCTGAGCCGAAGGCAGGGGCTTTAACTCACTGAGCCACCCAGGTGCCCCTGACAGCAGCCTTTTTGAGACAGGAGGTTAACACCTTGGCCAATGGTTTCGTACCCAGGCTTGACATTTTTCTTTCTAGAAAATCTGCTCATTTCTGTTCCTCTTCCTTCTTCCTCATCTTTTGCCTCTCCTTTTTCAGCTATCTGTGCAACTCGAGACTTTATTTTATTTGGTGTTTTAACCACCAAAGTAATATATGCCTATCATCAAACTATCAAGCAGTGCATAGTAAAAAATGAATGTTCCTGTCCCTTAGGAAATCACTGGTGACGGTCTGGCACACAACCTTCCATAATATTTACTGTGCACATATAAGTAAACCATGTTTAATACAATATTATTTATGTATATAGGAGCGGTGAGATATACAGCAGAAGAACCAGCAGCCTCGAGCAGTCTCTGAGGCGTGCACATTGTTCTCAGAAACCACATCCACTGCCCCTTATGTTCATTCCTCTACCAGTCAACAAATGTGTTCATGCCTACTATGTGCCAGCTGCCATGCTGGGTGCTCAGAATACATGTGGGAGCTGGACAGGCACAGGGCCATTCCTGAAGACAAAGTCTGGATGTTGGGGGTGGGTGGGTAGGTCCCAACTCAGTTCCAGACATGCAACTGCCAAGTACCTTCCCCAGGCCAGCCCTTGTAGAGGGTGTGGGATATCGCAGTGAAAACCACACGGCCCCTGCTCTGAAGTGCTCATGAAATAGAAGAGACATTCCAGAAAATGAGATACTTTATTTTTGGTTTTTCATTTTACTATTATTAATTAAATTTGATGAGCATTTATCATGAGTCAGGCATTATAATGCCATGAGCATTTACTCATGTCATCCTCATGTGGACTCTGAGAAGGTAAGTGACTACCCCCATTTCCGGAGGGGGCCAGTAACTTGCTTGAGGTCTCACCATTGGTGAGTGACCGGGCTACGACTCAAACCCAGAGCTAGCTATCTCCAAGACTCCTCTTTTTCTACCCACCACGCTACTCTAGTCCACGGCATTCTCTTTTGCCTGGTCATCAGCAGATCCCTACAGACCCGACATGACTCTAATCTGTTCCAACCAATTTGTGCCTGGGTCTCTAAACTTTAGGAAACAGTCTTGCTTGAACTATACCGACAGCCACAACTAAAATTGTGTCACCTACAACAAAGAAGAGTCCCAGGGTACCCAGTGAGACAGAAATAGGTCTAACAGTCTCGTGTTCTGCATTCAACTTAAGAGGTTAACATTCAGGGTCACATTCCTCCTGAGCTTGAAGACCAGGGGCATCAATGTAATGAGAGGTGCCAGCATGCCATGAGGTCTGGATAGTGACCTGTGAGCTTCCATTGAGCCCTGAGTTCTTGTGATTTTTTTTAGTTCAACACGGCGAGAGAACTTAACGAGGATCTTGGTCAAAAGAAGTCTTGATCATTTAATGAAAAAGGCTAACTGGTCAACATCCCACTCTCTATTTTCGGATCAACCTCAGTCATAATTCTATCCATTATCTTACCCCCATCATTGCTCTGTCCCTGCTCTGTACCCAATCACTGTAAGCCAGTTCTCGGATATAAATGTTCTCCAGGGTCCCCCTGCCCCGCAGGATTCCTTAAACAGTGATGCCTTGACTGCAGAGGTGTCATTACCTAGCTCTATAAAAAGGTCTTCCCGCTGAGTCAAATGACTGCTAGGTTCCTTCTTTCGCCATGCCACCCCTTCCCTAGCTCCTGTTCTCCATCCAGACCCTCCAATTCACATCAATGATGTTCTACTGAGCTTGAACTACGAGCTGAGCACCAGACTAGGCTGAGGATAGAAAGATGAGACCCGGGTCCTATAAGACCCACAGGATTCATCATCAGAAGGAAAGGGTAAACCACTTACACCAAAATAAAAATAGGACTGTGTTTTCCATGCAGTAACACAAGGCGGGAGTAGATAAAGGGGTAGGGTTATTTATTCTCTTTGGAGAGGGCAGGAGAGGACATAAAGAAGTTTTCACAGATGAGGGTTTGTAAAGGATGAACAGGAGTTTCCCAGGAAGAAGCGGAGGAAACAGAGGCAGGAAACTGTAAAAGGACATGTTTGGTAGGTCAGGGAGTGGGAAGAAGAAAAGAGGATCCCACATAATTCTGGAATGCTATTGTGTGCAGCACGGGGAGCAGAGTGGCAGGAGATGAGCAGGACAAATGACGATGGCCCCACAACCACTCCACTCCGCTGGCTTAGTTCTGGCATTTGATTTTAAATTCTGAAATAATTTCACACGAACAGGAAAGCTGTAAGATTCACAGAAAGAACTCTAATATACAACCCTTTCTACCTAGTTCCCCCAAATGGTCAATATTTTACTCCACTAGCTACAGAGCCTTTTCTTATACACACATTTTTGTGACTTTTTCTGAGCCACTTGAGAGTGAGCTGAGGTCATGATATTCCTTTACCCTAAATACTTCAGTGTGTTATTTTCTAAGACCAAAGTCACTTTTTTATAACTGCTATATAAAGTCAGGAAATTTATGTTGACTTAATACTATTATCTACTCTTCAAACCTTATTCATATTTCACCAATTTTCCCAATTACTCCCTTCATAGCATTCAAAAAGACTTAACTGCCCTATTTTAAATTGGAACCCCAATACCGCCAACATGCCCTGGCCCTGTTTCATTTTCCTGGCTAGCATTTACCACCATCTAACATACAACATACTGTTCTTATTTTTTAAATTGTCTCTTGCTTCCTAACACCCTACTAGAATGTAATTCCTACAAGGTCAAGACTTTTGTCGACTTTGTTGACGTGGCCCCAACACCCAGAAGACTGCCTGCCATGTGATAGCTCTTCAATATTCTTTGAATGACTGATTGGCAAAACCTGAAGGTAACCTTTCCCAACCTCCAATTCCTTTTATCTTTTTTAAGTAAAAAATCAATGTGGGGGTGCCTGGGTGGCTCAGTCATTAAGCATCTGCCTTCTGCTCAGTTCGTGATCCCAGGGTCCTGGGATCAGGCCCCGCATCGGGCTCCCTGCTCCGCGGGGGGCCTGCTTCTCCCTCTCCCATTTCCCCTGTTTGTGTTCCCTCTCTAGCTGTGTCTGTCTCTGTCAAATAAATAAATAAAATCTTAAAAAAAAATCCATGTGATATTCATGTCAAGAATATTGAGACTCCGTATTACTGCTTTCCCTCCTTTAAAGTTCTCCTTTGGGGTTCTTTTGTCCCCCTGTAAGTATATGGTGCAAATTTCCAGGGATAGAGCTGAAACTACTCTACCCCAGAACAAAGGGTAGAGCAGGAAGCCCAAGTCAACTGAATCCCCTTTGGGCTGTCCAAATAGATCCAAAAGTCCTTGAAGTGCACTGCTATCCATCCCTCTGCAAAGAGAGTTGGCATCTTTAAATCTAATTGAAAGATTAAAAGAAAACCCCCAACTAGAAGGTCAATTTATA
This sequence comes from Mustela nigripes, assembly GCF_022355385.1. Classification (NCBI taxonomy): domain Eukaryota; kingdom Metazoa; phylum Chordata; class Mammalia; order Carnivora; family Mustelidae; genus Mustela; species Mustela nigripes. The sequence goes on from NC_081567.1 coordinate 26,440,437, forward strand.
GATTCAACAGTTAAATCAAGCCATATCCTTAAACACATGGGACACAAACCTTGTATTAAATCAGAGACTTAATCTAAGTTAAGCCACCCTGGCTGGGAAATTGAGCTGGAGATGTGTAATTAACACCAGCCATTCAGCACCAACCACCCCATCTGACAGTCCACAGCCTAGACAACCTTGCTGTAATTTCCAGGACTCTGGGGATACTCACCCTGCAAGCTGCAGACATGATGGGCTTGGCTTTGCTCTACCTGACCTCAACTCCTCTGACTCACGCCAGAGCTCCTAACACTCTAGGCCCGCGGACTTCCTTGCACTTCTCAAACATGCCAAGGACACTTCAAGGTCATTTGTACCTGCGCTCCAGCCAACTTCTTGCTGGACTTTGCTCCAGTGTCACTTTCTCAGTGAGAATTTCTCTTGCGCTATTGAACTCTGTAGAGCCCCTCCTGTCCCTTTCCCTTGCTATCCCTCTCCCCTGCTTTATCCTTCCCCGTGAAACATACTACCTGACATACTGAACATTTTACTTATTCATTTACTCTCTCTTCCCTGCAGTAGGATGTAAGACCTATGAAGGCAGGGATTCTGTTTTTTCATTCATTGCTGCCTCCCCAGCCACACAGAAGTGTCTGGTATATATTAGGCACTCAATACCTAATTTTTAAAATGAATTAATTAATTGGTTAGTTATTTGATTAAGTGATTAATTAAGTGGTTACTTAATTCAGCTCAAGTGCCTGGCCCAGTGTGACCACCAGGTTAATAAACTCCATTAAAGCCTCTGCGGGGTACTTGAGGTATTGAGTCAAAAAAGATCCACCAAGAAAAACCCAAACCCCATATATCTGTAATATCCAACCTGAGTCCCTGAAGCAGGCTGGTGCCCTCGGGACAAAGTTCAGATTCTCTGTCCCTAGAGTTCTCATCTCTTGGACTCCCACCTTCATTACCCCAGTAGGTCCTCTAACCCTCCAGCGACCCAGAACTCCTTGGAGCTCTTCAAAGTCACGAGGTTCTTCCCACATGCAACATCTCTCTTCCTACAACAGTCTTCTTCATCATCCCCTGCTCTGCGAGCCTGGCCAATTCCTACTTACCAGATACATCTCCTACCCCACAACTCAACACACTCTATGGTAACCATCTTCATAGGGGTCCGTCTGACTAGACTGTGGGTTCCACAAACCCAAAGCTCTTTCTTCTTCTCCACTGTATTCCAGGGTCAAGGACACTGCCAGATTCCTACTTGAATATTTGCTAATTTGGGCAAGGCTTATCCTATTTAAGTGCAGTGTAATGATACCATAGTAGTGTAAGTATATAATTACAGCATAATGTACAGTAAGATATATTATACTTATAATAATATAAGTATAATATAATAGTAAGACAGACCATGGCCTTGAAACAGCTGAGTTCAAAACCCCAACTCTTCCACATAATAGCTGTGTGACCTTAAGGTTTCTTAAGCATTCTGAATTTTTTTCTCATCTGTGAAATGATGAACATGATAAATTCATAATCCATTCAACACTGTTCTGAGGGCTGAGGACATGGCAGTAAACAAAAGGTGGTCTGCAGTGATCGCTGAGCCAAGTTCTAAGTGATGAGAAGTTGCTGGCTACCTTGGACGAAAGGACAAACACGTGAGGCACAAGAAAGGGCACACACTGCGTCACTGAGACAGGAACAACCTTGTAGTTTTCAGGGAGAAGGAAGGAAGCCCCGTGGTGCAACTGGCTTTCTGAAGAGCACGCCTCCCAGACTCTCAGGATGTACAGGGCCACTCTCTGCCCTGTGTCAGGCTCCGCACCCAATCTGCTCCTGGTCTACCCAGCTTGAGACTCTGAGGCCCATCTCTAGCTCCCAGGAAGGGCACGGTTTCTCTGGCCATGGGATTCTCCTCTTCTCAATCACAACTGGCATCTCTAAAAATCTCCAAGACAAGAATCGATGGGTAATGGGGAGATAAATAAAATGTGGGAGATCAACACTCCAGACCAAGATGCCACTGGGATCTAGTTAGGCCCTGATAATGTAAAAATGTCTATGCTCCTCTACCTCTACCATCCCTAAACACTGGACTCTGTGGTCTATACCACTGGTTATCTTATCTTTATTAGTATCAGCTTCACTCTGGTCTGGTTATAGCACTGATTCACAAGTGGAAGCAATTTTGCTCCCTGACCCACAGGGTTATTTGGCAATGTCTAGAGATGTTTTGGTTGTCACAACTGGCTACTAGTGGGTAGAGGCCAGAGATGATGCTAGACATCCTACAGGCACAGGACAGCCCTCATAATAAATTATCCCTGCCCCAAAAGACGAAAGTGCCAATGCTGAAAATCCCTGCTCTAAAGTAGGCCCACAGGGGTGCCTGGGTAGCTCAGTGGGTTAAGCCTCTGCTTTCGGCTCAGGTCATGGGATCGAGCCCCGCATCGACCTCTCTGCTCAGCAGGGAGCCTGCTTCCTCCTCTCTCTCTCTCTGCCTGCCTCTCTGCCTACTTGTGATCTGTCAAATAAATTAAAAAAAAAAAAAAACTTTAAAGTAGGCCCACAACATACAAACATTAAGCATATATAAAGAGATGCTAAAACATATGTGTATGCAGAAAAATGCAAGTTAAAATATTACTGGGATAATTCATACCTCGTATGCTGACGTGATTCAAAAACTACAAGTCTGGGCAAGAATGTGGGGCTATAAGAACTGTCACCCACAGCTGGTGGGAATGCACACAGGCATGGCCCAAGCAATATGTTACTATTTAATCAGAGCAAGAGTAACAGATCCAAAAACGAGTAGCTCCGTAGGCAATTCTTACCAAGCTCCTTACAACAACATAGACGAAAATAATCGCTGTGACGCTATTTGTGGTTTTAGAAAGTTAAAGGCCACAGGGTGTCTATCACTGCGGAAGGACTGCGGAAGGAGACAAGCAAAAGTAGATGAATTAGAATTATTAGAATTGACACCTGAGATGTGCAAGCAGCAGTAGAAACGGACCTTACAACTACAGTGCAAAGGAGCAGGGGGAGTCAAAGCAGCATGAGGTCATTAGGACAATTCCACACACATCAATTTTTTTAAGTGTACACATTTGGAGAATCCACTGGCACAAGTACTTTGGAAAATTGTTTGCCAGTATTTATTAAAGCCAAATATAAATACTATGATTCAGTAATTATACTCCTAGACCTATACCCAAGAAAAATGAATGCTGGGTCTACCTGAAGACTTTTTAAAGAATGTTCATAGCAGTTTAATTCATAATAACCCCAAACTGGAAACAGCCAGCTGTCACTAAATAAATTGATGGATATGCCCACAATGGAATACTATACAGCAAGGAAAACAGCGAGCCACAACTGAATGCAGCACAGATGAATCTCACAGAGATAATGTTCAGCAAAAGAAGCCAAACACAGAAAGTATTAATGTGTGATTCCTTTAATACAGTTCAAAATCACACAAAACTAATCAATAGTGTTAGAGGTCATGACAGGAGTTCCCCTTGGGAAGGACAGAGTTTAAGGATGCACCAAGGAGATTTCTGCAGTGATAGGAATATTCCGTATCTTAATCTAGGTGGTAATTATACAGAGGTCTATACATATGCAAAATACCAAGCTAAACATATAAAATGTGTGCTCTTTATGTTAATTATACCTTGACTAAAAATAAAACACGGAAGGGGCACTTTCAAAAGATATAGATTCAACTGACAATACTAAGTACTAGCAAATACACAGCTTGGAATGCTCATATATTGCTGATGGGAATGGAAAATGACATAGCCAGTCTGCAAAACAGTGTGGCAGCTTCTTATAAAGTTAAACATATACCTATAATATGGCCCAGTCATCCCACTCCTGAGAACCCTAAACAATGAAAACCTATGTTCACACAAAAACCTATATCCACGGACACACCAATGTTATTAGTGGCTCCGCTGATAATCACCAAGAACCGGAGACAATCCAAATGTCCTTCAGTGTGGGAGCGGATAAACAAACACCCACAGCACACAGTACTATCCATCAGTAGTGACAAGCTACCCACATAGGCAACAATCTGGATGGACTTCAAAGGCATTATTCTGACTGAAAGAAACCAATCTCAAAATGTTACAGACTGCACGATCCCATTTATAGGACTCCCTTGAAAAGGCAAAATTGTACTGAGGGAGACAGCTCAAGGGTCACCAGGAGTTACGAGGGGAGAGAGAGTATGGTGACAAAGGAAGAGCATGAGGGAGTTCTTCGGGGTGATGCAAGTGTTCAGTGTCCTGATCACGGTGAGAGGGGTAACGTGAAGCCATCCATGTGTTAAATTCACAGAACTATATACACCCCCCAAAAGAGTCAACTGTACTGAATGAGAACTTAAAATATGAAATAAATAACATATTGATGCAGAATCCTAATCCATAATTAATAGATAGGTACATTAGAAATAAGGTAAAGATGGGTAGCAATCTAACAGAAGGTATTACGTGCTTGAAAGTTCCAAAGAGAAAAAATTTCAGTGTTACCACAAAAAAGAAATAGTCATTTATATGATGTAACAGAGGCATTAGCTAACGCTGTGGTGTAACCGGTTTTGCAGTATATGAGTGTAGCAAATCAAGGCATCGTAAACCTTAAATTTGCACCATGTCAGATGTCAATTATATCTTGATAAAGCTAGGAACAGAGATTTGTGTGTGTGTGTGCGCGTATACATACACAATACATACACACACATACACACCCTACAGGGATATATACAAACAGAAAGATATCTGTTAAGTATAAGACAGTGGCCTCTTAATGGTATCCAATGTAAATGAATGAAAGCAAGATGTGGAGACAAAAAGCAGAAGAGCCTACAGGCAAATAAAACAGACACATTCATTGATAGGCTAGAAAGACTAGCACCTAGGACTGAGAGAGAGGCACTTGTAGTCTTGGCTGTAGCTCATGCTCAGGAAGGGGAAAAGGCTGTATCAGGCAGGGTGTGGGGGAATCCATGCACAGGCCCCCAGTATTCTCCCTGCCTCTCTGCAACCCCAGGGTTCGCACTGACCATGCTCCTTCCTTGAGCAAAGATCAGCAACATGTGTGCAGTGTTTCTACCCAGGGAAGCCCACTCAAAACTCAAAGTTTGGAGATTTTACTGGGGACTGATCACATAGGCACAACAACCACACACTACTGAAACCCCAGGATCCTAAAAGGGAAGCAGGTATTCAGTGCCCTTGGTGAGCAAATGAGCCTTAGCAGCATTTGGAACAATGCAAGAGCTGAGTTCCCTGATGCCAGTCAAGGGTCAAGCCCAAAAGCATCCCCTTCTAAAGAAGGCAAGCTTCTTCCTGCTTTGTGAACTTCTACTTGCTCTGGAGCCCTGCAAAGACCTGTGTTGAAATGTAATGAGTCTTAGCCCAAAAGAAAAAGTACAATAAAATCATCACTGTATCAGTCAAACGCTACAATGGTTTGACCGAGATACAGCTATGGCCATTGTGTTGTGAGTCTGCTTTTGGAGCTGTAACCACAGGGAAAAGAAGTCCTACAAATGCTCCCACCCCAGCCCCACGGGGCAGATTATGGCCACCGGTGACAGGAGGCAGAATGGACAGCCCTCCCCTTTTCTCATATTAAACCAGCACTGACCTCAACAAACCGACCTGAATGTAGTTCCCTCAAACCTCTGCCTCACTACGTCACAGCCAAAGTCACACACAAAAAATCCCTCAGCAAATGTTTAAATAAACAGAGACATAAAGAGGGGCAGGGCACAACGCCCAAATCTCCTCAAGAATAATCTAAAGATGGAATGAGTCTCACCCCCCCTGAAATGACCCTCCTAGCCCTCACCCCAAGCTGTGAAGCTTCTTAGAGTAAAAGGAAAAATTCTCTGATGTTTGCAGTTTCAGTCTTTCAAAGTTTCAGGAATGAAAGAATTTTTGCCTCTTAATGATAACTCCAGTTATAGCAGGGCTTGGGCTCTGTTTAACTAAAGAACCACCTTTATGTTGACTATAGTCTTGCCTAGCCTCAAAGACACATGCTCAGCAAGAACAAGGAGCCTGAAAAAGTCATAAAAAAAATTCTCTGATATTAATGGATCTGTTCTGAGGTGTCAGTTCTTCTGATGATGATTTAAGCCACGTTAATGTGTTAACCAGGCACCATCACTGGAAGGAAAGAAGGGAGGGAGGAGAGGTGAGTGGGTGGACGGACGGATGGATGGATGGAGACAGGCAGATACAGACAGAATTATATACAGACAAATAGAGATAGAAGTGAAGAGAAACAGAGAGAGGTAGTTTATCCATTCATTCAATAATTATTTGTTGAGCATCTACTAGGTGCTGAGGATATAGCAGTAACCAAAACAGGTAAACATCCCCTACCTTACTGGAGTCTAGAATGTCTTGGAGACATTCCAGAAAGAGGAGAGACAGACTATACACAAATAAATGTAGCATATAGAATGACAGTTGATGTTAAGTGCTATGGAGAGGAAAAACAAAAGTGAAAGGTTTGAGACTGGCTGGGAGGGGCTTTGATCTTAAATAGCAGGGCCAGGAAAGGACTCACTAGGAAAATGATTTCTGAATAGAGATCTAAAGAAACTAGGGAATTCAGATTCAATTTCACTTTTTAAGTAGACAGACCTAACCACCTACAGAAAAATAGGCTTATGCCAAAAGTACCAGGACAACGGAAATCATGAAAGTTGTTAACACCAACAGGAACGTACAGTTCTTGGAATATAAATGCATAGCTGATTACAAGATTTACACTGGAGAAGCATAATATGGCTAAGGTACAGTTGGGAAGAAACTGATGAGCTATCATGAAAAAAGGCCTCCAGGCCCAGGATAACTGGACTTAAATACTCCTTTGGTCATAATAATGGCATCACACACAGATGGCTTCACAGGTGAATTCTACTCAAATTTAAAGAGTTAAATTCTATTCAACCTATTCCAAAAAATAGAAGAAGGAGGAAAGCTTCCAAATTCATTCTATGAGGCCAGCATTACCCTGATACCAAAACCAGATAAAGACACTACAATAAAAAAAAGAACTACAGGCCAATATCTCTGATGAACATAGATGCAAAAATCCTCAACAAAATAGTAGCAAACTGAATGCAACAATATATCCAAAAAAATCATTCACCACAATTAAATGGGATTTATTCCTGGGATGCAAAGGTGGTTCTATATTTGCAAATCCATATGATAAATCACATCAATAAGAAAAAGGATTAAAAAACGTATGATCATTTCAATAGATGCAGAAAAAAACATTTGACAAAGGACAATAGCATTCATAACAAAAATTCTCCACAAAATAGATTTAGAGGAAACATTACCTTAACATAATAAAGACCATATAGGAAAAACCCACACTAACATCATATCCCATGGTGAAAAACTTTTCTTCCAAGATCAAGAACAAGACAAGGATGTCCATTCTCACCATTTTTACTCAACACAGCACTGAAAATCCCTGCCACAGCAATCAGACAAGACAAGGAAATAAAAGGTATCCAAACTGGTAAGAAAGAAGTAGAACTTTAGCTATTTGTAGATATGATACTATATATATAAAACACACACACACACACAAGCTCTACCAAAAAACTATTAGAACTACAATCAATACATGAATTCAGTAAAGCTGCAGGATACAAAATCAAAATAGAGAAATGTGTTGCATTTCTATACACTAATAATGAAGTAGCAGAAAGAGAAATTTAAGAAAACAATCCCATTTGCAATTATATCAAAAGTAATAAAATACCTAGGAATATACTTAACCAAGGAGGTGAAAGACCTGTACTCTAAAAACAATAAAATGTTGGTGAAAGAAATTGAAGAAGACGTGGCACCTGGGTGGCTCAGTAGGTTAAGCATCTGCCTTTAGCATGGGTCGTGATCCCAGGGTCCTGGGACCAGGCCCTGCATTATGCTCCTTGCTGAGTGGGGAGGTTGCTTTCCCCTCTCCCTCTGACCTTCCCCCACCCCACTTGTGTTCTATCACTCTCTCTCTCTCTCTCTCGTGCTCTTTATCTCTCAAATAAATAAATAAAATCTTAAAAAAAAAAAAGAAATTGAAGAAGATATAAGAAAATGGAAAGATATCCCATGTTCATGAATTGGAAGAACTAATATTGTTAAAATATCCATACTACTCAAGGCAATCTACAGACTTAATGCAATCCTTATCAAAATACCACAAGTATTTTTCACAGAACTATAATAAATAATCCTAAAATTTGTATGGAACCACAAAGACCCTGAATAGCCAAAGCAATCTTGAAAATAAATAAATAAACAAAACAGGAGGTAACACCATCCCAGATTTCAAGATATACTGCAAAGCTGTGATAATCAAAACGGTATGGTATAGGTACAAAAACAGATACATAAATCAATGGAACAGAAAAGAGAGCCCAGAAATAAACCCCAAATTATATGGTCAATTAATCTACAACAAAGGAAGTAAGAATACACAATGGGAAAAAGACATTTCAACAAATGGTGTTGGTCAAACTGGACAGCTACATGCAAAAGAATGAAACTGGACCACTTTCTTACACCACACACAAAAATAAGCTCAAAATGGACTGAAGACCTAAATTTGAGACCTGAAACCATCAAATTCCTAGAAAAAAAACATGGGCAGGAATCTCTTTGACCATTAGCTGTAGAAATATTTTTCAAGCTATGTCTTCTTTGGCAAGGGAAACAAAAGAAAAAATAAACTCTTGGGACTACACCAAAATAAAAGCTTTTATACAGCAAAGGAAAGTATTGACAAAGCAAAAAGACAACCGACCAAATGGGGAAAGATATTTGCAAATGACATATCCAATAAGGAGTTAATATCCAAAATATATAAAGAATTTAAACACATCAACACCAAAAACCCCCCAAATAATCCAATTAAAATGGGCCTATGACAGGAATAGACATTTTTCCAAAGAAGACATACAGATGGCCGGACTGAAGGAGATGATGCTGAGTGAAATAAGTCAAGCAGAGAGAGTCAATTATCATATGGTTTCACTTACTTGTGGAGCATAGCATGGTGGACATGGGGAGTTAGGAGAAGGGAGTTGTGGGAAATTGGAAGGGGAGGTGAACCATGAGAGACTATGGACTCTGAAAAACAATCTGAGGGGTTTTAAGTGGTGGGGTGTGGGAGGTTGGGAAAACCTGGTGGTGGGTATTAGAGAGGGCATGGATTGCATGGAGCACTGGGTGTGGTATAAAAACAATGAATACTGTTATGCTGAAAATAAATAAAAAATATATTTAAAAAAAAACAAAACACACACACAATGAGATAATACATCATACCTGTCCGAATGGCTAAAACCAAATCACAAGAAACAACAAGTGTTGGCGAGGATGTGGAAAAAGAGGAATCTTCATGTGATGTTGGTGGGAATTCAAGCCGGTGCAGCCATTGTGGAAAACAGTATGGAGGTTCCTCAAAAATTTATAAATAGAATTACCACCTCATCCAGTAATTACACTCCTGGATATTTGCCCAAAGAAAACGAAAACACTAATTTGAAAAGACATATGCAACCCTAGGTTAACTGTAGCATTTTTTACACTAGCCAAATTACAGAAGCAACCCATGCATCCATTAACATGAATGGATAAAGAAGATGTGGTATACATATACAACGGGACAACACTCGGCCATAAAAAAGAATGCGATCCTGCCATCTGCAACAGCTTAGGTGGCTCTAGAGGGTATACTGCTAAGCGAATTAAATCAGCCAAGGGAACACAAATACCATATGATTTCCCTCTAAGGTGGAAAACAAAGAAAGAAACTAAGAAAAACAAAGAAAGAAAGATAGAAAGAAAGAAAGGGACAAAAAAAAGAAACTCTTGAATACAGAGAACAAACTGACAGTTAGCAGAGGGGAGGACCGGGTGGAAGGAATGTGTGCAATAGGGATGGGGATTAAGAGCACATTTTCTGTGATGAGAACTGAGTATTACACAGAATTGCTGGATCATATTGTATACCCAAAACTAATATAACACTACATGCTAAATAAAATTGAGTTTTTAAAATTAATTCAGTAATTTTTTAAAAATCCTGTCCCACAAAGGTTGTGGGGGGCATGTCTAATTTGGGCACAGAAATAGGTAGAAGTGTGGGACCAACCAGTGTTGATAGAGATACCCTAGGGATGTGCCACGTGCCTCAAAAGATGGAACAGAGGGGCGCCTGGGTGGCCCAGTTCATTAGGCATCTGCCTTTGGTTGAGGTCACAATCCCAGAGACCTGGGATGGGGATCCAGTGGCACATCGGTCTCCCTACTCGGCGGGGAGTCTGCTTCTCCCTCTGCTTCTCCCCCGACTCCTGCTCTCTCTCACTCACTCTCTCAAATAAAGAAAATCTTTTTAAAAAGGGGGGGGGGGGGAGGATGGCACAAAAACAATAGGACAGTTGAAGTTCTATAAAGATATGGAAATGCAGTTATAGGCACTTGGGACTCCCAGGGAATGTTGCAGTTCTGCCGCTTTTTTGGACGAGGAAACAGCAATGGCTGGTCTAAGAGGCAGTCAGGAGCCAAACTGGGTTTACAGTGACCACGACAGTGGGCCCCGAATTCTTCCCACCCTTATATGCGCACATCTTTATCATGCAACTCTGTTCCTCTCCCCGAGAAGGCAGGGAGTCTATTCCTCTGGCCTCTTCCACCTGAGCTGGCCCAGTGGCTTGCTTTGACCGATAAAATCTCAAAGAAGTGATGTCATAGGAGTTCCTGTCTAAGCTTCAACAGGCCTGCCCCTCCCGCCTTCTCCCTCTTGAAAGGCTCCCCTGCAGGCTGAGTGCAACTTTCATTCTGCATCCTAGTCTCCGGCTTGCCTCCGCACTGCCAGGCCCTGCACCTTCCCTTCCAGGACTCTGGAATGGGGGACAGTGAAAATCCTGAAGAGGAGCACGGCCCTGTCCTTTGGGCTTGTGTCTTGATTGGCACCTCACCTTTCCTGCGCAGGTGGGGCTGATTAATGGCACTGTTAAAGAGACCCAGCTGCTGCTGGCCGTTTCCCCTTCCTGCAGAGAGCCTTAATTACTGGGCTTCACCTGTTGAGTCTCCTTAAGCGATGTGAGTGTGTATTTTTAAGAGGGAAAACAATTCATTAGCAAGTGCCAACATCCTAGAGGAGGGAGAGCCCCCAATTAATTTGAGTACTGCTTTTACCAGAATGCCATAAAGTCCCCCCCCCCCAAAAAAAGACCTTCAGCAGATGGTGGGGACTTGGGAGCCCACAGAGAAGGGGAAAGGGTCATGAGGTCAGACCACCCCCTTCTCAATCTCCATCCATGTTTTAGCATCCCCCCAACCCCGTGCTTCCCCGCTTTAGCTCAGTAGCTTTGGAATGCCAGCACTGGCCAGGCATTCAGGGGTCACCCTACAGAGGGCCAAAACTGATTTACCATTCTTGCTTTAGCTTTGGCATTTTGTTAAATAAATGCAAGGTCTGTAAAAGCCTAGCCTACAGTTATTTTTTCAAAATATTTTATTTATTTATTTGACAGAGAGATCACAAGTAGGCAGAGAGGCAAGCAGAGAGAGAGGAGGAAGCAGGTTCCCCGCCGAGCAGAGAGCCCGATGCAGGTCTCGATCCCAGGACCCTGGAATCATGACCCGAGCCAAAGGCAGAGGCTTTAACCCACTGAGCCACCCAGGCGCCCCCCTACCCTAGAGTTATTAATAAATATTCTGGCCTAGAATAATATGTCTGGGTGTATTAGAATTCAGGTTCTAACACAGTGGTTCTCAACCCTCAGATCAGAGGAAATTCATGATTCAGGTGTCCAGACTCTGGATTCAGGTTTAATGGGTCTGGGGTGTGGACCCAGGCACTAGAATTTTTAAAACTCTCCCATGGCTTCTCTGATGTGCAGCCAGAACTGCAAACCACTCTGCCTTGCACTGCACTTGCACAGATTACCAAGTACTTTCTAAAGGATGGGTCCTGGGCCTTATCACTGGATAACCCATGCCAAGCACAGTGCCTGATACAGAGCTCTTCACTGATACATGTTATGGAAATAGAAGAATGTCATTTGATTCACTGATTATTTTTTTCAAGTTATTTTGCCTTATATCCATGCCTATATCTATGCGTATGGGTGATCCAACACATGCTCTGCATGTGTGGTGAGAGAGAAAGAAACAGTGACAGACAGACAGTGAGAGAGACAGAGACAGCACTTTAATTTCTTTATCATTTTTTTGGTTGCTTGCCTTGCCCGCTCTCATGTCCATCCCTATTCCAAAACCTGTCCTGCTTGCAAACCTTCTATCAGCAGCCTGGTTGGTGATTTTCCATATATTCCCCAATCTCGTTTAATTTGAGGCAGATCTAAGGGCGTATATGAGTCTGGATGGCCCTGTGTGTTTTGAAGAAATGGGATCGTACCATACACACCAATTCCTTGCAGAAAGCCCCACAAGTCACCTGATATAGCCCTACTTCACGCTCCTTCAGGGGCACAAACTTAGTCCCCGAGGAGATGCACTATAATTTACTCGGCCATTCCCCTGTGAGAGGCATTCACTTTGCTTCCCATTTCTCCCCCATCAGAAATCCTACAACAATAAACCAAAGGCTGTCGGATGCTGGCAACCATCCCGTGAAGTACAAATGTCCATGTGGATCTTTCTTTCCATGCCCACACACAAAGCCAAATGTTTGCTGAGCCTGCTTTGACACCCTAAACCTCATCTCTGGCCAAGGAAGATGATAATGAATTATACGAGATCATGCATACAAAAAAACACTCTATAGTCTACAGAATGCTTTGTGTCAAAGTCGGGCATTCATATGGCATGGGCCAGCCCCATTCACAACCCAGCTTGGCAGGAAAGTGTTCAATAGCATCATTAACAGCCCATTGATCCAATTACATTTCTTTCTGTTCCACTTCAGAATTACAATCTCTCGTCCCCCCCCCCCCCCCCGCAAGAGCCCAGATAGATTCCCGATGATCACTGGAAGAGGGAGCTGCCGTCAGGACTCGCTTGAAGGGCCCAGACGCTCATCTAACTGTGGCAAGGGATGAATTAATCTGGTTGACACATCAGGCCTCTCTCCTCCAAGGGAATTTGCTATTTACTCCAGCCCTGTAGTCTTTCAGGCGAGATGTCAGGATGCAGCAAAGTTTGGTCAATCCAGGTGTACTGTGGGGCTGCCCTCATCTGGCATGCAGTAGGCACTCTATAAATAACTGCTTCATTGGAAAATGCCCAAGGGATCATATACTGGGGCTCAAAGCAGAGCAGATTGGTGGAATAAATGAGATTTGTCCAAACCATCTCTTTGCAGATGGGCCAGTATGGAAGCTGGAATCTGAGTCCAAAGACAATGCATAAAATGAAAATACATTCTAGATAAAGGCAAAGTCAAGACCTTGAGTGACAGCTGAGGGCAAAGTGGAGGGAACTAAATACACATTCTAAGTCCAATGGGAAAGACAATGAAGGAGAGAAATAGTAATTGGACCAGAACAGGAAGCATTCCCTCACTCGACAACAATATATTGAATACCCAGCTTATGGCAGACACTGTGCTAAGTACTGATGATATGGTGGGACAGGAATCAGGATTCCAGCCCTCACTGCTCTTGTGAAGGGTCTTGTGAAGGAGACCAAAACAGAAACTCACAAGATTAACACAGACAGGACAGGGCAGGACAGAGCTAAGGCCCAGGACATAGGCAAACCCAGGGAGACTCGAGGGTACGCAGGGAGGCACCTAAGCCAAACTGGGGAAGTGTGGAAGGTGTCCTGGAGGGGGAGACGGATGTGGAAGCAACCATACAGCTGTGGGGGAGGGGAGACAGATGAACCATTTACACCATGAAAGGCTGTGGTCTCTTCTGCCACTGCATTCACCATGTTAGACTTCTACGTCTGGACTCCTCACCAATGGATATCTACATCCGTAAGTATACCTGGGATGCCACTGACCCTGTGTTTTTGTCCATGCTGTTCCCTCTGCCTGGAGATCTTGAGCCCCACCTCCTGCTCCACTCTATATAACCATCATCTCCACCTCCCAGCAAGGCACAGCCCACATGTTAACTCCTTTGTGAAGCTGCTCTAGATTCCTCTACCGGGAATTCATCTCTGCCTCTCTCCCTGAATTCCAATACCACTTTTCTTGTTCCTCTCTTTATAGTACACAGCACTCTTGACATTGTATTATAATTACTTGTGTATTTGTCTTATCTCCTCTACTAAACGATGAACTCCACTGGGGCAGAAAACCTTGTCTTAACCACCTTGGTATTCCCCACAGTGCTTTATCCAAGGCAGATGCTCAGTACATGTTGAATGAAGATTATGTTTACCGGATCCAAGGTAAATGGAAGGATGTTAACAGACAGCACAGCTAGAATCAGTGGACAGGCGTTACAGGTAAGCCCCACTTTCTAACAACTAAAATTGGTTGCTGGCTGAAATAGTGGATTTTCCATCATTGGATAGACAGATTCTTTTAAAAAAATAGCTCGATCAGGTGGCTTCTAAGCTTATCTAACCTTTCCCAAGTAACTGTGATGGAAAATGCTTGGTGAACAAAGATGAGAAAATCCCACAAACAGGTGAGCTAGGAATAGGTGTGAGCTGTTGTCAATGCTGTAGCACCCAGGCTGCATGATACATGCGAGGGCATTTATAATGTTATTAAATGCTTAAACAATTAGAGAAATTTTAAAAAGTCATCCTTAGAGAAGTTTGGATGGTATGTCAAGAATGAGGGTTCTAATCAACCTAAATCTGAACATGTGAGATCCATTTAGTGTTTGAGGTAGAATATAGCTAATCCCCGGATCTGTTTGGTGTATCAGTTAGATCAAGTGGTGAGGGCTTTTGAGAGCAGAAATCGCACAGTGTCATCTGCTAAAAACTTCAGTGGTTCCCCAGTGCCCCGGGACATGCTCCTCAGTACTCAACATGATGTTTGAGGCCCAAATGATGTAGATCATGCCAGCCTCCCCTTCACGTTTCCCCCGACACAGTCAGACCAGGGGTTCCAATCTCAGTGCCCCCAGTGGGACACAGTGGAGTGTCCTGGACCCAGTTCAAAAACCAAGCAATTTCACAGGCTCAGTTCCTTCTTCCAATGGGCATACAGGCTCAGCACTGTAAGTCCTTCCAAGTTTTCTAATGAATCAGGGAAATTCAGACTTTTTTTTTTTAAGATCTGCCATTCTTCAGTACTGGCTCAACAATTTTTAAACACTATGCAACAAGCCCCTTCTGTGGTCCATGGATCCCTACACTGTGCTTTACTTAGAATCTCTTTTTGTGGTCAGCTTAGTGGTCCTCTATAGAACTATGCCTGCTCACCTCCGTAATTCCCTCCCTGGTTCTCCTCTGCCTACATCACCCCTCCCATCTCCTTTTCCTGGATTCACTCCTGCACAATCTTTAAGACTCCGTTTTGTCTGAATCATCTGAAGTTATTCCTGCAGAATTTTCATTTGTACTTGTCTATATTTTCACAATTTCTTACAGTGAATATGAATAGCAGATGCTGTCACTGCTCTCCCACTCCCAAGATCCTTCTGACATTGTCACACACACTAGTCTCTACGGGCTATCACTCTCAACAGCCTTGGGCTACTGAAACCCACTCTTTCTTTGTGCTTGGAGAGCCACGAGTTCCTGGGAATGTACGTCCTACAAAAGCAGCACTTATCCAATGAATGTCAGGGGCAGGGGTATAAAGAGTCCCCTTCCATTGTCTCCTGATGAAGATAAATTCAAAATGTACTGTCTGCAGATCTCCTCTCCAGATTGAGCCAAAGTTCTCCTCTGCAGGATTTTGCTTGCTATTACACACTTGCTTCTGTTTTTCCTGGAAACACTTCCACACAGACCAGTTTAAAATGAGTCCTTATTCCAGGATCTAATTCTGGGATCTGCAAGAAACAGCTTCTGACACAGCTCCAATGACCTATACCTCCTCGTGTTCATGACATTGTGCAATCTCCTCCCTGGAGTACGGCTTGCTTCTAAGTCTACAGGTGAAGTGTGGCTTCCATGATTAGGTCAGAAACAATTATGGCGTCTATCCTGCTAGCACACTCTATTGTCTTCCCATCCTGCATAATGCACGTTGCTTTCATAATGCAGCTGCTGTGTGGAAGAAACCCATGTGAGAGGAAATGGGGGGTGACCTCTGGCCAATACCCAGCAAAGAATTCAGTCGTGCCAAAAGTCACTGAGCTTGGAAATGGATATTTCCCCAGTTGAGTCTTCAGATGAGACCAGAAACAGACATTGAACCAATACTTGATTGCAATCTTCTGAAAAGCACAAAGCAGGGGACCCAGCTAAGCCACAGCCAGACTCCTGACCCATAAAAACTATGAGATCGTAAATGTGTACTGTTTTAAGCCCCTGAGTTTTGGGGAGACTTGTTACATAGTAATAGATAACTAATACAGGATCTCAACTTAAGAAAGCATGTAATACTTTTAGGGGTGCCTGGGTGGCTCAGCGGGTTAAGCTTCTGCCTTCAGCTCAGGTCATGATCTCAGGGTCTTGGGATCAAGCCCCACACCAGGCTCTCTGCCGAGCAGGGAGCCTGCTCACCCCTCTCTCTGCCTGCGTCTCTGCCTACTTGTGATTTCTCTGTCAAATAAATAAATAAAATCTTAAAAAAAAAAAAAGAAAGAAAGAAAATAAAAAAGAAAAAAAGAAATCATATAATACTTTTGTAACTAGAAAATATTTATCCCAGAAATCTTCTCTAGAAAGCCATTTCTGAATCTCCAGGCCAGAGCCCGGTGTCCTTTCTGTCATGGACCTTATCACCCTGAATTTAATCATCAATGTCCCTTGCCCCTCCCCATTTGTCTCCCCACCTCATCACCCTGAATACAGACCTTTGGGAGAGGAAAAGCTCAATATATGTCTTTATCTTACCACCTAAGCATAGTATCTGGTTATAGTAGATGCTTAATGAAAGTTTATTAAAGTAATTAATTTCCTTGTTAAGTATTTCCACCATGAGGTTTTCGCCACATGTCTCCCTATACTCTGTCATTCTCCAAATGCCAGATGAAGGGCAGAGGAGGCCGTTGGTATTCGGCAAGATCTCCACTCTATGCATCCCCTGCTTTACTATCTAAGCAGCTTCTCCTTTCCCATCACTAGGGTGCATATCAATTTCACATTGCCACTTCCTCCCATCTGTTCGATTCATCTGTTGGACGGTCACTTGCTGCCACTTCAGAGCAACAGGGAGTTCACTCTTCCTTTCATACCCCTCTGGGAAGCCCAGGGAAATTATCTCTGATTGATGTGATTTCTTCTTTTGGTTCTAATGACAAAATTATAGAAAAATCCAGCCCCATTTTGCACCACACTTGGAAGAAATCTGTTCGGCTTTTGTCTGCCAACTACGACAAAAACTTGATTAACCAGGATTCAGCACACAGTGCTTTGGTTTGGGGGCCTTTTTTTCCCCTCTGGTTAGCTGAGGGATAAAACTGAAAATGCCATTTACTTCCTCCCTTATTACTTGGAAAAAGAATCAATAGGTTAGCCCACATTGCTGCCCACTGTAAATAAATTCCCCCAAAGAAATTGAGTCTGAGAGAGATGAGCATCTTGCAGGCCAGAGGACTAAAGATGCTGTTAGAAATTGGGTTGAATTGGCAGAGATCTTTGGAGTGTGGGGGTTTTATTTTAAAAAGTACTTGCTAATATTCATATTCCTTGTCTTTGCCCCTTCTTCTAATTGCAAAGGATAGAGTGTGTGTCCTGGTTATTTGTAGATTCCAGATGCCTGAAGTCCAGCTCATATAAGTTGTACTGTATCTTAGTTAATATGGTGGAGACTCACTCACAGATCTCTAAATCCAAGCTGATTAAGTCTCATCTTCTGCTACTCCATGGGGTCCCCTAAGCATCTTGGATCCTCCCTCCAAGACACACAAGTTTCCTTCTCTGTTCCCTCCTATGGCCTAGGGCATGGCGAGAAAAGGAGACTTCTTTGTTGCTAAACTAACAGATCCTTTTAGCTCTAGGAGATAAAGAAGAAGCCAGAATGGTAACTTGGTATCTTGACCAAAATTCAACCCAAGGGAAATGGGGTGTCAGGAGAGGAAATAGATGCCCGAGCACTGACTCTGGGCCAGGTGCCAGGTTGGAGATCGCAGCTTTTACTCCTGGCCACAGTTTGTGAGGTTTTACTTGGTCTGGCCCCCTGATGCCTTCTCTGCCCATGCTCCCACAGCCCCTAACATGCAACAGCCATGCTAGCCCTCTCCATAGTCTTTCTACCTCGAGACGTTTGTGCCTGCTGTTCCCTATCTGGCAGTGCTCTTTTCCAGATACTTCTGCAGCTCACTCTTTGTCATCCCTCACCGCTCAATTCAGTGTCTTGTCACAGAGGTTCTCCTTAGCTGAGTTGCCCACCTTCTAAGCCCAGCCATTCTCCATCTTCCTTTACTGTATTTTCTTCAGAACCCGCAACCACTTTTAATTAACTTACCTCAATTCTTGTCTGCCTCCCTGTGAGAAAAGAAACTTCATGAATGCGAGGAAATTTCCTGCCTGACTTGCATGAGTCCACCACGTCAACACATGCCTGCCCTGTCCTGTGTGGCATGAACTGAATAAATAACTTCCTCATGAATCCTCCCCCAAGCTAAGTATTTTTATTACCACCCCCGCCCACTACAGACGAGGAAGCTGAGACCTGGAGCACGGCAGTCAACTCCACACATTTACGCAGCCAGAGGTAACAGCCCGACTTCTGACCACAGAACTACCCAACGCCAAGAGCCTGAATTCTCCATCACTACTACGTACTGTGTGGGAAGACAGGAGATTATGCCTTAATCAATTGTTTTCTAACTTCTGTTAATGAAAAATGTCTGAGCAGCTGTGACAAGGAAAGAAAAAGTCTTTTATCAGCCCACAATCATGATTATGTCATACTTGGGACATATCTTCCAAATCAAACATTGCTAATTTGTCAAATAACTGGATAGAGAGGAAATTTCCAGAAACCATCGTGCCTGTGCTTCCCTGCTGCACTCCCTTTCTTTGGGATCCTCCCAATAGGCAAATGAGGTCAAAGCAGATTAGGTGATGCAGGCACCTGTCTGGGATGGTTGTAGCAGATGGACTTGCCAAGCCCTGTATTTCCCATGGGCTGTCTGCACTCACCCCCAACCTCCCTCAAGTGAGCACCTACCGAGCATGGAAGTGGGTGGTACAAAATCATGGGAGATGGAACCTGCAGCCCCACGGGTATTTTTCTGGGACCTTCTTCTTTTACTAAGACCATTGGGGGTAAGATACACCCAAAGGTCCGACCCTTGGCTTTACTTCTTATCTCAGCTCAAAGTTCAAAAGCCTCAAAAGAGAGAACTGGATTTTATTTTCTGGATCTTAAAACTTGGGCCTTCCTAAGGATAGGGTCTGTATGCTCTGCCCCCATCTTCTCGTCATTTCTGAGGAGGACTGATTTTAGGAAATTGCTCCACCCCAGCTTTGGAGCCCCAAACAACATGCCCAGCTCTGGATATTCCCTACCCAATACAATCCATTACCTCATGACTATCATGAAACTTCCCACCTGAGTATGGAAACTCATCTTGGGGACACAACAGTGGGGAGCTGCTTAAAGCTACCGAACCAAAGTGAGACATTCCAGTTCAAAGACGTAACTTGCTCTATCTTCTCATCCCCATCTTTTCTTATTTTAAGTCTTTTTTATTAAGAGACTCACAATGTTCTCCATCTACATTGACATTTTCCATCTTTAAACATTAACTAATTAATTGACTGAAATGGTATCTTGGGAGCATTTATCATCTATCCCATTAGCCGGAGAGCCAGGTGACTATCTATAAAAACCATTGAACACTCAGTGGAGGCTTTGTCTTTCCACTTCCCTTCCCAGGAATGTGTGTGTGTGTGTGTGTGTGTGTGTGTGTCTGTCTGAATGTGTAATGGAAAAAAATAAAAAGAAAGAATTTTGTTTCTACCAACCACTATAAAAATCTACCTCTGGGAGACATGGAATTTCAATTGTGAAATAATCAGTCTTGGAAATTGTCCTGTCCTCCAGGAAAAGAAAAAATAAGTAGTTTAACAGCGATTGCCCTTCAAAACAATCACTAATTATAATGTCTATAAAGAAAAATACCCTCGATACCATTACTCCTAATAAAGCCAGGCGAATCTATAGAAAGGAATTAGCTGGCATGTCTAGAATCTGACGGGAGAGCTCTTGGGGGTCGGTTAGAAAGGGGGGTGTGCTCCAACAGGCTTATAAACCCGAATCCAAAGCTTTAGAAAGCTCACCCCCTGGGGCAAGTCCCTGTCAGCAAATTGGGAAGATTAACACATGCCTGGAGGAAATCAGGCCAGGACAATTAAGAGCGGAGAACCCAAGTTTCTTCCTGACCCTCTCTGCAGCCCCTCCATCCCACTTCTCTCCTGCCCCCCTCACCTCCTCCTCAGGCAGCGGCCACAGAGTCTGGGACCCCATTTATGAGGCATGCCTCAGCGTTGAGCATCACCCTCTCCCCTTGGCCCACTCAAAGACACAGAAGTGCCTGGGATGGGTCAGTTACATCATGGCCCTAAGGCCTTGGAATGAGTTTGCCTGTCAGATCCCATCTGTTTGGAAGCAAATGTGGTGCGGGGAAAGGATATGGGAGGAGAGGAAGGGAGAAAAGGGGCCCGCAGGAGAGAACAGGGAGCAGCAGTGAAGACGGACAAAAGGAAACAGCCAGTCTGGTTTCAAGTTCTCCCCTGCTTCACCTGCTGGGAAAGCCGGGTCAAGTCACTCGAACCCTGTTGCTCAGACCTCATGCCCTCATCTGTAAAATGGGGGTTGGGAGCAGGGTGTGGGAACCCCAGTGTTTCGGGTGGTGATCAACTGCACACAACAGAAACCCCTCCAGCTACTTTAAGCGGGAAGCGGAAATTTATTACCAGGGGTAAGGTGATTTAGAAAACCAACGGAAGCACTCAAAGAGTTGTACCTCCTAAGAACAAACCCCTGCTCCCAAATAGCCCTGCCTTGTGATGACTGGGATAGCTACCACCGCTGCTAGTCGAAGTCACCCTGTCAGGAAGCCAGTGGCTGTAGGAGCGACCTGCTCCGCAGGGATCCATGCCAGCAAGGTAACCGTGTCCCACCTTTCTCCCCTCTAACAGTCTTCATCCAAGACTCATGGCCATGTGTCCTATGCGTGGAACATGAATCATAGCCAGGACCTTGATGCAGGAATCTGGGAACTGTGCTTTTTAGCTCCCCAGCCTCTGCAAGAAAAGACGGCACAGCTGACAGAGGCTATAATGGAAGCTGAAGGAGACCATCTACTAGGCTGTCAAGAGAATTTAATGAGATGGTATTTACAAAGTGTGTCACAGACGCTTGGCCATTAGCAGGTTGTCAATAACCATTAGTTTCCCTTTACTTTCCCCTGATCTTGCCACAGGTTGACCCTGTGAATCTTCCCGAAATAACACAAAGAAAAAACCATAGAGCAGAGAATGGATCTTCTAACCCACGTATGAGTTACTTGCGCTTCTTAAATTTAGCAACCTTATCAAACCTCACAGTTATCCCCATGTAAGGCATGTCCTATCTCCACAGGAAGATGAAGTCACTTTAAACAATAACTTTATAAGTTTTTACATTTTGTAAACAACATTTTCAAAGGATCATCCCTCTGGATAATCATAATTATTTTATCAATTTAACTGATACTGGACACCTACCAGACGCCAGGTAGATAGGTTTCCTCCCCTCCAAGAGTTAACAGTCTAGGCAGAATGATTGTACAAAACATATAAAATTACACATTCTGATAGAAACTAAGATTAAAGGACAGGGTGCCATGAGCCAGAAAAAAATAGCGTGAAACCAATACTGCTCAAGGAGTGAAGAAGGGCTTGCTTAGAAAACAATGTGTCAGCTTACCTGAAGGACAATGAAGGTCAACCAAGTCGAGAGTGGGAGAGATGAGCGTTTCTGGCAGAGGAAACAGCAGGTGCAAAGGCTGTGCGTTTGAGAAACCAGAAGAATACCAACATGGCTTGAGTGTCCCGAGTGAGGAGAGAACGACTGGTGTGGGGAAAATGACTGTGGCTGTATCCCCCAGACTATTACCTGGGGGTGACGGTTCCCCTTAGGTTAGAACCCAGACACGCTAGACAATTAACATTTTACAAACACAACAGTGGAAGCAATGTTCTCCCTTACTGCATCTTGGTTGTTGTCTGCTTGGTAAAAGAGAAGAATATTAATCCTTCACAGTTGTGTTAAACGGGCTAACGAGTATGAAGCTAGTGGAGAGGCTGGGCACATTTTGAGCACCAGCAGTGGCACTGTGGTCATCATCCTCAGTGTCCTGCCACACTGCTCCAGAAAGGTCCATCAGTTCTGCCCCATCTGCATCCCTTCCCCCATCACATCCCCTCTCTAGCCTATCCATGGCAAAGACATCCATCACATGACACCACCTACCTGGCCTCAATTGACTGGAACGGAGCAGATGCCAACCACCCCCTGGGCCTCTCAGATTCTGACATGTGGAAATTTGCAATGGAGACAGAGGCTGAATTGGTCAGAGCGTGAAACAGTAGAAGCTGGAACAGTAAGGTCGTGAAGAGGAAGAGCCAGAGCCACAGGCAAGTGGAAAGTGATGAAGAGCAAAATGTGAGATCTTGATGGCACAAGCTGGTCTGCAGAGAGGGGATGGAAAAGATGTGCAGAGATAGGCTCCAGACAGCAAGATGGAGACAACGGTTAGTTAACAGCATTCCAGGTCCCATGAGGTCCAGCTGCTACACTGGATTCCCTGAGAACCTTCTGTGGCCTGACAATAAAACTTCCTATTCACTTTTCTTTCCTTAAATGAGTTTCTGTTCCTTGAAATTAAACAATAGCTCCTGACTCACTGAGGTGAAGAGCTGAGGCCACCCTTCCTAAAATCAGAGCTGAAATGCAACCCCATCTTGCAAACCATGACCATGGACTCCACCACCATCTCACGGCTTTGTACAGGCTGTTCCTTCTGCACAGAAAGCTCTTCCACCTACTCTCTGCAAAACGAGCTCTTGCCCACCTTCCAGACTACTCTCTTTCAATATCACTTCCACAGACCTCCACTCTAAGGTGGACTTTGCTGGGGTTTTCATAGCTCTTAGAACCTCCACTTAGCAGCATGCAAATTTTTGGTCACTTGTGCAATGGCTGCCACACCAGCAATGTTCCACTTCACATGTACCTGCCCTGTTTCCTGCTATGTCTCCAGCGCTTGACATGGTGCTGGGCACATAGTAGCTGCTAAATAAACATCTGATAGTATGAAAGGACCAAATTGCCTTTTCAGCTCTCTATTACTCCTTCCTCTAAGGAAAAAAAAAGTTTTATTCTAAGCTACTGGGTGCCCTACCCTGTGCAAGGTGTTAGAAACACAAACGCGCATTAGACAGAATCCCTATGGTTAGGACTTCACCATCTAGGAGAACAGATGGATGTATATACACAGAAAACTTTATTATAATTTAATACTAGTATTAAAAGACTCTATAGAAAGATGATCATAGGAGTATTAAAAATAACTTTGGATGATGGAGGAGGAAAGGGATGGAAGAGAGGGGTCTGAGTGTCCCCCATGCCACTGCTCCTCTGAATTTCCTCAGAGAATAAGTATAATGGACGTCTACTGTTTGGCTGCTCAGCATCTATTCTCCCCCTTTCCAGAAACAGCACCCCACGCTTCCTTTTGGAGAAACATCTGCCACCCTCTTCACTCAAGTGGTTTAGATAGGACTAACCCAATGTCCGGCCCCCCAGTGCCAGAGGCAGGTGCATGGCCCAGGTCTGGCCAGTTACCCTACTCTTCTCACATGGTGAGTGATTCAGGAATGAGGGGACAAGGGCTAGCCAAATGAGAGATGATCTCGGGATTTTTGTGGGGGAGAGACCAAGCTCTTTTTTCATAAGATTGAGCCACTGAATCCTATCTTAGGACTAAGAGGAGAAAACCTTCCTAAGAATGAGGTTTACAGGGAAAGGAGCAGGCCAGCGAGAAAAAGATGCTTCCGATGACACTGTTTGCACACCTGAGTCCAGCTAGAACGACTCTGGATTGTTAAATTATGGGTCAATAAATTCTACTTTTTTTTTCCTAAACCAGAATTTCTCAACAGCAACACTATTGGCTTTTTCTGCTGGCGGGTGGGGGCTGTCCTGTGCATCGTAGAATGGTCAAGCAGCAGCCCCAGCTTCCACCCACTGAATGTCAATCAACAGCATCCTCAGCCCTGACAACCGAAAAGGTCCCCACTCATTGCCCAATACACCCTGAATCAAGACCGCAAAAGGACCCCTCCAATTCCCTATCTAATTTCCAGGGACAATTTTCACTCCTACGTTTCTTTACTTTCCAAGGTACCTGAAAATATCTTTCTTACGGCCTTTGCTCTCCATAGCCAGTCAGTCTAGTTCACATTTTTAAATATTGGCATAAATGAAAGTAAGTCAATCAGATCAAGAACGACTTAGATCTGGCTTCAGCGGGTGCGTCTGTAAGTGGCAGATTTGAGGACATCGATTACACCCTTCACTCCCCTTTAAAAATTTAAACATCTTCCCTCATTTACTTTCTTTATTTTAAGAATTTTCAACAGTCAATTTTCTGTTCTCTACAGACCTTGCCTTCGATGAGAAACTAATCAATAAGAAATTATATTTTTGCCAGGCTATTTTAAAGTAACGTAACCAACATATATTTCTCTCTCATCGCGGCTTTATTGATTGTGAAATAAAAACAGAAGGCCGGTGGAGACTCCAGCCTGCATCCCCGAGACTCCCACTTCATTATGCTCCACCTTCAAGAGTTTCATCCCCTAGAGCTCTTTCTCCCAGCGTTCTTACTCTGTGTGAGCCTTGCGTCTGATCACCAGCCTCACACCGTAAACTGAAGCTTCGCTAGAAATGAGTTCATCCTTTGGGAGGGATGGCAGGGTGGTAATTAACAGCAAAACTCAGGCAGACGAGTTGCACCCACTAATTCTTTCCAAAATCATTTTTTTTTTTTTTTGGAAGTTATTACTCTTATCATGACAGAGCTAACCTACCTTCTGGCTTCTAAATTAGAATATCCCTTGCAAGAAAATGTCACATTGTTCTGAATAATAAAATCAGAATGAAAGTGAATTTTCAAGACAAATACAGCTACCATCATTTCAACTGTCTTTTAAAATACCAGTCAGGATTGGGGCGCCTGGGTAGCTCAGTTGGTTAAGCATCTGTCTTCAGCTCGGGTCATGATCTCCGGGTCCTGGGATCGAGCCTGCTTCTCCCTCTCCCACTTGCTCCTCCCTGCCCCACTCACTGTCTCTCTCAAATAAATAAAATCTTCAAACAATAAAAAGTAAAATAAAACCCAGCCAGGAGAGCTTTTAAGACACAAGCACAGAGTTAGACGTGTGGGTCCATTTCATAGATGCGTGTGTGTATCTGAAGACAAATAAGATACCGATGAAGGAGGGAAAGACAATGAACAGCGAGTGCACATTCTGGATGCCTGGTGCCTGGGGACCTGGCCCAGTTTCTCAGGGTAGGGGAATGGGAGGGATTCTGTCGCTGAGACCATCAATTGTATTGAACTGTAAAGTTACGCATGGGTCCTTTATTAAAGGGAGAGAAATCCATCCATTTGGGACAGTTACTTGAGAGTATGTCAAGTTATTAAGTGAAGGCACATGCACAGGTCAGCAGGACATCGGGAGCACGCTGACCAAAGAGCACAGAGCATACACGTTCTTGCCACCACAAGAACCTGGGCCCAGGACTCTTGCCAAGACCAAAGGAAGCAGCCAATAAGTGAGGCCTGCCCGCGTGTCTGGATGTCACAGAACTCCACTCCTGGTTGCTCTGCCCCTGTACTACCCTCCATGCTAATGATAGTACAGCAGCAACAGGCACACACAAATGAAGAGAGACGTAACAGGATGGGAGAATATGATCTAGCTAATTCCATTTTGAGGGCAAACATGGGATAGTGGTTGGGAGGGCTTCGTGAATTTACTGTTCCAACACGATGATGCAGCTCCTGCTCTGAGTTCGAGCACCGCCCTAAGCTCTTGCAATACAAACCAAAGATCGCCGCGCTTGTGGGGCAGGCATTCTAGCAGGGAAAGAGTGAATCTCGAGGGAGGTCAAGGGCTGTGGTTAAAAGGGCCCGTATTAAGCCTGACCACTTCCTAAGTCCTCTAAGCCCATAATAGCTCCCACAGACTGTGGCAGAGGGGAGTGTAAAAAAAAAAAAAAAAAAGCTTCCCACCTCCACACGCTCTCCTCTACCTTACCTGCCATGGAAGCAAACTCCCACCTCCAGGAGAAGGAGATGGAAAAGCAGCTTCTCCTGGTATGGCAGCAGCACTCAGCCTGAGCTGTGGCCGATTTTGGCAGTTCTCTGCCCAGAGAACTCAGCCACCCCGAGCTGCTGTCAGTGAGGTCGGAGCCTCCACGAAGCAGCCAGGATCAACTCATAGGAGACGCCGCCAAACAGTAAGAATGAGCCCGTGCTGAGGGCTCATACATACCCTTTTATGAGGTATGTATGCACGCCCCCATCTCACAGATGGAGAAACTGAAGCTCAGAGAGAAGTGACTTGAGTGAGGTCTGAGGGACTCCAAACTCTATGTCCTTTCTTCACTGCTATGCTGCCCATTTCACTCAATACAACCCAACTCACGACCATGTGAGTATTAATGACTCAATAAGCTGAGTCTTTAACTCTGTGCCTATCCCCAGGTAGGATACTGTGGGGGCATGGAATTAAGGTGCAGTCTTTGCTCTCCTGGGACTAACAGTCTAGTTGAAGAGAGAAGGGGAGACATGGGGAAAAAACACTCATCCAATTTTCAACAAACAATACAGACATTCCACCACGCCCATCTTATGTTGTGCAAATACTTGTGGCTCTGCATAAGCCAGAAATGCCCTATACCCTCTCTTCTCTCCCCTTTCCCAAATCCTCTCCATCCCCCACAAGTCAGCTCTTCTAGAAAGCTCCACTAAATCCCCAATCTGGTCGGTTATCTCTCTTCTGCGTACTCTGAAACCCCCAGTGCTTATCTTCACCAGGAAACATACAATTATCTCTAACAAAGAGAATATCAGTGAGAACTTCAGAGGTCAGGGAGGAAACAAAAGCCTGAGATGCCAAGGTAGAAAAAGATAAAGGGTAGGAGGGACATGTATTATGGTCCAAGGAGGGGACCATCTATGACAGGAAACTGACGGCCAGGTAAGAGACCAAGGAGGGAGCTGGGAACAAGGTAAGACACCGAAGTCAGTATATTAAAAACCCAAGTAATCCCAATGTTCTACTTCCACCTATTTTCTCTAAGTGTTTCTACCTCAGGAATTCTATCTGATCATCGCAACTAGGAGGCGGGCAGGAAATACTGTCCTCCTCATCTGATGGAAGAAGAAACTGAAACACTCAGAGAGGTTAGGTGAGCTGCCCAAGGTCAGACAGCGTAAAGACCTTCAGGCACCAGAGCCACATGGTTAAGATCACAGTCGAGGGTCAGACAGAAAACACCTCTCCACTTCCTAGCCCGTGACCTTGAGCTGGAGACTTTCTCTAAACCTCTGTTTCCACATTTATAAAAGGAAACTAAAGGCCTCTACTTCACAGAGTTGTTGGGACCATCAGATGATTCTGTGAGACCTCAGTTAGCCCTTGACAACTGCCATGACAAACCTTTATCTTCCCCTTTACCTTCCCCTTTACCACCTCCACTTGAGTCCTCTGCAAAACCATTTACGTGGAACTCTGGTCCTAGCTGTTCTCCACGAACACTGGGGTTTCCTCCTGAAGCGTGACCATGATGACTGTGGACCCCAAATTCCTGAGGTCTTGTCTGACCACACATCCTCTTCCTTAAAAAGTCACTGGCTTCTCATTTCCTTTCTGAGCTGGCAGGAAACAAATACCAGGGGCTTGTTTTACAGAGTGGTTGGCAAATAATTAGTTTGCCTTCCACAAAGGCCAGAGTTCACCGTGGAGATATTTAAAACTCTACTGATGGCTTAAAATAAATATCACAATGGAGATGTCAAAATAGCAGTGTTCTAACACATGACATTTGTGGGGGGAGGAGAAGGTAAAAAATGTAAATGGATTTACCAAAATAATCTCAAGGTAAGACCTTTGAGGTTTTGCTACCATAGAAATGTCATATTGTTTCAAGTTCCTTTCTTTTTTGTGTGAAGTTTGTTTTCCTCCTCTGAGGGCAGTGAAAGGTTTGTCATGAGAAAGAATCAAAAACTTTTCTCAACAAGAAAGCATAATTGTATTTTTCTAGATCAATTATAATAATTTTCAGCTCTTTTTCTATGAGCTGAACACAATTCCCAAATACAAATACAGCAGTCCCCCCTTACCTGTGGGGATTACGTTCCAGGACCCCTCTGCCACCGCCCAACCCAGCCCCCCAACCCCACTCTCCATGTGAATGCCTAGGAGTAGTACCAAACCCTATACGTACTATGTTTTTTCCTATACAGACACCAACGATAAAGTTTAATTCATAAATTAAAGTAAGAGATTAACAATAATAACTGTAACAAAATAGAACAATTACAGCAATATACTAATAAAATTCAGGTGAATATGGTCTCTGTCTCTCAAAATCTCTGTTTCATACCCATCCTTCTTCTTGTGACTTTGTGAGAAGATGTGATGCCCAGGTGAGGACATCAAGTGAGGTGCAGGACATAGGCGCTGTGACCTAGTGTTAGGCTACTACTGACCTTCTGCCCACAAGGCAGGAAGAGGATCATCTACTTCTGGACGGTGGGGAACCAACCAAAGAAAACAAAACAGGGGATGGGGGGGCAGCTACTGTAAATCATTTCCCCAAATGGAAGATGTACTAAGTACCCAAGGGATACCATGCTCTGGGCTGGGTCTTTTTAAATTTTTTTTTAATATTTTATTTATTTCTTTGACAGAGAGAGAGAAAGCACAAGCAGGGGGAGAGGCAGACGGACAAGTACGCTCCCTGCTGAGAAGGGAACCCAAGGCAGGGCTTGATCCTGCAGAGGACCATAGGATCATGACCTGAGCCTAAGGCAGATGCTTAACCAAACCACCCAGGTACCCTTGAGCTGGGTCTTTTAAGTATTTCCTTCATTTCAATCCTCTCAGATACTCAGTGAGACAAGCATGATTTCAGAGGTTCTGGAAACCTCTGGTAACTACTCAAGAACAGGGGCAAATAAAGCATGCCAGGATTACATGAGTCTGTCTTTATCCTGACTCAATGCTCCTTCCAGCACATCTCCAGAGTGTTCTACTCCATCCAGAACTATGACGGCTAAACATCCCACATTATCAGGCAAGGCAACAAATACAATCTTAGTAATTGTGGAGTTTGTGGCTAGTATAAATAAATAAAGGGTAAATCTCAAAGAGAAGCAGCTCTAATCTTCTTCCCCTCACCTGCCTGGCATAATCTTCTTCCTTAGCTCCTTCTACTTCCCACTTGGCCCCTTATGCTCTATTAAACACAGAATCTCACAGATTGCCCAGGACTGTGCATGTCTCACATCACTGGGCCTTTGCAAATGCTGTTCCTTTTCTTAAACACTCTTCCTCCACAATCTACTTGGTGAACGCATCAAAACCCAGATGAACATGACCTTGCGGAAAAAGCCTTCCTCATCACTCTCCTGCTCCTACACCCAGCAGAATTCATGAGTTACTCCTCCGTCCTCTATCATGCCCCTGCTCACATCTTTGTGATTATCACAGCATTGGGGGTTTTGCTCTCTTGGCTGGATGTCTGGCTGGTCTGCCTAACAAAACTGTTAAACTGTTCCCCCTCACCACAGTGACTTTCCTGCAGGCGGAAGCTATGCCTTAATCTACCTCTGTGTCCCCCATGCCCAGCTCAGTGTCTGAGTCAAAACAAGCATCTAATTGAATTGAATGCAAATTGGAAATGAAAACAAATATTGCAGAGAACTAGGAGAAAGAGAAAACAAGTGCTAATGCTGTGAACGTCTATTACAGGGCAATCAACCAGACCGTGTTTGCCTAATACAGATTACGAAACTGGCACAGAGGCAAGACGGCACAGCAGTAGGGACTCGTGTTCTCTGGACATCTGCTGGGTGTCTCATCTGATCAATCCCTGCCTTGCCTAGCTGATGATTTCATCTTTCACAAGTCGAAGGACGTGGCAGGGGAAATGGTTACTTGGCACTAAATCCTGGCAACGAGAAAACACTGGTTGACGGGAAAGGGGTGGAATTCTTGGGAAAAGACAAACTGGCAGGGAATCTTAATGATGGTGCAGGAAAAGAAGAAAGAAAACAAGCATTCATTAAACACCTACTGTATGACACCCACTTCCTATGTGTTATTGCACTTAATTCCCACGAACATCTCAGAAGGTGGGTCCACATCTCTTCCATCTGCACGAAAGCAGAGAATGCACAAAGGTAAAGTCACGTGCCCGAGGTCATCTTGCGCACCATCTGTCGGCCTACAAGCCTCCGGTTCTAACCTCACACTGTGTTGCTGAGCCAAAACAGCAGGGCGCTGCCTGACTGGACAACCTTGATCTGAAGAAAAAGTGGCGTCCCTCCGTATGTGGCAGGGGATGGGACAGGGACAATATACCCACAATCACAGAACCACGATACAGTAACAATTCTTTCTTCTAGCTGGAGCAGATTTCTAGGACAGGTGGCCACTGTCCTTTGGGTGGTGACTGAGCACTCGTGGAGCTCGCGGGCCTGCCATGTCACCAGATGTTTCAGGTTATGCCTCCATTAGGGAAAAGGCCCTGGGGGTGTCCCACACCACTAATGACACCCCTCTGCCCAGAAGCAGCACCCATCACTTCCATGCACAGGACCCAACCTTATGCAGCCGGCAGAGAAGTGCCATTCTCCACCTGGGGGAAAGGACCAGCAACAGTGGCCCATCTAAGGTCCCTGCCATGGCAGCTTCTGTAAAAGTAGGAAAGAAGCTTCCAGGGCAGCAATGAACACCTGACAAATCCTACCTGAACGTACTGGCCAAGGAGAGAGAAAACACGGAAACAAAAATTTGCAACCAGATGGCAAAGCTCAAGTAAAAAAAAGGGGACTCTCTGCATGAGAGAATTTGGTGAGATTCACAACCAAGGATCACCAAGCACGTGGGGAAGTTTGGTGCTACAAACAAGGCCGCCTGGCCACAACCCAAGAAGGAAGTGTTGTGCAAAATGAATAGGAGTATCTTAGCCCTGGTCACTCTACCAAAAACCCCGTGGACTACCGGGCTTGAACTCCAGTTTTGAGGCTGGAAGCCCACGATCAGGGTGTCGCCGTGCTCGAGTTCTGGTGAGAACTCTTCCTGGATTACAGATAGCCACTTTCTCCTGGAGAGCGGACATGCAGGTCTCTTTCTCTTCTAAGAGCACTAATCCCACTACAGAAGCTCGACCTGTGCGACTTCATCTAAACCTGATCACTCCCCAAAGCTCCACCTCCTTCTACCATCCTCCAAAGGTTGGGGCTTCAAAATGTGATTTGGTGGAGCCACAAACATGTAGTGTATGACAGGGAGGACCAAAAAAAGCTCCATCTGCCCGCTCCTTTTTTACCAATCCCAGAGAGAAGGAAGAGGAAATCAGACTGGCATACACCAGATCTCCCTGAATGCTCTTACTGGAAAAGGTAGGAGCAAAATCTGGAAGGCTGGACGCAAACAAGCACAGGCCAGCATGATGGAACATGCCCTGAGCCTTTGCCATGGAGCTGGGGGGCCTTACAAAGTTCCTGAACCTCCCCAAGCCTGGATTTCTTCTATGGGCAACAGGAAGAATATATGGTTTGCCTCAAAGCATTGTTAGAAGGACTGAGAAGATTCTACAGTAATGTGCTTGTCCAAGTGCCTAGTAAAATGTCACAGCAAGGAAAAGTGTTAAAAAGAGGAAGGATGATGATGTCAATGAGCCCTTCAGTGGGACGAACATTCACTCGGTCACCCCAGGAAACATCCATCCAGGCTCTCCTACTTCATTTCCCATCACCCTGTTCTTGCCCGAATTTTGCCCCATTCTAGCTACACTGGACTTTTTGCCCTTCTTTGAAAGTGCTGGGCATGCCTGGGCCTCAGTGTCTAGGCACTTTGGGATTCCCTCTTCATGGAATGCTCTTCTCAGAACCTGGCCAAGTGTCTTGCTCAAGTGTTATTTACTCATCAGCCCGTGGAAGGTGGCCACATCCCAAACTGTCCCTGACTCACAGACTCATCGGCAAACGTTCCAGCTAGTGTGGCTGTGAATTGTCAGCCTGGCTTGCTACCCCTTGTACTACCTCTGTGCTTTCTCAGGGGGAAGGGATATTCTTCGGTGAAGCTGGAATACAGCTCATGTGCTTCTGCACAAGTGAGACGGACGCATATGTACTGAGTTCCATCAAGTGCCCTTGTGCTCACGGAGAAGCAATGGTCTGCAAGTTATCACGACATTTAAATTCTTCGGAGGATTTCTGATTGCTTTTGCAACGTGGTGATAAAACATGGAGGCCATTTTATTCTTTTTCTTTTTTTTTTTTTAAGGTTTTATTTATTTAATTGAGAGAGAGAGAGCAAGAGAGAGAATACAAGCTGAGAGGTAAGGCAGAGGGAGAAGCAGACTCCCCGCAGGGCAGGGAGCCTGATGTGGGACTCGATTCCAGGACCCTGGGATCATGAACTGAGCTGAGGGCAGATGCTTAGCCAACTGAGCAACCACAGTGCCCCTGGAGGCGATTTTAATATCAGCTTTTATTTCTATGAAAATATCAAACTTTCCAGAGGTAACAGAATAAGTATGCAGCTACACATTATCTGGGAGGTACTTCACATTCCCTTCAGGAAAAAGGGCTCACAAATATCGGGCACTTTCACAGTACCAGGCCACATGATGAGCACCTAAAAAAAATGCTATCCCATTTCCTGTCCACTATGAGGGAATGGCCAGGTAAGCGCCACTGACTCCATTTCTCAGATTTAAAAAATGAAGGTCTAAAGAGGTTAAGATCATTGCACAAGTGTGAACATTAATCACAAGTGGGACTAGAAGCCAAAGCTATGTTTGTGCGACTCTAAAGACTGCTTTTTCCACTGCAGAGGATGGGAACCAGGGAAAACATGCTGCTCAAAAAATAAATGTATGGGAGTCCTGGTAGACCTTCTCCTATGGGATCCTTGAAGGGGCTGCTCTGAAGCCACCAAAGCCAGGACAAGGTGCTATGTTGAGTCCAGGCAGGCCCTCACTTCACTGAGGAATTGACAGCTGTCCCTAGTTGACTTAGCTCATTGAAGGCATTTAATTGAATCTATTCATCCACAATTACTAATTGGTCTCCACAGACCAAGAGAAGAAAGGATCTGTTCATCCAGTTGACCTTGGGACTAGCTCATCCTTGAACTCAGCGCTCTCACTGGAATATCCAGCAGGAGAGAAATCCTCCAGGCATGGCTGAGAAACTGAGACCTCTCCCCCAGAGCTGGCAGCTTTGTGAAAGCCATCAACTTAGTATCATAAGAGATGACATGAGACAAATAGAGGGTACAGGGCTGGAAAGACCCAAAAATAGACAAGAAGAACACAGCAGCTTCTATTTCCCACACTGCTCCAAAAGAGTAGCATTCTCTCAACATGACTGTCTTAAGAACCAAAGCACCTTTTCCTGAGCCTTGATTTGTAAGTGGCTGGAAATACAGGGAGACAAGAGTGCTGAAGAAGCTTGGCTGAGAGCCAAGTCTTGGTTGGGGGGTCTCACTCCCAAGCCCAGTGCACACTAGCATAAGGATGTGAGCAATTACTTAATGTCACCAAGCCTCAGTTTCTTTATCCCTAGAAGAGGAATAAACCTAGTGTCTCCCTGTCATCGAATTACAAGTGCTAAATGAAGAAATAGAGGAAAGCTCTTGACACAGGGCCCAGCACACAGAAAGTACTCAATAAATGTTGGCTATTACTTTCAAGAAAGAAAAAGGTTAGCTAGTCTATAAATTTTATAGGGCCAACATCAGTCCTGGAAACAACTCTTTTCCATACCCTGAATCTTCTTTGCTTGATCGATATGCTTATGATTTCTCAATGTAAAGCTTCTCTTAATTCACTTTGGGGATCCCTGAGGATAATGTTCCCCAGGATGCTTCTTCCCTCTGTACCCTGCTGGAGTCATGTTCCTCTGGACAATGTCATCCACCTTATGGTTTCAGCCATCTACTCATTCCCTCAAATATTCTAATTATCTACTAGCCACCAATCACTGTGCTCTGCATATGGAGCTAAGGCACATTTCCTGCTCATCTCCACCTGGATGGCCCAAGATACCTGAAAACCAAAGCATCCAAAACATGACATTCCATCTTTCTCTTAAATCATGGCTTCTCTTCCTGACTTCTTTCTTGGTCATTGGCTCCATCAACCACCCAAACTGGAGTTATTCGAGACTTCCTCTCACTCCCACATCCAACTATCCTATCCCCAAGTCTGGTGGATTTCAGGTCTGAATGGCTCTCCCAGCCCATTATTCTCCATTCCCAGCTGATTTTTTTTTAATTTTTTATTTCTTTTCAGCGTAACAGTATTCATTGTTTTTGCACCACACCCAGTGCCTCATGCAATCCGTGCCCTCTCTAATACCCACCACCTGGTTTCCCCAACCTCCCACCCCCCGCCCCTTCAAAACCCTCAGATTGTTTTTCAGAGTCCATAGTCTCTCATGGTTCACCTCCCCTTCCAATTTCCCTCAGCCCCCTTCTCCTCTCCATCTCCCCATGTCCTCCATGCTATTTGTTGTGC
>NC_081567.1:26475447-26518764 GCF_022355385.1 Mustela nigripes
ACCCGCCCCTTCAAAACCCTCAGATTGTTTTTCAGAGTCCATAGTCTCTCATGGTTCACCTCCCCTTCCAATTTCCCTCAACTCCCTTCTCCTCTCCATCTCCCCTTGTCCTCCATGCTATTTGTGATGCTCCACAAATAAGTGAAACCATATGAAAATTGACTCTCTCTGCTTGACTTATTTCACTGAGCATAATCTCTTCCAGTCCCGTCCATGTTGCTACAAAAGTTCGGTATTCATCCTTTCTGATGGAGGCATAATACTCCATAGTATTATGGAGTATATGGACCACATCTTCCTTATCCATTCGTCCTTTGAAAGGCATCTTGGTTCTTTCCACTGTTTGGCGACCGTGACCATTGCTGCTATAAACATTGGGGTACAGGGCGCCTGGGTGGCTCAGTGGGTTAAGCCGCTGCCTTCGGCTCAGGTCATGATCTCAGAGTCCTGGGATCGAGCCCCGCAACGGGCTCTCTGCTCAGCAGGGAGCCTGCTTCCTCCTCTCTCTCTGCCTGCCTCTGCCTGCTTGTGATCTCCGTCTGTCAAATAAATAAATAAAATCTTTAAAAAAAAAAAAAACATTGGGGTACAGAAGGCCCTTCTTTTCACTACATCTGTATCTTTGGGGTAAATACCCAGTAATGCAATTGCAGGGTCATAAGGAAGCTCTATTTTTAATTTCTTGGGGAATCTCCACACTGTTTTCCAAAGTGGCTGCACCAACTTGCATTCCCACCAACAGTGTAAGAGGGTTCCCCTTTCTCCACATCCCCTCCAATACATGTTGTTTCCTGTCTTGCTAATTTTGGCCATTCTAACTGGTGGAAGGTGGTATCTCAGTGTGTTTTTTTTTTTTTTTAAAGATTTTATTTATTTATTTGACAGAGAGTGATCACAAGTAGGCAGAGAGGCAGGCAGAAAGAGAGAGAGAGAGAGGGAAGCAGGCTTCCTGCGGAGCAGAGAGCCCGATGCGGGGCTCGATCCCCGGACCCTGAGATCATGACCCGAGCTGAAGGCAGCAGCCCAAACCACTGAGCCACCCAGGCGCCCCAGTGTGGTTTTAATTTGAATCTCCCTGATGGCTAGTGATGATGAACATTTTTTCATGTGTCTGATAGCCATGACCTTTTAAATTTATTTTTTGTTGTTTCACATTCTTTTTTTTTTTTTTTTCATTCCCAGCTGATTCTGACTCACTCACACTCGGTGCTCAGCGGAGCTTCTCTCGAACACTACAGCGCCTCCGTGTGGTCTCACTGCCTCCAGTCTCACCCAGTAGAGCCCCACATGCTGCCCAGAGTCATCCTCCAAAACATGATTGTGAATCTGCCAATTTCCTGTTTAAAAACCTTCAAGGATTCAGAAAACCTCCAAAATAAAATCTCTGCTCCTCAGCCTGGAAGGCCCATCCTGATCTAGCCCTGCCTACCTACCCAGACCTATCTCCGGCCATTTCTCAGCAAATCCCTTCCCGTGACATCCACTGCTTACCTGCAAGTCCCCCAAAAGTCTCCCTACCTCCATGTCTTTGGCTACGCGGTTCTTTGTGTGTGTCCCTCCCACTCCTTGGCTGCTCAGCTCACCCTCATCATCATCTTTCCATGAGTTCAAATCCCCCCAGAGGCCTTTGCTGATTTCTACTCCCCAGGCTGTATAAGGTCTCGTTCCTATATTCCTTCCAGCATGTTCCTTATGTAAGGAGCATGACCCAGTATTGTAATTTGCTCTTTTTTATGCTTTCGCTAACCCCCCAAAACCAGACGATCATCTCTTTAGGATAGAGATCCTATCTTTCTTATTTCCAATGATACTCATGTTTTTAAGGATAAAAGATGTGTAAAAGTTTCTGTAACTAAGCAAACCAGAAATCTCTGAAAGCAAATGCTTTATGCATATCAGGGGAATAATAATACTGATAATAACAATGCCAACTATTTTAAGTGCTTACCATGACTAAACACTTTGTAAGCATAGCTCATTTAATCCTTGTAACCATTCCACAAAGAGGTACTATTTTTGTTCTCTTTTTGGATGAGGCAAATGAGGCACATAGAGATCACACATGCGTGCGTGCATACACACACACACACACACGTTTTAGAGTCAGAATGGTGTAGTTCCTAATGTGGTTCTGTCATTTACCTTCTACATGACCTCGAGGCAGTTCACCTGGTCTCCATTTGTTTCATCATCTCTGGGATGCAGAAGGATTTACTGTGATAATTAAAATACTATTTATAAAATTACTGGCACACGGTAGATACCCCATGTGACTGCCTCTTCCCTCTGACAATGACCTCTGACAACTTATCCAAACTCTCATTATTCAGGAACATTAGTAAATTCTTAAATCGGAAAAGTGGACCTCTGGTTGGCTAGTTCAGCGAGCCAATGGAAATCTCCCCTCATCTTTTCTCTCCTCTTTCCTCCATTGCCTCCCACCAACACGAGCTTCATGGATAAAGTTGGGACTCAGGGTGAGTGATCTGGGAGAGTAAACCTAACACCGTTTACTTAATAAATGCAAAAAGCCAAAAGCTTACCAGTATGCTTTTGAGGTTGTGAAGCAAATGTGAAAGCGTTGGATAGCCAGAAGGCCATTTCCAACACCGCACACCCAGAGAAGGAGGCCCAGAGATCGGACACAGGTGAGGATTTGCCGTGAGCAGATTTAAAGAAGGAGCGGTTCGTCTGGAGATGCTGAAGCCGTCTTCCCATCAGCTCCGGTACCCTCCCCTCCTGTCTCGGGCCCGCCCCAGCTCCTCACAGAGGAATACATTGACATTTCGAAATGTATTGATTACAGGAGCAGACTAGGTTTGGGCAGGGGAAGGGGGAGAAATTGATTGATTTTATTATTTGTGGGAGGAAAAAAGAAGAACAAACAGCGGTGCTTTTGTTTGGAGGACAAAACCAAAATTATCGGTTGAATGGGGCTGAATTAAGCACTTAAAGTTCAATCTTTCCAGAGTGCTGACAATGCAGGTGGAGATCAATACGGAAACAATTTGCACCATGGGGAACCTGGGCTCTGGTTATTAACAACTAATTATACCAAGTTTTCTGCAAGATTGGGTTAGTTCTCTTCAAAACTGTGATCTACAGCGGTACTCGCAGGCCATGTCCAGGGCAGGGATTTGGTTCCCAGAGCAGCAAATCCACAGCTGGGCCAGGAAACTCACAGACACTTCGGCTCTACGGAGCCCACTCCGTGGTCTGACACCACAGATAAGGATATAGGAAGTCTGCCATATTTTTAACAGAATTCTAAAATGTGATTTCCACTGGCAAGGCTGATCTTTAACCAGGAGCATTGTTGTGGTCATACCAGTGGTTAAAATATTGAAAGCCTTCCATATATGTTAGTCAACAGCCACTCTTGGGACTTCCCAGACCCCTCTTCCACCCTGATCTAAGAACTAAAAGGCTAACAGCTGGCACAGTAAGGGTTGGTTCTCCAGTACACACCCCAACATCCATTCTGGTGAGTTAGTGTCTATACCCTATGGGTAGTTGAACATTTTGATTATGACCTTAACCAAAGACAATGGCTTTTTATGATCAGCTAGTTAATGATGTAGGAAAGATGCTGGGGTTCAGAGCTGGTGGCCAAGAAAGAACTGAGAATTTTGTGGTACAAAAAGGTGGTTTTCTTGAAGCACAGGGATTGGACCTGTGGCCAGAGAGGGCTGCACCGGGGGCCTGAGGAGTGGCTGATTATGCTTCCAAGTCGGGAGGGGGTTGGGGACAGAACAAACCTCCAAGGTATTTTGGAAACAAGGTTTCCAGGACCCTGAGTGGGCTAGCTATTGTTCTGAAAAGGTCATTTATTATTATTTAGTAAAAACTCAGTCATGAGACCCCTCAGATGTATATCCTTGGGTCATATGCGTGGGGATGATTGCCAACATAGATCTTGGGGGGACGGGTAGAGATAAAGGAAGTTTCCAAAGGAATTCTTATACTAGACTTACAGGATCCTGGGGGTGAGGGTGGGGGTTCAGGCTAAGATTGCCTTTTGCCCTCGGCAAAGTAGTAACATCAAGGCAGCAGAACTCCTGGAGGAAGGTAACTCTGTTTCCAGGACTTGTCAGTGAGCTGTCAGTAGTAAGGACATTTAATTGTTTTTCTTTTGCCTTTGTTTCCCGCATCAGTTAAGCCCAGCTGCCTCTCTTTGGGGGGCATATTTAGTGTAGATCAATAAGGTCATACACATACTGTATGTATGCACACACACACATATATATACACATCTACACATATATTTACTTATACAGAGCTCCATGTGTAATTGTATATAATTACGTACATATTAGATATAGTTCTATGTATATAAAGATAGATCAATAGCTTAATACACCTGGTACATTTGGGAGATTAGCTCCATGTGAGCACACCCAAACGTCTCTCCTCTTTTTAGGAACTCCATGGCACTCGACTGTGATTGAGCAACTCCCTCCCTGATGGACATTCAGGCGGCCGCACTTCTTCGCTACTACTAACAATGCCGTAATAAACACCTGGAACATATGTCATTCCACACGTACCTCAACGCT
Source organism: Mustela nigripes (assembly GCF_022355385.1). Taxonomy (NCBI): domain Eukaryota; kingdom Metazoa; phylum Chordata; class Mammalia; order Carnivora; family Mustelidae; genus Mustela; species Mustela nigripes. The sequence continues at coordinate 26,480,004 of NC_081567.1, forward strand.
TCTGTACAACAGATTCCAAGAAGCGGAAATGCTGGATTAAAGGAGATGTAGGTTTCTGATGCTGGCAGATCCTGAGAAAGTCGTCCTACTTTCTTTGATACACAAATGACAACACTTGTGCCCCATTTACGTGGACAGTTTGCAGAAATTAACCATTCTCAAAGTGGTCTCTAGTCAACTTGAGGAGTGTTCACGTTGTGGCCATCTGCATTTAACAATTAGAGTCCTCCAAGCTCTTTCATGTCTGCTCTGGCACCAATGTGCCAGAGGCCGAGGGAAGCTTCACCACTGTTTGAAGCCAACAGATTATTCCAGATGCCCCCAAAGCTTCCAATCTGTTGAGCTGCCTGAGAAGACCGAATAGCAAGATTCCCTGCAGAGCCTGGGAGAATGGCAGGCTCGCTAGCCCTGGGTCATCAGTTGTTCCCCAGGCCCTGAAGCAGCTTTGCTTGTCTCCAGAGCCATATTAAGTCCCCGTGACAGTTGTGACAACTCCTGGCCACCACACCTTGTCTGGGATAGCCCAAGCCTCCCCTGAAAAACAGCTGTCAGTTTCTGTCCCTCTGATCAGAGGACCTCAGACACAGCACAGAGGGCTACATGGAAAACAATGCCAATCTGTCCCTTCTGTTTCCCTTCTTCCCATAACAAAAGCTCCAGGACCCAGGAGAAGACAGGAGAGAGGGAGGTACTGCTCACAGTAAAAGCATCTAGACCCTCAGCTCAGTCAGCCAAATGCCCCACCACACAAGCATTTTTATTCATTCTACAAAGGACTTGAGGCAGATTCTGAGAAGGTACACAACACAATAAAAATGGAAAATGTAATTAAAAGATGAAGCCAGGAGAGATAAGAAATGAAGACCAAAAGGAAATGCATCTGGGTTCTGCACCATTTTTTTGTATTTCTTTTTTTTTTTTTTTTTTAAGATTTTATTTACTTACTTAACAGAGATCACGAGTGGGCAGAGAGGCAGGCAGAGAGAGAGAGGGAAGCAGGCTCCCTGCTGAGCAGAGAGCCCAATTCGGGGCTCGATCCCAGGACCCCAGGATCATGACGGGGCTGAAGGCAGAAGCCTTAACCCACTGAGCCACCCAGGCGCCCCCATTTTTTGGTATTTCAACTCCAACTGGACTGTAAGCTCCCTGGCCATTAAAAGGGGAATAAAACCAAAAAGGGTGGGGGGTGGTGGGACTAGATTAGACATATACTATCCAGACCCACAATGTGAATGAAGAGAGTTGCCATATTTCGCACATTTAGGCTTTAAGGATAATCATGAAAAAAGTAGAAAGTAAAGATGACACAACCCTTAGTTTCTCAGTACAGTTGTGTCTCCTTTGAACATGGATCCTGGGAGCTGAAAACCCAACTCATTTTCCTCCCAATCCATCAGGCAAAACTCTTCTGAACTGACTTGACGCACTGTGCCCCATTTCAGCTCCACAATGTCTACTCCAATGAGATCTCCCCTCATCTTTGTCCTCCCTCACCCTCAGAATGCTGCCCAAACCGGACAAAACCCTGAGCACCCAAGATCCTCCCACAGACCCCTACAAGACTCCCAGAGATCTGCTTGGTCCCCCAGTCAACACAGCCATTGTTTCCAGCCACCTGGCTAACGAGTATGTTTCTGATCTTTCCTTCTAATCCTCCTCCTACACACACACACACACACACACACACACACACACACACACAAGGATATGATAGGAGGCCATTCCAGTTTGTGGATACCAAAAACCACAAGGAGTATTTTTATCAACCCCCTTCCTTTATTTCATCGGTAACTGTTAAAACATTAAGAAACATCTTATAAAAATCCCGATTTCTCACTTTTTAAAAAAATCAGGCCAAAAAAATCTTTTAAGTAGGCAATATGGCATCTCCCTAGAGGTGGGGCTGAGCAACAGGTGCCCCCTTGAACAGAGAAAGGCACCTCCAGCCCGCCAGAGTCCTCACCACCCCTATGCTGTACCCATTGCCCACGTCACTCACCATGTTTGCAAATCCCAGCCTGGGCAACTAGTGCTTAAACTTTAAAAAAAAAAAAGGAAAAGGCAAATGGAGTGAGCAAAAGCAAAATTACACTGAAAGACTGGAGTTCAGACCCTTGGCTTACCATCCATCTTCAAGATCCACCAAATGAGGGGTCAGACTCCAAAAGGAAACTCTTTCCACCTCTGACAAAATTCTCTCTTCTGACTGGCAGAGGCCTTGCTTTCCAGGGTGGGGGAATTTGGTGACATCTGTAAACCATGGCAACTCTGATGAAAGGGTCAAGAAGGGGGTTCTCTATGATGGGGCCATTTTGCTTTATTTTTTTCCTGGAAAGTTCTCACCCTGCCAGGGCGCTCACCAGCCCCACCCCCAGGGTTGGGCCGACACCTTAGGCGAGTTAGGCTGCTGTAGCTACAAAGCTGAACTGCAGGCTCGGAGGCAGTAGATTCCTTTTGCAGGCAGAAACAAAAACAAAACAGAGGGATATTTTTTCTTTTCTTTTTTTTTTTTTTGGTCTCTTCCTTTCCTTATAATAAATTGGGTTTTGTTTTTGTTTTCTTTTTTGGTTTTGTTGTTGTTGTTGGGTTTTTGGCGGGGGGGGGGGTGCAAAATGGTGTTTTACTGAAGCACGGGGACAGGATCTGTAGGCAGGAAGCGTTGCTGCACTGGGGTTGTGAGAAGTAGCTGATTATATGCCACGGGGTTGGGGGAGGTAAGGAAAAGGTGTTGCGTAAAACCTGTAGCCTGTTCACCAGAGGTGGGCTGGAGTCCCAGGCGTGTCCTGGAAGCCAAGCCTTGACCGCCATCTAGGTGCAGAGAGTGGTACTGCAGGTGCCAGACCTTGCACTTCACCAGCCACTTCTTGCCAACACTTCCCCTCCTGAATCCCATCTCCCATTGTCTGAAAGTATCAGGAGAAGCGATGTGCTACAGTGGGGGTTCAGGGGCTTTGCAGTCGGAGCCAGTCACTTCACTAACTGTGGAGTCTTGTTTCCTTATCTACAAAATGGGGATAATCATGCCCATTTTACAGGGTGATTGGAAGATTAAGTAGGAAAAACTACACACTCCGGCATACGATATAGAATCAATAAGCTTTCATTCCCTTCCCCCACTGCCCTAAACATTTACTCAGCCAAGTAACTTCAGAAGGGCTGGTTCTGCTCATCTTAAACCAAGGATGGGGGACCTCCACGGTTGCTGGAAGCAGAGGGAACATAACCGATACATACAACTCCTGGCACACAGTGAGTGCTCACGGCTAAGAATGGGAAGGGAAGGAAACTTTAAGTCAGGCCTTGATCACTGACAGGCACTGAGGTTACATGAGAGTACATGAGATGGTTATAAAGGCAAATAAGGCAGTCTTCTAGTGAGAGAGCCAAATGTAAGTAGTAACAGCAGGTAATAGATTAGATGAAGGAACAGAGTACATGTCAACAGAGCCTCCCAGGCTGTATCCATTACCAAACTTAATTTCCATACGCAACCAGCAACAAAGGATTCTCACCCCAAATGCTGGGCCAGGAGAGATTCAGAGAAAATAAGGGGGCACACCCTGAACTTACGGTGCTTACGTCCCTACCTCTCCTCTGTCCTATTCCAGATCTGCCTCAACCTCACTTTCTTCCTCAAAATGGCTTCCCCATTTCTGCCACTGAAATAGAACAAATGTGAAACCTGACTCTTCCCTCCCATATCTCACCTCTCCCCTGCTCCCAGTACTTCATCAGCCTGGAATCCGGTCTATTCCAGTTGTCCACGTCTCTCCCCAGTCCTCCTCTCTCCCGCGCAGGAGCCTTTGACCGGAGCTCTCTGCTGTCCTCCTTCCAATCTCCCCCATGGGGACCCCCAGGGGGTCTCACGCCTTTCAGTGGGTCCTACCACAAGTCTCACTTCTCTGGCCTGCTCAGCTTCCTGCAAACAAGCTTTTCCCAGCCACACCACCCCGCCAGCATCTCTGCTTTCCCTACACACAGACATGTAGTTCCCAATTCTGCCACCATCGCCAATAAGCACATGAAAAGATGCTTGACATCATTAGCCATCAAAGGAATGCAAATCCAAGCCCTAGTGAGATACCATGTCACACCTGCTAGAATCGACATAATGAAAAACTACGGACAACAGTAAGTGCTGGTGAAGATATGGAGAAACCCGAACTCTCATGCACTACTGGTGAGAACTTACAAAAGTGCGGTCACTTTGGAAAAAAAAAGCCAGCATTTCCTTAAAAGATTAAGCATGGAGTTGACCCTCTGCCCCGGCAACTCTACCCTTAAGTATATATCCAAGAGAATTCAAAACATATAACCATGTAAAAACTTGCACACCAATGTTCATAATAGCATTATTCATCATATCCAACCATCCTGGGTTGAAATTCCTTGAGAGCAGCCCAGGAATCTGCACATTTCACAAGGGTCTCTATTCAAACATCTTGCAACTTGAGAAGCACTGACCTACAGAATTGAATGAGTCCAAGGCCTGTGTCACAGCCAATAAGACCTGATCTTCAGGTCCTGGCTCCACCCACATCTCTAACGTCCTCTCTCCCCACTCCACAGCCCACGCAGCTCCACCAACACATGCTGCTCCATGTTTAACAGAAATGACCTCTCCCTTCCCCTCCCTTGGCTCCGCCACCTGGCCTCCAGGCCTCCAGTCCAGCTTCACCTCCTCTGGCAGACTTTGCCCAGCCTCCCGACCTCCTACAGATAGATGTACTTACTAGAGCCCAGTGCTTCTCAGCCAGGAGCGCCTGCACTCCCCAGGGACACCTGGCAAACATGGAGAGAATTCTCATTATCATTAGCGAGGGCTGGGGAGGTAGCACTGTCATCTAATGATGTTGCTGACAGCCCACAATGCACAAGACAACCATGCACACAGATACACACATCTGCACACACCAAAGAATTATCTAGCCGAGAAGGCCAACAGTGCTGACAATGAGAAATGCTGCTACAGACAGTTGTCATGTGAGTTCCTCGAGGGCAAGGAATATCTGAGACTCAGCGATGTAACCTCCCTACCAGGTACAGAGCCTGACACACAACAGACATGCAGTAAATATATCTGTTCCTCTTATCTAGCACTTAGGTGCGCTCATTTATACTCTACCTTATTCAAGAGAAGAACTGTAGCGGTTAACGAAACTGTATGCAAGGCAAAAGGGTAAAAGAAACAGATGAGAGGGTCTTAGGAGAAGATAAGATGAGCCCATAGGTGGGCTGTATCAGAAATGGTGATTATAGGGGCGTCTGGGTGGCTCAGCCCGTTAAGCGTCTGCCTTCAGTTCAGGTCTTGATCTCAGGGGTCTGGGATCGAGCCCCGCATGGGGGCTCCCTGCTGGGTAGGGATCTGTTCCTCTCTCTGGCTTGTGCGCACTCTCTCTCAAAATGAATACATGAAATCGTCTTTTAAAAAAAAGAAAGAAATGGTGATTGTAGCCCTGAGGTAGAGACGAGCTGAAATCTGACTCTGACTCTGGGCTTCTTGCGGGCCACAGCAACAAGGGAATCGGGAGACTCACGGGCATCCACCTGATAAAAATACCTCAGCTGCTCGAGGAAAGCACAGCCTCCTCTGATGCTGACACGTGACAGACACCCTCACGACAACATCGAGACAGCAGGAGTCTTTCGTGACGATTTCTTCTTACTCCCTCTGGGTCCCTCTCTCCCCTGTGACCTCACTGTCTTTGCCATGTGCTTGGCAGTTTGTCCTCACCCCTGAGAAGGATGAAGACGGGTATGCCACAAGCAGATGACAAGAGAGGGTTTCTCCAGTTGGATGAGCCATGTTGCGTGTCTGCTCTCACCGAGAGAGGACTGCGCCCTGGCCAGCCCCCTCGTCCAAAGAGAGTGAGAGGCAAATGGAGTTTGTCTTTGTGGAGCCAAGCCACAGTCCTGTGACCGGACGCAGAACCACCCAGCTGAGCCCAGCCCAGCTCAGCTAAGCCCCTGAATACCTACAGCTGCATGAGCAAACCTGGTTGTGGGTGGCAGAGCCTCCCCGGGCGTCTCCTCAGAGCCCCAGCTAAGTCCACATTTGGCATGACATGCCGGGCTATGGGGACAGCTGGTTATGTGGCAGTGCTCTGGCACTGGCTAACTAAGACAACTCCATCATGTGTCGCTCCAGGAAGACACCAAAAGTATAGCAAATGTAATTAAGTAAATACATAATCAGAAGCAATCTTGGGCTTGTATTTAGGGAGTGACTCCTTCATGGCAGTCCACCTTTCCCCCAAGGGACCACGACAGACCTGGACACTTAGAGATATTTGCTGTAAACGTGTGCATCAGCATTTGATTGGGAGCACAGCCAAGCGGAGGCATGTCAACAAAAAGCTGCAATGAACCAAATTCTTGGCCATGGGACACTCCGCTGAATCAGTCTAGGTAGGCTCAGGTGTTCTAAACGCCCTCCAACATCTGAGATCTACCGAAGGACCTAAAACAGATGATGCGGCAGCAGGTTTCGCCGTCTCAGTTCCCACGTGCTATCCATCTTCCTGCATATGGTTGGGTTCTCCCCCACCCCCTCAGACCCCTCGGGAAGAGATCCAAGAACTCTCCTGATCTCTCATTCTTGGACTGGCTCCACTTCCAACTCAGACAATTTCTGTACTTCCCTCCACTGGGTGACAGGCCCGGGATCTCTGGCTTGTCTGCTCAGGAATTAAAAGGTTCAGCCCCATCCACAGTAACATTCTCTTGATTCCTCATGCAACAGAACGCTTTAAACTCAAACTGGAATCAAGGAGTCCCCCTGTTTCTACAGGAGCTCTGCCACTTATGTGCTGTGTGACCTTGAGGGAGGCACTTAACTTCTCAGAGCCTCTGCTGTCTTAACCATACAATGGACATGATCATACTTACCTTAGGGTTGTTAGGCTTGAAAATGTAAGACATTTAAAGTACTCAGCATAGCCCCAGCACAGTGTCCAATGAATGTGAGCCATTGTCACTGGGCTCTGAGTTCAGAGCAGACTGGTCAAACAGAGCTTCTACGGGGCAGAATGAGAAACAGAGGCAAGAGGACCTACTGTGAACACCTACTGTGTGCTGGCTGCTATGCTGGGCTCTTGAAATATGCTCTCCCATTAATCTTCACCACCTTGCCCTGCCTGGTTATCACTGCTGCTGTAGGAGGAAATCAAGTGCGGATTTTCCAATTATTCTGGAATTGATGACAGTGGCAAGCAGTTGGCTCCTAGCTCAGGGCAGGATCTTTCCAAGAAAAATTGCTCCTAGAGAGGATGAGCATACATCCCATGCCTGCTGGGGATGGTCCCAGTTTATACGTGTTGTCTTAGGATAACTATTAATTCTCTGCTCCCTTTCACACTCAGGAGTGTCCAAGTTTAGACAATAAATTGGAAGGCAGCTATGCTCACCACTATACCACCAACGCAAGTTTGGACAATAAATTGTATGGTCGTGTACCCTGGAGCTGGGCATGGAGATGGCCACAGAAGTGGGACTAGCAGTCCCACCGAAGGGAGGCCCCTTCGGTGCTGTCATCAGAGCAAAGCCAAGTGAGGATTCTCAGAATGTCTACTGTAAACAAAGCATGGAAGAAAAGGGTGAAGGGAACATTCCTCCTGTCAGCACTGGGCCCTCGGAGCTCTTCCGTCAGCCCATGACTCTGGGGCACAGGAGGAAGCCAGTGAAAAGTGAGAGGCATCCAAGGAGCCATGGAGTTTGGGATTTTAGAGCCACCGGTGATAGAAAGGAGCCAAAGACAATTTTACGTTTAACTTTCTGAGGAACCTCCCCACTGTTTTCCACAGTGGCTACACCAGCTTACATTTCCACCAACCGTGCATGAGGGTGGTTTTTTCTCCACAACCTCGCCAACACTTGTTTCTAGTGTTTTTGATTTTAGCCATTCTGACCGGTGTGAGGTGATAGCTCACTGGGGTTTTAATCTGCATTTCCCTGATCCAACCCTGTATGCTCATTATACTTCAATGAGAAAGGAAAGGAAAGGAAGGGAAAGGAAAAGAGAGGAGAGGGGAGGGGAGGGGAGGGGACAGGGCTGGCCCTCTCTTGGGGTCTCAGTAACAGGTGGGGCACAAGTCAAGCTGGAACCAAGCCCACCACCAAGGACAGAGCCACCGCTTTTCCAAGTCTTGAGCCGTGAACAGAGCTGGTGTGGGCCAAATGACAGAAGGGATATGCCTGCAGACTTCCTTCTCCCCCCCCCACCCCCGCAACACATCACGGAGAGAGGTGGGGTGTAAAGGGCTGACCTCCTCCCCCCCTGAACACCTCTCCCTCTCCCCCACCTCTTCAGGTCCCTGCCACTGGGCAGGGAAATAACTTTTCATTGGATCTCAAATGGGAGGTTTAAGCTGGGCCTAAGATTTGTCATAGCTGGAAGACATCAGAAATGGTAAGGGATCTGCCCACCCAGTGGGGTATAGAGATTTAACACACAGTTGATAAAAGGATAAAAAAAAAACAAAACAAAACAAAACAAAAAAAAACAGAAAACTGCCGTGTGTTTGTGTGTGTGCATGTGTGTGTGTGCCTTCTGGAGGTGAAACTTCTTCCCAAAGTACCTGTCATCTATTATCTACAGTACAGTAAATGCTTTGCACACTTTAGCTTGCTTAAGCCTCACAGGAGTCCTTACCTCCACCTAACAGTTAAGGAAGAGACCTAAAGTCACTTTGGGTGAAATCAGGAGAGGGAAGAGTCGAACCCGGGTCTGTCCATCTGCATGGCCCGGCTCTTCCCCAACAGCAAGCTGTTTTCTTCACTCCATCTATGCCCGCCTCAGTCGCTAGACATCCCCGGGGCCTCCTCAGTGCCTGTCGTAGGCCAAAGCCCCCGCCTGGTAAACGGCACGTGGCCTCTGTGGGAGAAGATTCTAATTGCGCCTGACCACAAGGTCTGCGGGGAGTTCATAAATTATTCCAGGAGAATATTCGCACGGAAGCCCTATTGACTGGAGTCCATTTCCTGAGCTGGCATATTTTTTTTTCCCTAGCAACTGTTGCAAAGCAAGTGCGAGTACAGATCTTAATGCCTCACCTCTAGCGTCCCTCACCTACCGCCAAGGATACGACCTCACAGTCTGCCTCCCAGCCAAGGCCACAGTGAGGGACACTCCAGTCGGAAAGAGTCAGAATTGCATTAGGGGTCCCTGGGTTTCCACAGAAAAGGCACTTCAGTTCCGTTCTCTGCGGGATTTCAAGTGAACACCACACTTTTCCCTTCCAGCCTTATCTTCTTCCCCACAACTGATGATCTGCAGTACTGTAATGCCCGATAAACAGAGACAACCCAAACGTCTACCAGTAGGGGAATGTCTCTATGAACTATGGTGCATCCAACCCAACCGAGGGCTAAAAACTCATAAGAAAAGAATAAGAGAGGGGCGCCTGGGTGACTCAGTCGGCTAAGTGTCAGATTCTTGATTCTGGCTCAGGTCCTTACCTCAGGGTCATGAAATTGAGCCCCACATTGGGCTCCGTGCTGAGCATGGAGCCTACATGAGATTCTCCCTCCCTCTCCCTCGGCTCCACACCCCCCGACCCCGCTGCCCACTCTCACTCTAAATAAATAAATAAATTTTAAAAAGAATAAGGAAGAGCTCAATATCCAGTTTATAGCTTTTAAATGAAATGAGCAAGGTTCAGAAGAGAGTATACGATTTTACACAGGAAGGAGCCTGAGAAAATACAGTTGTTTATATTAGCAAAATGAACCCATAGAAGGATAAACCAACAGAAAACGGTCCCCTTGGGTGGAGAGAGTAACAGGAATGGAAATGCCATGCTTGGCGGGCAAAGGATGGAGAAGAGTAGCAGGAAGGGCGGAGTACGAGGTGGTTCACCCCACCAGATGCGGCCAATACGCTACCCTGTCTGTAGAAAATTTTAAATACAGTAATAAAACTAAGTATTAAACGTGACGTGATGTCCTAAATTAGATCCTCAGTCCAAACAAAAGGGACAGAGGGGGAACATTGACGGTAAAATGTGAATAAATAGAGCTAATAGTAATCGGTAGTATTACATCGTTGTTGATTCCTTAGTTTTGACAAAGGTATCATGGCTGTGTGAGATGCTAATCTTAGGGGAAACTGGGTGAAGGGTAAATATGGGAATTCTCTGTGCTATCTTTCCCACTTTTGTGTAAATCTAAAACTATTCCAGAATAAAAGGTTTGTTTTTAAAGATGGACGAGACATGCAGAATGGTGTAAGAATGAATAAGCATTTACGGAATGAGGAGGGGTAAACTACTCAAGGTCATCTGCTTTCTACTCCCACTGTGCACTGGCAATGCTAAACAGTAATTGTGCTCGAACGCCCCATTCCTGCCAGGGCAACCACTCACCCCACACCCCTGACTTGCGCTCCCATGCTCTCAAGATACCTTTTTTTTTTAAGATTTTTATTTATTTATTTGACAGACAGAGATCACAAGTAGGCAGAGAGGCAGGCAGAGAGAGAGGAAGGGAAGCAGGTTCTCTGCTGAGCAGAGAGCCCAATGTGGGGCTCGATCCCAGGACCCTGAGATCATGACCTGAGCCGAAGGCAGAGGCTTTAACCCACTGAGCCACCCAGGCGCCCCTCAAGATACCTTTTCAATACCATTCTTAGTTTGGAAATACGCAAATATTTTGAAACCAACTTTGAAAACACAAAAGAAAGGGACATAATACCAGGCACAAATAACCCAAATCTTGAGAACCATCCGCACAGACCCAGTGGAGCCTAGGTTTGGGCAACTTTTGCCAAAATGCCACAGCGGTGAAAACTGTGGTGGAATTCAAATCCAGGCCCATCTGAGCCCACATCCCACAAACTTTCAGATGGATCTTCTTGGGGGTGATAAAACGCAAACAAAAGATCAGAGTGGGAACCTGCAGTCTTCTTTCTGGCCTTTTTAGAAGTGTCAAGAGGGACACACAGATTTCATTACCGACAGGACTGGCACTTGGCCCTCATATCAGCAGTCTGCTCTTCCAGGGAAATCAAGTTGGCAGAGCCTTGCCGAGCACCGAACCTAACGCCAAGAGGCAGTGGGCAGAGAAGAACAAAAGCGGAGGACAGGCCCTTTCCATTCAAGTCAACAAACACTTCCTTTGAGCATACTTATCTCAAGAAGACCCCTCAGCATGGAAACCCCCCACAAAGAACTCAGCACTGCCTCAGCTGCATGACTTTTATATTTAATTTTAAGACTCCTATTGTTGCATGTTTTGTGATTATAGCCTCCAATTCCAACCCCTGAGTGTATCTGCCCACCATGGAGCCTTCAGAACAGTTCCTTCCTCTGCCCCATTTGCCACCAGATACTTGCATGGCTCATCCCTAGGTTTATTTAGGTCTTTGCCCACAGCCACCTGCTCAAGAAGCCTTCTCTCATCACCGTATCAAAAGTGAGGCATCCACATGGTGCCTGGGTAGCTCAGTGAGTTAAGTATCTGACTCCTGGTTTCAGCTCAGGTCATGATCTAGGGTCGTGAGAATGAGCCCAGCATCAGTCTCCATGTTCAGTGGGAAGTCTGCTTGAGATTCTATCCCTCTCTATCTGCCCCTCCCCGCCTTTGTGCTTTCTCTCTCTCTCTCTCTCAAATAAATAAATAAAATCTTTTTCAAATAAGTGAGGCACCTACTCTCCATCTCCTTACCCACTTTATTTATCCTCACAATGCCATCTCTTGACATCTGTCCACTTGCTGACAGGTTTTCCAAGAGCATGGTCTGTTGATTATGCGTCACAAGAGCCTGACAAATAGTAGGTGCAAAGACCCTGAGGTGCACAAGACTATGGTGTGCTAACAAAGCAGGAAAAAGGGCAGGGTGGCAAGAGGGAGAGTGCTAGGCAAGAGCTATGGAGGGTCCAGATCAAAAAGGCCTTTGTAGGCCATAGCAAGTGGCCCGAGTTTTATTCTGGGTCTTGGAAACCACTGACCACTCTTCTCTTCAGAGCACAGTCTCTCCCCTCTAGCAAAACCTTTCTTTTTGGGACACCTGGGTGGCTCAGTTGGTTAAGCAGCTGCCTTCGGCTCAGGTCATGATCCCAACGTCCTGGGATCGAGTCCCACATTGGGCTCCTTGCTCGGCAGGGAGCCTGCTTCTCTCTCTGCCTCTGCCTGCCATTCTGTCTGCCTGTGCTCGCTCTCTCTCCCTCTCTCTCTGACAAATAAATAAATAAAATCTTTAAAAAACAACAACAACAACAAAAACACCTTTCTTTTTGCTTAGCCACACCCAGTTTCCTTGCATAGAGAAGAAAGAAAAGGAGTTGTTCTGATTCACAAAAGGACTACAACAAAAGTAGACCTGTGTTAGATTTTGCACCAGAGTCCACTGGGTTCCTAGCTTCCCAAGATGACCCTTAACATGCATGCCATTCTTTATGTGAAGTAGCAGGGCTATTTCCCCTCTCCAGCAGGCTAGGCTGGCCTTATGAGCAGCTATGAGCATTAGAATGGGATGGAAATAAGGTACCAGACCTTCCAAGCCTTAAGAGAACTGGCAACATTCCTCTCCTGCCCAAAGCCAAGTCACATAGAGAAGACACATGGAGGAGAACTGAGGCCCTCGGGCTGAGCTCCTAGCCAAGAGCTAGCAGCGATCTGCAACCATGTGAGCAAGCCATGTTGGTGCTCCAGCCAAGATGAGCTCCCACGTGACTGTAGCTCTAGCTAACGTCACACAGAGCAGAAGGTTTGCCAGCTGAGCCTAGCCAACCTCCAGAATCACAACAATAATAAATTAGTTTCAACCCAGTAAGTCTGGGGTCGGTTTATATGCAGCAATCAATAACTGAGACATTCCACCTAATAACTCCCGAATCTCCTGGATTCCAGGATACTCTCGTTGTAATAATAAGCCTATACTAAATGCACATCAAAATGAAAAACACGAGGTGCCTGGGTGGCTCAGTGGGTTAAGCCGCTGCCTTCGGCTCAGGTCCTGATCTCAGGGTCCTGGGATCGAGCTCCGCATCCGGCTCTCTGCTCAGCATGGAGCCTGCTTCCCTCTCTCTCTCTCTGCCTGCCTCTCTGTCTGCTGTGATCTCTCTCTGTCAAATAAATAAATAAAATATTTTAAAAAAAATGAAAAACACATCATGATTTTTAGAAACCTTAAAAATATGCTCAGTCTTAGAATCAAGAGTATGACCGCTAGATCTCTCTCTCTCACACACACACACACACACACACACTCCAAATTCTGTAACCTCCAGATTCCCACATTTACTCAATTACACACAGATAACAGAGCAAATCTTTAGATAACTCAGACTGCATCTGGCTTATCACCTGGTTTGTTCCAAAATGTATTGCTTCCAGGGTGAACAGAGGACGTGCCCCTCTCTCTCTCCCCTCTCAGGCATATTTCAATAACATTTCTTTTTGATGAACTAATACAAGACACAGAAGCAGTCCTAAAAACTCAATTTATGGAAGTCAATGGAGACCAGAGTTTGGATTGAAACTCCCGATCTTGCCTAATTAATGACACATATTATCGCCCCTGCTCCCCTAACTTGAAAGCAGCCTCTAAACCTTGACGTGTTTTCCCAATGATAGAATGCAACAAATGAATTAATGTCCTAAGGGACCATGGCGGGAATAAAGGGAAAGCCGCGAAAGATAGATGATGTCTCAACTAATTTTATGATTTATCGATCTCCACTTTGCTCATTTTGCAATGTGGGAGACCTCATTTTTCTGCCAGGCTCACACTGGTGTCATCCTTGCTAACAGATATGATTACCATCCCCAAAACTGTGTTTGTGAGAATGTGAAGTGTGGCTTCCCTCTGCTGCTGACCTCAGCAGGTTTTGTGTGTGTGTGTGTGTGTGTGTGTGTGTTTTAAAATGTGTGCCGGACCTGCCAAGAACCGAAATTGATGCACTTATCCAGGGACTCTGTTGGACGGTCACAAGCATTTTTCTCATTTTTCTTCCAAACAAGTTCATCTTTAAGCAAGTACAGATTCATGGTTTAAATTACTGAGTTGACACATCATCTGTTTTCAGTGTGTATAACCTCACAAGGAGGATCTTTTGTGTGGTAGGAGAGCAGAGAAAGGGGAGAGATGTGTCTCCACTAACCACTTCTGGCCCATGTGCCAACTTGAGTTTAAAGATGTATTTGTCAGGAAACAACACAAACTGATTTGAGTGGTTTGACAATCCCATTCAGCAAACACTGATTGAGTACAAGTACTGTGTTAAGTATTCTGGGGGCGGTCAGTCATTCAATAAATACTTATTTGGTACCTACTCTATGCTAAGTGCTAAGGTCACAGAGTGAACAAAATGGACATGGTCTCGTTTCTCATGGAAAACGTGTCCCAATGAGAAAACACGGGATGTGAAAAGCAATGACTAGGAAGAAAGTCGAAGAGCATGTATTTATCAAGTACTGTAGAGCTGTGTAGTGCACAGCCAGCGGCTTACAATGATGGACATTTAGATCTTGCTCGTGGATCTATGGTTTGGCTTGGGTTTGGCTGATCCAGGTAGGGCTTAGCTACCAGTCACCGGTTCAGGTCAGGTCTATTCCAAGCAGGTCTTCTGTGACCAGCAGGTTACTCAAGGTATGCTACTTTTATGGCCATGCTAGACGTGAAGAGGGCAAGCCCAACAGCTCTGTCACATGTCAAACCTCTGCCCATTCCATGCCCACTAACAGCCTATTGGCCAAAATAAGTCATAGCCAAGCCCCAAATCATGAAGGAAGTAAACCCCATCTGCAACCAAAGGAGAAGGGAATACAAATGTGCTGAGTAATAGTCCCAGCTGTCACACAGAACGATGTGACTAAACATGGGCCCATATATGAAGCACTCAGGAAACATAAAGAGAGATGTGAACATTGTCCGAAGGTGCATGTGTGCGAAAACTTCAGAGAGGAGGTGATGTGTGAGTTGGACCTCAAATGAGTCATCTCAACAGCACCAAGCTGGAAGGCAAGGAACACCTCAATCAGATAGACTGGGTATCACAATTCTGCAGCTGTGATAAGCACACTCCCAAATAGAAGGAGAACAAGTTACCATGAAGACACATCAGTGCTTTAAGAGCACAGGCTCCCACGCGCTTGGGCTGGCGCACGTACAAGGATGCCACCAGGCATAAGGTGGGAACCGCGTAAGTACTACTCATGCTATTCAGAGATCTTTTATTACCATACCTGTTAGGATGGCTATTATCAAAAGGACAAGAGACAACAAATGTTGCGGAGGGATGTGGAGAAAGGAGAAAACTTGTGCACTGCTGGTAAGAACAGAAATTGGTACAACCACTGCAGAAAATGGTATGGAGTTTCCCAAAAAATTTAAAAATAGAACTACCCAATAATCCAACACTTCCTCTTCTGGGCATAGACCCAAAGAACGTGAAAATGGGATCTCAAAGATATCCACACCCTCGTGTTCACTGCAGTGCTATTCAAAATTGCCTACATACAGAGGCAGTCTAAGTGCCCCACAATGGATGAGTGGATAAAGAAAATGCCACATGCACGCATATACACACACACACATGATTAATTACGCAGCCATAAAAAGAAGGAAATACTGCCACTTGTGAAAACACTGATGAACTTGGAGGACATTTTGCTAAGTGGACTAAGCCAGCTACAGAAATACAAATACCATATGATCTCACCTATAAATAGAATCAAAAAAAGCTAAACTCATAGAAACAGAGTAGCATGGTGGTTGCCTAGGGCTGGAGGGGAAGGGGCAGGGAAATAGGAAAATGTTAATCAAAAAGTCCAAACTCCAGCTACAAGATGAATAAATTCTTGGAATCTAATGTATAGCATGGTGACTACAGTTTACAATACTCTATCATGTATTTGAAAGTTGCTAAGAGAGTATATCTGAAAAGTTCTTGCCACACATACACAGATAAATGGTAATGATGTGAGGTGGTGGGGTGTTGAGTAACCTTATTGTGGTTATCATTTCACAATATATAAGTGTTATCACATCAAACCATAATGCTATACACCTTAAACTTACACAATGTTCTATGTTGATTACATCTCAATAAAGCCAGAGGTGGGGATGGGGGTGGGGGTTTCTATGACTCAGAACATCCAAAGAGATCTGGCAGATTTCCCACAATTCTGAAATAGGGGGCCTAGAGATTTGGGGGAGTCACTCTGGCAAAGATAAGGCCTCAGAATTGACAATCTGAAGGCGAAGAACCATGTCTGCCCTAGCAGACTAGCTTAGTGATTACTTTGCTCTTCAATTCCTCATATGTGAAATGACAGGGCTTGCATGACATGAGAAGACAGATGCACCATGATAATATAGCACATTATAGGCTCTTAAGTACTTGCTGAACAAACAAATGAATATCTAATATACCATTATTTGTAATTATAAAATTGCAGAAATTACCCAAAGGTCTTCAGTAGGGCTATAATTAAATAAATGATGGTATGTCTATACCTTGAAACATTATGTAGCTATGTAAAATTTTCTCTTATAAAAATTCATTACTGAATATGTAGAAAACACAGAAAGACCCCAAGAAGAAAATAAAACTCCCCCTCCCCCAAAGATAGCCTCTGTTAACACTGGGGAGAATGTCCTTCCATTCCACGTGGTATTTCTTGAGTGTGTGCACATTATGCATGCAAGTGCAGTTAGCGAACACAACTGAAAGCATGCTGAATTTGTGAATTTGGATCCTGCTTCTTTTCCCTCTTAATATTATTTTTAGGTGTTTTCCCATATCTACAGACTTTTACAAAAAAGGTTTATTGATGTAATAAACCATTAAGATACTGATTTTTATGAAGGTGGAAAACTAGAAAACAAAATCACATATTCAACGTGATTTCAATTACTTAACATTTCACAGAGACATGTACATATGTGTTTAGTGCACGTCTGCATGAATGACTATAAGCAAGCATACCTGACGTTAATGGGGGTTGTCTTTGGGTTGTGAAGCTACAAATTCCATGTCTCCAGCAAGTGGCTTCGAATTCCATCTCCACTTGTGCATGCATGAACCCATATACACACACAACTGTCTGCACCTCTCAGTCCTTTGCCCATGCTGTTCCCTCTGTCTGGAATGCCATTCCCTCATTTCTACTTATTTAAATTCTTCCTATTTCCAAAACCTTCTTCCAAAAGCCTTTTGAAAAACCACTACATCGATAAA
This sequence comes from Mustela nigripes, assembly GCF_022355385.1. Lineage (NCBI taxonomy): Eukaryota > Metazoa > Chordata > Mammalia > Carnivora > Mustelidae > Mustela > Mustela nigripes. The sequence continues at coordinate 26,497,184 of NC_081567.1, forward strand.
GCGAGAGCTTCATTCAGGTAAGTTCTTATATTCCAAGTTATGAACATACCATGATTTATTTAATGATAGCCCTGTGGAGGGCCTCTGGGTAATTTCTCAGTCCAGGTCCCTCTCCTTACTGGCTGTGTCACCTTGGGCAAGTCAAATCATTTTTCTGATCCCAATTTTCTCATCAGCAAAATTATAACAGTAGCAGCTTCAAAGGGTTGTTACAAGGATTAAAGGAGAGAATGTATTTCAAAGATCTGCCAAAAAGTAGTCAAGTTCATTTCAGTAAATGTCAATAAAGGTCCGGTCCCATGTCCTCCCTCCTAGTTTCAATCTCCACCCCACTTTCTGGGTAATATTTTGCCTATATATTCACTATATTCTGCCAAAGTTTACTTTAAGTCTCCTTGAGTCAAGGATGATGCAGTTGATAAGAACATCACCTCCAAATTAGTCGGAGTTGCCTTGCATCCTAGCCCTGACATCTAGCTGCATGAGCTTGAGCAAATCATTTCACCTCTCAGAGCCTCAGTTTTCCCATGTGAGAAATGGGTTTAAGGTTTGATGTTGGGAGGGCTCAGTGGATAAGGCACATAAAGCTCTTGGAACAATGGAAGTGCTAGGAGGGTTTGTAATTACTACCTCATGGAGTTACCATGAAAACTGAATACACTTAGGTCTGCAAAGCCCACATCCAGAGTCCTGGCAGGCGCGCAGCAAGCCCTCCATAAACATGAGTAGTATAATCCAGTGTTTGGTAAACAAATCCAATGTCCCTTTCCCCATGCTTTGAGCAACCATATAGATATTAGTCAATCCCTTTCAAACCAAAAAGGCCTGTTTACTCCAATTCACTGAGGTCCCCCTAAGTTAATTTAGCCATTCTCTCCCTCCCCTCCAGCCCCATCCTAAATGGGCAGACTCCTGGAGCCAAGCGGGATGGTCCTCCGCACCACAAGGGCCCTGGGGCCAGGTAACGAACGTCTGGCTAATTGGGATCCGAGCAGAAACTGGCGCTGGAGGACAGCCGCTAGGCTTATTGCATTTCCTTCCCCCATAAAGGAACCCTACGGTCCAGCCCAGCCAGCTCCTCTCATCGACCAGCTAATGGGGTTACAAGATTCCACTCCCCAGGAAGCTGACTTTAATAATGGGATGCCAAGGCAAGAACGGTGCTCGCAGGGAGAGGGAGGGAGGGCAGGTGAGGGTATGAATCTACAGCTGAGTGACACATCCTATATGAAGTTGATTCATGTCGGAGCAAATCTGGGCAGGGACCAGCTGATTCCGACGGTGAAGTTATTGCTCTGCCAGTTTAATATTTCGCCATCTGCTAACTGAAGGCTCCACTGCCTGCTGGGTCCTATAAAGACTTTTATTTATTATATTACACATGGCAACATCTGCCACCGGATGAGGCTGTACTCGCGCCCTAATTAAACAAACACACACTCTGCAACGGCAGAAGGCTGGATCTCACCATGCAGGAGCAGAACTGTTGAGGGTAGTTAGAACCTGAAGGGCCCTGGCCCGAGGGGTCTGCCCGAGAACAGGCAGCAAGTGGGACGTTCAGCTCCCCTCCGGATGGTCACTGAAGATTTACAGCCGATTAAAAGCAGGCTGGGAAAAAAAGACTTTGGAAAGATAGGCTGCGTTTTAATCTCCTCCAACCAGCCTCACTTCCCAGTAGAACTTGAATGTTAGTTAGGACTTGGTTTGGCCGGCAGTCAGAATTCCCAGTCTGCTTTTCCTGTCGCATGGTCTCTGAGGTCATGCTACCTTTCTTCCATCCCCTTGTGGCCCTCGGAAATGCTAAGAGTTTGTGATGAAACAAGAGGTCCGAGAGAGAAAAAATGAGTTCTAGGGGTTCCACTCAGTTCTTCACCCATGCACTTGTCCAGGAAATCCTGAATCCATTAAGTGAGCTGGTGAATGAGGTCAACTACATTTCTGTCTCCATAAAACACAAATTTGACTGGTGTCTTCGAAGAGACAAATAAACAAGACAAGCATAGATTGTGATAAGGGCTAGGACAGAAATAAAGTGGATGACGTGTTAGAGAGTGCCGGTCATGGGCTGGTATACGGTGGCATTAGTGTCCTGTAGTAGCTGTACCACAGTTCTGTAGTTCAGAAGTTTGACATGGGTCATGCAGGGTCAAAATGAGGGTGCTAGTGGGTCTGTGTTCCTTCCGAAGGCAGTAAGAGAGACTGCATTCCCTGCTTTTTCCAGGTTCTAGAGGCCACCCACATTCCTTGGCTCCTGGCCCCTTCCTCTACCTTCAAAGGACACAATAGAGCATTTCTGTGACCCTCTTTCCTCTGTCACACTTTTTTCTCTGACTCTCCTCTTCAGTTTCCTTTTTCCACTTTTAAGAACTCTTAGGGTTCCATTCACCCACTCCAGATATCCCAGAACAATCTCTCTAGAGTGGGGAGATTAGTAACCTTGATTCTATCTGCAATCTTAACTCGCCTTGGCCGTGCAACCTAACATATTCATGGGTTCCAGGGATTCTGATGTGAACATCCAGCAATGGGGGGGGGGGGGTGTCCCACCTGCCATGAGGGGCAGGGGGCTATTTTAGATACAATGGGCCTTAGGAGGGTCTCTCTGAGATATGACCATGAGAAGAGTTTGTAAGCAGAAAGAAAAGGAAGTACAAAAATCCAGCGGTAGGAAAGAAGTTGGAGTGTTAAACAGTGTTAAAGGGAAGCTAGCTGTGGGCTCGAGGCAGTCACACAGAGTTGTAGGCCAGGGAAAGTGGCCCAAGATGAAGCTGGGGAGGTAAAAGTGGGTGGGCTCCGACAGAGTTGTACGTGCCTTACAGAGGCAGCCTAGTACAATGACTGAAAGACCAGACATCAGAAGGGAACTTACTTCCATTTGCATCTAAGTTTTTCTTTTCTTTCTTTCTTTTTTTTTTTTTTTTGGTCTTCATTTTTATTTTATTTTTAAAATTATTTTTATTAACATATAATGTATTATTTACCCCAGGGGTACAAGTTTGTGAATCGTCAGGCTTACACACTTCACAGCACTCACCATAGTACATGTCCTTCCCAATGTCCATAACCCAATCACCCCATGCTTATTCCCCCAGCCCCAGCAACCCTCAGTTTGTTTTGTGAGATTAAGAGTCTCTTATGGTTTGTCTAATTTTAACAGACCTCTGCCAGAAACTGTAGATTGATTATCTTGTTTAATTCTGCAAGTACAGGAAGTATGCTTTGCCATTCCCATCTTATGGAGAGGTAGTAGTGACTTACACAACTAGGTGAAAGAGGACAGGACTTAGCCTTGTCTGATTGCAGATCTGACTCCAAAGCCCAGGCCCTCCTCCCCACCACAGGCTGCTATCCAGATGACTCTGTCTTCTATGCATGCATGACTATGAGCCCACATCACTCCATCCCCCTCTGCCTCCTTCCATCTGATAGATAGGCATCAGAACCCCAAATAACACGCAGTTGAGTATCCCACTTGTGTGTTGCTTGTTGCTACTTTATGAAGAGAGGTACATTAAATTCCTCTTGTTTATCCTAAGAGGTTGATTCGCTGAGGAAATGGAGATTTTACATCCTCCAATCCCACTAGGGAGGGTATTAGCTGGAACACTTGGCTGAGTTGCTGGAACAAGTGACCCAAGACAAAATGGTTCAAACAGGACAGGGATTTATTTCTCTTTCACATATTGGTATAGAGGTAAATATTCTGGGGCTATCATTCTTCCTCTGCCCTTTGCAATCAGCCATGGACCCAGGTTCCTTCTATCTTATGCTCTTGTTTCTTCTAGATTATTGTCCTCATGATTGAATGAAACAGGCTTATCAGAACCCCAGTGAATTCCCCGCCTATAGGAATAAACTACACAGGATGGAATGCAAGCATTTTTCCTTTCAAATGATGGGACCTGCAGTCGCACACATCACTTCTGCTCACATCCCATTGGTCATTATTTAGTTTTATGTTCACACATAGTTGCAAGAGAAGTTGGGAAATAGAGTCTCTCACTGGATGGTCATGTACTCAGCTAGAGCTTGTGTGGTTCTATTAGAAACAGAAATAGAAAATAAATGCCAGGGTATAACCAGCACTCTCTCACGAAGGACATCTGAAGTCACATTTGTAACATTTGTTCATCTTAAGTCTAGTTCTTCCATTTCCACTGCACATTGCTTTTAAGGGGGAAGTGGGGAGGCAGTAAATACCTATTGTCCAGAAAAAGGAACCAAATTAATTTCTTTTTTTCTTCCAGAGACTTAAATAAAAATGGCCCAGCCCTTAGCTGGTCTTCCTAATCCCCTGTCCCTGGGAAAGGCACAGGAGTCGTGGATGGATGAACACAAACCTGATCTGGAACGAGACCTCTTAAGGGGAGAGTCCTTGGAACACAAAGCTCTGTATGTGAAAGAAAGACTGTGGTCCAAGAGCTGGAGCTGCGGGAGCCCAGGGAGTCAAACGCTGACATGAGGGAGAAGGGTTACTCGAAGAGGTATCAGCCCAACAGTACAGCTCCGTGCTCATCGGCGCCCCCTGTGGGGCATGTGATGATGTGGTAGTGAGGCGCACTAACAGGCTGACGAATGCCAGAGCTTTTTCTCTACCCAGGACTTCTCCAAAGGTAATAGGGCACTTCTGGCCAGCCCAGAAGGTGGAATTTCAAGTGCTTCTGAATTAATTTGGGAGGAAAAATGACAGTACTTGTTCCTGAGGTGTTTGTCCATTGAAATGCTTATTTCTGTCAACAAATAAAAGAGGTAAAAATAAACATTCTCTGAAGATCCCTTTAAAACAATTTGCAGAAACACTATAGGTCAATAAAATGTCAAAGATCTGGCTTATAAAAGTACCAGAAACCTCATGAGGCACCAAGGTGACCGACTAAAACCACTCCAAGTGCAATCTGTGATCAAAATCCTACTTAAAAGATTGTTTACCTGAGGTCACTGGAGGACCAGGGCAGGCCCAAGGCATAAGGGACTTTCAGTGGGTCTTCGGGGCACATTTTTACAATAACAGCTCCCTGACACTCACATAAGCTTGTGGCCTGTTCTCCAAAAATGTCCATAAATGACCTCAAATGCTTCATCTATGAGATGGGTGAGTACTCTAAGAGCTGGTCCAAATTAAGTGTTATGAGAACCCAGGAGGGCACGAACCTAAGCTCAGCTTCAGCATGGTGTTGCTGAGGAGGCAGCATTCGAGCCACACATTGAAGGAAATGAGGGATTATGACAGGGAGAAATTGTGTGCAAGGGCAGGACAATGGGAGCAACCCCACCTCCCTGAGCCTTTATCTCCCAGCAGTGAAGTGGTTATGGGGAGGGTTCGAAAAAACTTGTCCAACACCCAGGACAGCGTGTGTCGTAAAAAAAAAATTTAGTAAGTGAATATTATTAAAATAACAACCAATGATTGACTATAGCAAAATGGGGCTAGAATCTGAGACTCTCATATTAGGCCAATTCTCTAAAGAGAGACAGAGTACTCCCAGACTCCCCCCAGAAGCAAAGCACAAATCATCTGTCCTGGAAAGGATTTCCTACAGAAGCTCTCAGGACTTCCACAGATTAATATCAAACCTCCATGAGCTCACAATCGAAGTCCACCAAACTCACTGGGAAATAAGCAACCAGGAGAACCAGCGGAAATCACCAACAACCTAGTTTTACCTCCACTGACTTCAGATACTGGGAACAAAGAAACAACCAGATACGTAACATAATTGTGTTTAACATACGTATTTAAAGAAATGAAATAGCGAATAGAGGAAAAAGAAAAAGTAATCAAAGATGATTAAAGAATGACCATAGATGCAAAAGAACCAAACAAAAAGTTTAAAAATATAAAAACAATGACAGACTCCGTTGAACTTAAAAGCTCAGTTCAGATTTTTAAAAAATAGCAGAAAAGGGAATTGAAACTGGAAGATGCACCTGAAGTTGTTCTCCAGAATGTGGCACAGACAGGGTGAAAACTATTAACCATTTAACAGAGAGGTCAGCCTAATCTCCGCACAGGTTCCTAAGAAGAGGTTAGAGTAAGGCAGACTACTTAATACATGTCTGTTTGGAGTCCCAGGAGGAGAGAGTGGAGAGTTTAGAGGAGAAACAGTATATCAACTGAGAGAAGGGTCACCTGCAAGTCTCGGTCAGTTAAGCGTCTGACTCTAGATTTCAGCTCAGGTCATGATCTCAGGGTCATGAGATCAAGCCCCGCATCAGGCTCCATGTTGAACATGGAGCTTGCTTAAGACTTTCTCTCAAATAATTTGTAAAAAATAAATAAATAGTAAAGTGAGAATGAATGGGCATTTTCCATAAATGGCAAAACATATAAATCTGTGGATAAGAAAAATTTTTTAAAAATCCATATTTAGATGGCAGACACAAAGACTGCAATGAAACCACAAAATATCAAAGACAGAGAGAAGACCTAAAAGCTCCCGGAGAAAAAGATTTTTTTTTTTTTTAAAAGAAAAATATTACCTTCTGAAGAGCAATGGTTAGGTCAACAACTGAGTTTTAAGCAGCGGCAATGAAAGCCTCTAGACTAAGATCTCTAAAATTCCAAAAGAAAACAACCATCATTCTAGAACTGTGTACCAGGCAGACCCATCTTTTAAGAATGAGTGTGAGATCATGAAATTTCCATACAAGTAAAATATGAGATTTAACTACTAACAAATCTTCACTAAAGGAATTCTAAATGAAATGGAAAAAGAAAAACAGTGTAGAAAAAGGTCTTGGGTGCAAGAAAAAATGGTTAGCAAATAAACTCTTAAACCAGTAGGTAAATATAAAACATTACCTGTGTTAAATATTAATGATAACATTCTAATTTGTAAGATTTAAAAAACAGACAAAATTGGAACAGTTATAGCACTGGCATTTATGTCAGGAGGAAGACATTGGCATTAAAATATTGTGAAGTCAGGGCACCTGGATAGCTCAGTGGGTTAAACCTCTGTCTTCGGCTCAGGTCATGATCTCAGGGTCCTGGGATGGAGCCCTGCATAGGGTTCTCTGCTCAGCAGGGAGCCATGTTCATCCCCCACTCCCCTGCCTGCCTCTCTGCCTACTTGTAATCTCTCTATCAAATACATAAATAAAATATTTTAATAAATAAAGAAAGAAAATATTGTAATGTCCCTCCATTATTTGGAAGGAGAAATATTTATAGTATGATACCATTTTTACAAAGTTCAAAAGCAAGCAAAAATAAATATATAAAGAGAATAGCAAATTTGTAATAAAGTTACCAAAGGCAAAAAAAGAATGAAAAACACAAAAAAGGATAGTGGATTTCCACATACGAATGGGGAAGGAATGGCACAGGTAGGTAATATTCAAGCATACCCAGCAGTACTGACAACTTTAGTTGTAAGTGATTTCATGGGTCCTCATTTCATTAACATGCTTTGTAACTTACATATTTCATATATATTCTTTTGTGTATTTCAAATATTGCCTTAAAATAAACTAAATGATGAAGGAATAAGAGGATAGGTTTCCTGACAAGGGCAGAACCAAAGCTTTTCTGTATCCCACATCTGTTGTGCACTCAGTGGGGCCTCAACAAATAATTCGCTTATGTTACTTCCACAGAATCTGTTCTCCTTAGTGAAGTACCAAAGGACCAGGAAAAACAAGGCCTCCCACAAGCAAATGGCGAGAAGTAGAAGAGAGTCTAAATTCTATGATAATACAGTATGTAATGCAGTATAATAGGCCTGATACTGGTAATATTAACAGAAGAGTAAACCAGTTTCTCAGCCACCGATTACACTACCTCTGTGGCTTTGGACAGGAAGCCTGCCTGCAGCTTCTCTGGACTTTAGGTTGTTAAATCATGACGGATGATCCCATAAGGAGCCGAACAAGATCAGTGGAATTCATTCATTTGCCTGGTGCCCTGGGAACTCTTTTCATGTCCCCCAGCCCTGATGGCCTCCTCACATTACTGGTAGTAACGGGTCTGTACCATGCAGACTAGCAATGAAGTGAGAGAAAGACCCGGGACCACAAAGCTAGCATCCCAGGACTAGCCACAACAGCAGTGTGAGAATAAACACCTCTCATGTGTATTCCAAAGGAACAGAAGGGTAGCTGGGGGTAGCAGGAAATGCACACTTAGGAGCCACACACTCCAACCTGCAGCTTGCGGGCTCAGTGTCTGGGGATGGGTTATTTTGCCTGCACAAGACTCAGTTTACTCATTAGGAAAATACGAATACTAAGGTGTTATTCAAGGATTATATCGAAGACATCTGCTTGGTCCAATCCCTAGTAGGTGCTCCCAGAATATCAGCTGCCTTTCCTTAGTAAGTTCCCTATTCATCTTCACCTCTGGTCCCCAACTTTAAATAAAGAAGAGAGTGCAATCATGAGTGACAGAGGGGAAAAAAAAATGTTATTTTAAAACTACTACTGACTGCAGCTGCTTCTGTCCCTAAGGGAGAGACATTATTTCTCTCTAGACTAAATATATTTTCTTTAGCAAAATGTTTTGATAGGCAGCTCTGGTTATGAAAAGTGAGGGGCCCCCCAGGGCACAGTTTAGAAGGAGACCGTGAAACAAAGAGGTAGCTAAACAGCGCTGCATTATAGATATGAACAGGAAGGCTGGGATTTGACAGCACGCTGAGAAACGGGGTGATGGGTAAAAAACACACCGCCATGGCAGCTCCCATCTCTACATGACAACCCACTGTGTCCTCTTCCCCCACTGTATCTCCCTCCTTAGAAACCATCACCATCCTATGTATGGTACACTCTACTGATTTGTTTCCTGTCTCCTCCACTAGAATACAAGTTCCATAAGGGTAGAATCTTTACCCTTTTTATTCAATGCTGCTTCCCTACAGCCCACATGTGTGCCTGGGAAGGATGAGATATTTGATGCATTCTTCTTCAGTAGTGACTAAAAGGGAAATACCAAGGCATTTGGAAACAGAATGGCCACAGCTGACCTGCAGATCCGTAGGAATAAATGATTACTGTTTGAAGTGTGAGTAGAGGGGCTGTTTGTTACACAGCATTGTTGTAGCAACAGCTGACTGACACAGTTAATGATGCTGGTTGGGTTCACATAAGACACAAATCACATCAAGGTTATGTGGCTGACGTTCTGGACTCGTCTGGATTTAACCCTGTCCTACCAGCTCTGAGCTTTTGTTTCCTCCCCTATAAGGAGTAAATCCTCCATAAGAAGCAATCAAATGACACCTTCCACACTAGCAGCTGTAAGGATTAAGTCATCATTTTTTCCCATAATCATTCAATCCATGGCCATAGCCGTTAGTATCTGCTCGAACAACTCTGATGCTTGATGCATTTGCTTAATCTCCGTGGAGGTCAGTTCTGCTTTTAAAAAAAAAAAAAAAAAAAAGCATACAATTCTGATCCTGTACAATATTTGAAATTAAGGATGTGGCATTTGTGTAGTATTTTTGTCCAGTAAATTTGCAAAAGTAAAATCCTAATACTCAAAGCTAATGAATCCATAATGGTTACTCACCAAAAACTGGTGTTGCTTCCTTTTCTCTTTCTTTTATTTTCTTAAAGTACTAGGACCACATTTTATTAAGAATAATGAAGATCTAAAGATATTTTAAACCTTTATCCACCGTCTAGAATCTAAGCTAAGAAAATTATCATAAATATTTTTAAAAGCACTTAGGAATGCAGATCTTTAATGAAGTATAATCAATTGGCATTCCACACCCAATTCAGAAGTGGAAAACCACCATGGAATGCCATTTTCACCTAAATAACCCCAAAAAAGCCAGATAAGCTACAAAACCAGTTTTTAAAAACCCTTCAGCCAGCTAAGGACATAGATAAACCCAAATGAACTAAATTCCAGAAAATATGTATCATTTTAGAGGAGAGAAGAAATTTACCACTGATCTTATCCCTGGAGGAACTGCAGGAGGAAGAACCGTGATAGATGAGGTACGGAGAAAACCGCTGAACTCCCGGCCAACTAGTAATGGCCCTTTCTAGGCCAGCATGAGAGATTAGAATCCCAAGGAACCCTGGTCACGGAGACGGTCTTCACCCATCTTTGAACACATTCTCGCGGGTCTTTACTAACACTTGAGGACAGTAGGCCAAAGCAGGAGTGAAAAAAGGGAGAGAGCTCCCCCAAAACATGTAAAGCCCCCACAAAGTGAAAGGCAGTTGTTTCTTTCTGAAATGAAAGGAAGGAGTTAGGCAAAGAAAAAGAGCTGAGAAAGATCCCCCCAGAAGCGTTCTGGACAAGCAGTGAAGCAGAGATGCTCTGAAGCACTGAAAGAACTAAAAGAACATCTCCTCAAGATATTCTGGACTCCACGAGGGGGAAATGTCCCCTTTGGAATACCCAGGGGCAGAGCACCAGGGCTAACACAGATTTTACAAGGTTCAGAAAGCAAGAGTGAGACTGGAGAATAGGAAGAGCATTCCAATGACCCCGAGGGCAGGCATCTAAACTTTAAAGCAGGAGAAGTTCCTTATAGTTCTAAAAGCTAATGGCTCAGCTTTTGAATCTGAGGCAGTTTTCTATAATTTGACCAGTGTCCAGATCCCAGGACCTTTTAAAAAGAAAGTTCTGATCCCACAACCAAAACATCTGAAACCAGTGGTAGAATGAAAAAAGCTTAGGCTGCAATAAAGTCCAGGTTGAGCTCAACCACCAGCCAGATGGACTCAGCGACCACTCTAACAGCCTAACGTAAGAAAAGGCACAGTTGGGGTGCCTAGGTGGCTCAGTGGGTTAAGGCATCTGCCTTTGGCTCAGGTCATGACCCCAGGGTCCTGGGATCGAGCCCCGTGTCAGGCTCTCTGCTCAGCGGGGAGCCTTCATTCCCCCCCGCCCCCGCTGACAGGAAGGAAGAAAGAAAGAAAGAAAGGGCAGTCTTCTCCAGAAAGGGCAGTCTTCTCCAGATGTAAGCTTTTTTTTTTTTTTTTCTTTTTTTTTTTTACTTTAGTCTTTACTGATCTTTGATACAAAACCTCCAGCAAAAAATATTAAAAGACATTAATAATTTTTAAAAAGAAAAAGAGGGGCACCTGGGTGGCTCAGTCAGTTAAGTGTCTGCCTTCGGCTCAGGTCATGATCCTGGAGTCCGGGGATCAAGTCCTGCATCAGGCTTCCAGCTGCATGGGGAGTCTGCTTCTTCCTATGACCTTCTTCCCTTTCATGCTCTCTCCCGTTCTCTCTATCTCAAATAAATAAATTTAAAAAAAAAAAAAGGAAAAGAAAAAATGTGGCCCAAAGTTAAGTGAGCAAATAATTAATAGAAACAGACCCAGAGGGATGCCTGGGTGGCTCAGTTGTTGGGTGTCTGCCTTCAGCTCAGGTCATGATCCCGAGTTCTGGGATGGAGCCCCACCAAGGGTTCCCTGCTCAGTGGGGAGCCTGCTTCTCCCTCTCCCACTCCCCCTGCTCATGTTCCGTCTCTCGCTGTGTCTCTGTCAAATAAATAAATAAAATCTTAAAAAAAAAAAAAAAAGACACAGACCCAGAAATGATCCAGACATTGAAATTATTAGAGAGTTAAAAATAACTATGATAAAAATATTTTTAAAAATCTAATGGCGGGGGGCACCTGGGTGGCTCAGTGGATTAAAGCCTCTGCCTTTGGCTCAGGTCTTGATCCCAGGGTCCTGGGATTGAGCCCCACACTGGGCTTTCTGCTCAGCAGGGAGACTGCGTCCCCTCCTCTCTCTCTGCCTGCCTCTCTGCCTACTTCTGATCTCTGTCTGTCAAATAAATAAATAAAATCTTAAAAAGAAAAAAAGCCTCTGCCTTTAGCTCAGGTCATGATCTCAGGGTCCTGGGATCAAGCCCCACGCATTGGGCTTTCTGCTCAGCAGAGAGCCTGCTTTGCCCCCTCACTCTCTGCCTATTTGTGATCTCTGTCAAATAATAAATAAAATATTTTTTAAAAAATCTAATGGGGGGTGTCCTGGTGAGTTAAGTCAGTCAGTTAAGCTGCTGCCTTCAGCTCAGGTCATGATCCCAGGGTCCTGGGACTGAGCCCTCAGTCAGGATCCCTGCTCAGCAGGGAGTCTATTTCTCCATTTCCCTCCATCCTTCCCCCTGGCTCATGCTCTCTTTCTCTTGCTCACTCTCTGTCTCTCAAATAAATAAAGTATTTTTTAAAAAATCTAATAGAAATGGCAAATGACATGCATAAAGAGAAAGGAAATTTCAGCAGAGATATGTTTAGCAGGAAATGTTAGAAATGTTAGTCAGAAATCAAATGGAATAATTAGAAATGAAAAACAAAGTTATTAGAAATGAATAATTTGTTAAATGAGCAAGCTGGGAGGAAAAAAAACAGAGGAAACTATCAGATAATTAAAGTGAAGATCAATACAGTATCCAAACTAAATCACAAAGAGAAAAGATAATGAAAAAAATCAGAACAGAATATTCAACATTGGTGGAACAATATCAGTGGGTCTAACTTGGTATCAAGTGATGTGCAGAAGTCCCAGAGAAGAAAAGAAAAAAATGGGGTGGATGATATAAGCTGAAAGCATTTTGCAATGAATGAAATACATAAATCTATAAACCCAAAAGTCTCAGTGAAACTCCAAGCAAGATAAATATAAAGAAAATTAAACCTAGACACAAAGTCAAAATCATAAAAACTAATGGTAAACAGAAAACTGAAAAAACAAAAAGAGCAAAATGACACATTATTTAAAGGAAGGAAAATAAATGATGGCTGACTTTTTATCACAAGCTAGAGGCCAGAAGCCAGAAAACTGTAGCTAATGGTATTTTTAAGATACTAAAAGGGAAAAAAAAAATGGAAGCAGAGAAATTACATATAGCAAAAAATATCCTTCAAAACAGATGACCTAAAGATATCCTCAGAAAGAAAAAAGCTGAGACTTTCTAAAAGAAGCTCTTCACGTCGAAGGGATGACATCACATACCAGGTGGAACCCAGATCTATAAAAACGGAACAAAGAGCATCAGAAAGAGTAAATATTTGCATATATGGAAAAGACCTTTTGTGGACCTTTAATGTTATGTCTGTATTTTCTCAAATTGTTTTTAATTAACATTGACTATATGGACCAGAAATAATAACACTGTATTATGAGACTTACAGCTATGTCACTATAGAACAAAAGAAAATAAAAATATAAAACACAGAATTGGATGTAAGTGTAATTATACTATAGTATAGTTTTTTCACTGTTTATGAAGTAGTTAAATATTAGTGGACAGTATAGAGTACATAGAGTGAAGAAGTACACTGTAATCCTTACAGCAAATTAAAAAGTTACAAGAAAGTTATAACCTACCTATCTACATAGAAGATTAATATAATGTTTTAAATATTACATTTTTAAATAAAATTACATATTTTAAATAAAATATTTTAAGGTATACAATTTTCCCAAAAGAAAACAAGCATGAACAAAGAAGTAAATAACACATAAAATAAATATAAATATAAAGCAAATGCCAAGATAGGCGACAAAAACTGAATGATATCATTAATTACATTAAATGTAAATGGACTAAACACTGTAATCAAAAAGCAGAGATTCTCAAATTGCATATAAAAAGCAAAACCCAATTACATGCTGTTCTCAAGGAACACAAATTTATTATATAGATAAAGACAGGTAAAAAGTAAAAGGACAGAAAAAAATATATCATGAAAATACTAAAATTAAGAAATATGACATGACTTTGTAACATCAGACAAAATAGCATTTAAGACAGTCTTCAAATTAAGAAGGACATTTCAAAATGATAAAAGGACCAATTCATTAAGATGATAAAAGAATGACAAATACATATTCACCTAACAACACAGTTCTAAAACTCAAAGAAAAAAATGACAAAATTGAAAAAAGAAATATATCCACAATCAAAGTTGGAGAATGTATGCCCTCTCCCAGTAATGGACAGAATGAGCAGACAAGGTATTCAGTGAAGAAAAAGAAAATATGAACAATTCTATCAACCAAATAGGCATAATAATATAGGATACCACATCAAACTACTGCAGAAAACACATTTTTTTAAAGTGAACTTGGAGCATTCAGCAAAATAGCCATATAACAAATTTTAGTGGATATCAAGAAATGAAATTATACAGAAGAACACTATAATATGAAATTAGAAATAATTAAAAATGAGATATCTTGAAAAATCTCCCAAGTATTGGGAAATAAATAAACTTTCCTAAACAACCCATAGATTAAGGAAGGAATCACAAAGGAAATTAGAAAATATTCTAAAGTGAATAATAATGAAAACACAACAGATCAAAATTTGTGGGATAAAGCTAACGCAGCTTACAGGAAATTTTATGGCTTTAAATACTTATATTAGAGAAAAAATACATTGAAATGATTATCTATTTTTGTCAATATAATATGTGATTCTGGCTACAGCACTTAATCTCTGTTAAGACTGCTCATACACAAAATGGTGAAAATGACATTTCATGGTGTCATTTTGATAATTAATTTAAATAAAGCACTTCACATAAGAAAAAGAAATGATAATTTACTCTCCCATCTTAGGTAAAGTAAGTAAAAGAAAAAAATACTAAAGTATAAATACAAAGGCTTAACACAATAATAGAAAGAGAAAGCAAAATATTTTTAAAAGATAAAGAAATATTACAACAACATTATGCCAATCATTTGACAATGTACATTAACTAAATGAAACCACAAATTATCAACCCTGAAAACAATGAAAATAAATAACCCTGTACCTATTAAATAAATTTAAATATAATAGAAACCTTCCCACAAAGAAAACTTCAAGTATATATGGTTCACCAGTGAATTCTACAAAATATTTAAGGGAGAAAGAAAGAATATTAGTTCTGCACAAATTCAGAAACAGAGGAGGAAGTACCACTTAACTTAATCTAGAAGGCCAGCTTAACCCTGACACCAAAGTCTGACAAAGATCACAAGTGAAGAAAATTATATACCAATCGCTCATGAAAACAGACACAAAAATTCTAAACAAAATGTTAGCAAATGGAATCCAGCAATACATAAAATACATCAAAATACATCATGACCAAGGTTTACTCCAAGAATAACATGAAAGCCATTAAACGTAATTCATCAGACTAACAGAATAAAAGAGAAATCATCTAATCATCTCAAAATATGCAGAAAAAGCATCTGACAAAAATCAATGATCTAAAAAAAAATCAATGATCTTTCATGATAAAAAAATTCAATGAACTAGAAGTAGATGAGAACATCTTTAATCTGATAAAGTACATCTATGAAAAACCTACAATTAATATCATAATTAATGGTGAAACATTAAACCTTTTTCTCCTAAAATCAGAACCAAGACAGGGATTACTACTCTCACCACCTGTGTTCAATATTTACTGAAGCTCCCAGCTAGGACAAAGGCAAGTAAAAGAAACAAGAGGCATAAAGTCTGAAAAGACGTTAACTGTTTGTTTTTGTTTTTGTTTTTTACATAAAATATTTCTTTAAACACCCAAAGCAGAACTCATGCCCCAAAAATGATGAATCCTTTGAATAAAATTTGGGGGATTTATTCAACAGACCATTTTCTAGTAATTTGAAATAAAATTCTATAAAGAACCCTCGTAAGATAGGAAAATGTTTGCTATGATCAGCTATAAAAGACGTTCTAGGGCAATTCGTTGGAAATATATGGACTCATTATTAGATAATTTTTAGGGAATTATATTTAATTTTGTTAGAAATAACGGTGATCGGGACGCCTGGGTGGCTCAGTTGGTTAAGCAGCTGCCTTCGGCTCAGGTCATGATCCCAGCGGCCTGGGATCGAGTCCCACATCGGGCTCCTTGCTCAGCAGGGAACCTGCTTCTCCCTCTGCCTCTGCCTGCCATTCTGTCTGCCTGTTCTCGCTCTCTCCCCCTCTCTTTCTCTGATAAATAAATAAAATCTTAAAAAAAAAAAAAAAAAAGAAAGAACGGTGATCTGTGGTTATAAAATTTTAGAAATTTTGAGAAAAGTTTTTCAACCTCAGTACTACCAAAAATTTGGGACCAGATAATTCTCTTTTGTGGGGAGGCTGTTCTGTGCACTACAGGAGATTTAGTGATATCCTTGGGCTTTACCCACTAGAGAACCATTCCCTTTGTGATAGCCAAAAACATCTCTAGACATTGCCAAATATCACCTGCACAGGTCAAAATCATCTCCGGTTGAATACCCGTGTTTTAGGGTTAAATATCATGATGGGTGTAATTTATTTTAAAACACTTCGGGGAGGGGGGGGAACACAGACAAAAGAAATAAAACAAGTATTAGTGCTAATTCTAAGCAATGAGTTTATGGGTATTATTATACATGTTATCTCCTTTTCTGTATGCTTGAAAGTTTCATAACAGAAATCAAAATCGAGGGGCACCCAGGTGGCTCCGTCAGTTAAGCATGTGACTTTGGTTCAGGTCATGATTTTGGGGTCCTGGAATCAAGCCTCACATTGGGCTCTCTGCTCAGAGGGGAGGCTGCTTGATCTTCTGCCCCTCCCCAGCCCTCATGCTCGCCCACTCTCCCTCTCTCTCTCAAACAAGATTCTAAAAGAACTTTTTAAAGGGTGCCTCGGTGGCTCAGATGGTTGAGCATCTGCCTTTTGGCTCAGGTCGTGATCCCAGGGTCCTGGGCTAGAGCCCCAAATTGGGCTCCCTGCTCAGCGGAGAGCCTGCTTCCGCCTCTCCCTCTGCAGCTTGCCCTGCTTTGTGCTCGCTCACTCTCTCTTTCTCTCTCTCTCTGTCAAATAAATAAAATCTTTTCTTTAAAAAAAATTTTAAAGAGAAAGAAATCAAAATGCCTGGGTAGCTCAGTTAGGTAAGCATCTGCCTTTTGGCTCAGGTCATGGTCCCAGGGTCCTGGGACTGATCGAGCCCCACGTCAGTCTCCCTGCTAAACCTGAAGTCTGTTTCTCCCTCTCCCTCTTCCCCACTGCTTGTGCACTCCCTCTGGCTCGCTCTCTCTCTCAAATAAATAATTTTTTTAAAAAAAGAAATCAAAATAGTTGTAATACTCCATCAGTGGAAAATGCAAAACTCACAACTGTATATGCACCAGGATTACAAATATGTAAAATTATGTGTAGAAAAATACTCAAAGAAATCTATCAAAGTGGCTGTAGATGAGTTAGAGTGTGGTTCATGGTTGATTTCCTTTCCCAGATTTTAAAATAACCTATAATTATATGCTGTTAGATGGAAAAAATTGACAAATCTATGAGTGTTGAAATGCAATATTATTAATCATTAGTGATCTAATATTAGAAGAGAATTAGCAGTAAACACAGCAGGGACAGAAAACTTTCGGCCTTGGAATCTCTCCTCCTTCTCCGCAAAGAAAGCATCTAAAGGCACAATGGCTTTGAATGGGCATACATCTGCATAATGACTTTCCTTTGTTCTTTTCTTGCTGGCTAATTGAGTAACTCGTTAAACAAACATGGCTTCAGACTTCACACCAGATTAGAGCCCTTTGTAAATAAAATTATAGTCGGGAATAGGCTTCCCTTAACTGGTAAATAAATTTAGGAATTTAGAGATTTGGCATTGCATATCAGATGTCTATGAGAATCTGAAATTCTTCCACATTTACAAGTAACTGCCAAGCATCATCAGATGCCAAGAGCTCAGGAAGCCTGCCTCACTCTCTAAAGCAGAGGAGCCTCCAGTCAGAACTCCCACCGGAAAAATAGCCCCTTTCTCTCCTGCCCGGTAATGTGTGCCTCTATGGTCACTGATACTGGGTGTGGTAGGGAGACTGCCTGGTTTCCAGGACAGCAAGACTGACTATCTAATCTCTTAGAATTCTGTGGCAAAAGTTTCTTCCCCCTGGATGCAGACGTTTATCCATGTTTCCCAGCATGCCCGGCATTTTTCTTATCACTGGTGTTATAATAGTGAACAAAACAGAAATCCCTGCTCTCGGAGATTGTAGCATATTCTTCCTTCAGTTTCCCTAAGATCCCAACCTTCCAAGGATGGATCCTGGGTATCTTTAATCAAGAGGGAAGTTATCTGGGCAGTGTATCTTTCTCCATTCAAGGATAAAGATCTTTGTTTGATTCTGTGTTCATCGTATGCCATCATCAGTCTGGACCATTTTGGGGGAAGCTGACCAGGAAGTGAACCATGAACCTTTCAGATCAGAATAGTATCTCCCTACAAGATGAGGAAGCTGAACTGGTCACCATGTCAGGAGGAGGGAGCTGCCTGCTCTAGGGAATAAAAGTCCCACCCACAATGTCCTCCATCTCTTGGGACCCAGCTCCTTCTTACAAAGCACAGATGAGGAGAACAAGAAGTGGGATTACAGGAGCCTTCCAAGACAGGCTGCCTCAGTCAGAATAAAATTTGCGGAACAGTGCACTCAACTTCCCTGCCTCAAATTCCTCATCCTTAAAGTGAGGATAACAAGAGTACTCCTCGGAGTCGGCATGAGACGTAAGAGGAATGTTTCATGTGAAGCAGTAAGAATAATGCCTGTCACATAGTAAACATTCAATAAATGTTAGTTATTCCCCACTAATAAAGGATAATACAGGTTAGCATATATGATATAATATATAATAATACAATGAGGGTTAGTTATGAGTCATTATGGTCTGAGTTACTCACCGAGAAGCCCCAATTACATCCTGAACTCCCACTTTGTGTCAGGCACCATACTAACTGCTGTCTGTATGTTGTCCTTTAATACTCCTGGCAGCCTGTGAAAGAAATACTATCATCTCCACTTACAGGTGAGGTTTCTGAGCTCAGAGAGGTGAAGCAACCCACCTAAGGACACACAGCTATGAGGAGCATAGTCAAGATTCAAACCCAGGCCCATCTTACTTGAAATTCTGTGCTCTCTGCCCAACAAACCTGGCTTCCCCGTCTTCTGTCTTTCCAAGGACACTACTGTCACTGAGCCATCACCTTATCATGTTCTTTCAACAACTTACCAGATTTTTTTTTTTTAATTGGCAACCAGTTGTCTTAGTCCATTCAAACCTTCAAAACAAAATACCAGAGACTAGGTGGCTAATAAACAACAGACATTTATTTCTCAGAGTTCTGGAGGCTGTGAAGTCCAAGATCAAGGTGCTGGCAGATTTGGTGTCATGTGAGAGCCCGTTTCCTGGCCCACGGACAGCCATCTTTTAGCGAGTCCTCACATGGTGGAAGGGGAAGTTCTCTGGGTCCCCTTACAAGGGCACTAATCGCATTCATGAGAGCCCTACCCAAAGGCCCCCTTCCAAATACCCTCACGCGAGATTAGGTTTCAACATATGAAGCAGGGGAGAGCGGGGAAACGAGATGGCGGCTCATGCTCATTGCTACCTCGGCACCCCCAGCCCCTTTGGATGTTTGACCACGATCAGAACCACAAATGCTCTCACCCTTTGATTCATTAACTCAACTTCCAAAAACTTATCCAACGGCTATTCACACATCTGTGCAAAATGACGTATGTGTGGTGTTATCCACTGCAATGCGGTTTATAATAGAAAAAGGTTGTAACTAGCCTGATATCCATCATGTGGGGGAAATTAAATAAATCGTGGTATATCCATATAATAGAAAAACATATTTTACAAAGAAGAAGAAAGAACTCTTTCTACACAGATGTGGACAGAGAAACAAGTTACATTGCAAGTAAAAGAGGCAGGATACAGAACTATTTGTATCACAATATAACAAATGTATATATATTTGTATTTGCTTCTATCTGCCTGAAATTCTACAGAGAAAAATGAACTACTAACAATGGCTGCCTATAAGAGGGGGTGTCAGAAGTAGGAGGGAGCTCTTCCACTGGATACCCTGGCATAGTCTTATTTTTAAACTTCTGAACCCTATGAATCAATCAATTGCCTATTTAAAAAGATAAAATGGGGATGCCTGGGTGGCTCAGTCAGTTAAGTGGCTGCCTTCAGCTCAGATCATGATCCCAGGGTCCTGGGATCAAGTCGCATACCAGACTCCTTGCTCAGCGGGGAGCCTTCTCCTCCCTCTCCTTCTGCCCCTGCTCATATGTTCATTCTCTCTCTCTCTCTCTCTCTCTCTCTCCCTCTCTCTCTGTCAAATAAATAAATAAAATCTTTTAAAAATAAATAAATAGGGCGCCTGGGTGGATCAGTGGGTTAAAGCCTCTGCCTTCGGCTCAGGTGATGATCTCAGGGTCCTGGGATCAAGTACCACATCAGGCTCTCTGCTCAGCAGGGAGCCTGCTTCTCTCTCTCTCTCTCTCTCTCTCTCTGTCTGCCTTTCTGCCTACTTGTGATCTCTGTCAAATAAATAAATAAAAGCAAAAAAAAAAAGATAAAAATAAATCAATAAAAAGATAAAATAATTATAAAAATATGTTTTCAAAGCATCATATTGGCAATCAGGGATTCTAGGAAAAGGGAAAACTCGGACAACTTACTTTATCCCCATCAGCCTTAGTTCCTTCACCTCAGCAAAACCTCCAAGCCCAGCAAAGCTGTCACCTAATAAGAGCATCACCATTGCCATCATTGCTGTCATTAATTAAATGCCTGCCATGGGCCTGAAACACAGCTAGTACACGGCAGAGTTAGAATCTGAACCCAGGTCTCTCTGGATCCAAGGCCTGTTCTGACCCTGCGGTTGCTGCCTCCGATCAAACCGAGAACCCTCCTCACTGCTGCCCCTTCCACCAACGCCATCCACACGTCACCTTCTGAGCACTGTCAGCTTCCACCAGGCCTGGCCCTCACTCATTTCCATTCACCCTTTATCCACCATAGCTTTGGAAATGAACTGTTACTAATGGCTACTCATATGTCAGCCTAATGAATGGGATGCAGACTTCCATTAAAATAATGAAATTAGTGAGTTTCGAATTTGGTTACATCGCATGGCACACAGCCCCAAGTAATTACCACCCCACGCTCTTTCCCTCAAATTAAAGTCAGTTTATTTATTTTAGGTCTTTGGCTGGGCCATCTCTATTAAGCTCACATCATCTACTTGGGGATGGGTTGTGTTGTGGTTTTTTTTTTTTTTTTTGGCTTGTTTGTTTAAATGATGCTCAGGCTGTTCCCCTGATTAATAAAGTCATAAACACAGCCAGAAGCAGCTTCTGAACTGTGCAAAAGCAAAGAATATAAGTCAAAGAACAATTCTTCAGGGGTTTGGGTTTTGTTTGTTTGGTGTGGGTTGGTTTTGTGTTTTTTGTTTTTTGTTTTTTTTTTTCTCTCAAGGATGGAAACAATGAGAAAGAAGCTCTTTGAGCTCCAGGAACTCCAATTATGCTGACATTTCTGCTGCAGAAATACACCAAGATCCATTTTGCAGGAACCCAGTGAACTAGCTAATCAGATTTCCTTGGATAATTTGCTCCAAAGGTCAGCTGCCTTAAAAAGTACCCAGTGCCTCATTATTTGGTGAAGCAGGCTGCACACAGACTAGGATTTGGAACTCAGCCTCCCATGGCAAGAAAGCAGACTAGGAATTTTTTAGGACACATCCTGCTGCCCTGGCCTTGGCCAAAATTTCACCCAACTTTGTAATTAACCTACAGACAAAATCACCTCCAGAGAAAGCACCTGATTTGTG
>NC_081567.1:26518774-26544336 GCF_022355385.1 Mustela nigripes
AGAGCTCTGCTTCTGAGATGGGTCTCTCCAGTGTTCCAGAGGCACCAAAGATGGCGGACTCACCTGGAATTTTCATGTCATTGGTAAATTTCAAGAGAGGTTTTCATTGATATGGCAACTGGGTGGCCAGACCTTGCTTAAAATCTCCAAATCCAATTCCTCAAAACCATCAAGATCATTCAAAAAAATAAAAATAAAAAAAGGAAAGACTAAAAAACTGACACAGACCAGAGGACACCAAGGAGAAAAGAGGCCTAAGGCCACATGGGGCTCTGGCTAAGATCCTAGACAGAAAGGGACCTTCATAGAAAAACTAGTGAAATCTAAATAAAATCTAGAATTGAGTTAATAGCTAGTATTGGTGTTTTAGTTGTAATTAACGTACCCCAGCAACATAAGGTGATAATCTTAGAGGAACTGAAACTGAAACTGGAAACACGGCAACTTCTCTATAAACCTAAAATTATTTTAAAATTAGAAAGAAGAATTTCAATTTTATATACCATAAAAAACTCCACTGTGTATTACATATAGTTTGATGAAAATAACTAAGTTCAAGTTTAATTTACAATACACCTGACACAGTGGTCTGAACACGAGACAAAAAAAGAATACCAGAGCTCTGCTTCTGAGATGGGTCTCTCCAGTGTTCCAGAGGCACCAAAGATGGCGGACTCACCTGGAATTTTCATGTCATTGGTAAATTTCAAGAGAGGTTTTCATTGATATGGCAACTGGGTGGCCAGACCTTGCTTAAAATCTCCAAATCCAATTCCTCAAAACCATCAAGATCATTCAAAAAAATAAAAATAAAAAAAGGAAAGACTAAAAAACTGACACAGACCAGAGGACACCAAGGAGAAAAGAGGCCTAAGGCCACATGGGGCTCTGGCTAAGATCCTAGACAGAAAGGGACCTTCATAGAAAAACTAGTGAAATCTAAATAAAATCTAGAATTGAGTTAATAGCTAGTATTGGTGTTTTAGTTGTAATTAACGTACCCCAGCAACATAAGGTGATAATCTTAGAGGAACTGAAACTGAAACTGGAAACACGGCAACTTCTCTATAAACCTAAAATTATTTTAAAATTAGAAAGAAGAATTTCAATTTTATATACCATAAAAAACTCCACTGTGTATTACATATAGTTTGATGAAAATAACTAAGTTCAAGTTTAATTTGTAGCTCAACATCCCTCCCTACTCAAGCTGTAACTGTCTCCTGCCACCCTCCATTCTTCATCCCAAGTCCCTGCCCTGTACCATACACCTTTTGCTGCCAACCATCTGACTCTGTGTTGCTACACTGTACCTTTAATCATCAACCTAAAGATCTGTTTCTTGCCAAAATCAAGGTAATCACAGGTGCTTAATAAGGTTATTAGCAGTATCACATGAACACTGACTACATTTAGGCACTAAGCTAGCCTTTAACCTGCAAAGAATGATAGTTATTCCCATTTCACAGATAGGAAAATTAAGACTCCAAGGAGTTAAATAACATCACTGAAGTGTTCTAAGTGATGGCAAGAATGAGATTTGCACCCAACAGTGTCTGACTCCAATCATCCATTCCTCATTGTCTCACTTTTGTGTTTCCTTTGCTTCTTTATTGAATGTTTCCTTGTCCCTTGGAACCATTTCGTAAATGCCAGTCTTCCCTGACAGATCTCTGACATTCCAACACTCCAGCCTTAGAACAGCTGGTTCAACACAAGGACGGTAGCTCCAAATCTCTTTTCCAATGGATCAGGGCAACAAAGCTGGTCTGCCATCAAGTGATGCTTGCCTTTTCCTCACTCCTGGGGAAAAAAAATAACTATATGTATGGATGGGTGGATGGATGGATGGAATGATGGGGTTGACTGAATGGACAGAGAGGTGGACTGGTGGATGGATGGACGAACAGACGGCGGATATGCATTTATAACTATTCTCTATTTTTAAAAGGGAACCTTGCGAACTATTAACAATGGTTGTCATTCCCAGGAGGGAACAGAGTAGTTGGCACAAGGGTAGAAGGAGGCACTACTTTTTGCTATAAAATCTTCTTCATCTTTTAAAGTTTGAGCTACATAATACCTATAAATACACAATAATAGGGACCCCTTGGTTGCTCAGCCCAGTAAGCACCCAACTTCATTTCAGCTCAGGTCACGATCTCAGAGTCGTGAGATCTAGTCCCAACTCAGGCTCTGCTCTGAGCATGGAGCCTGCCTAAGATTCTCTCTCTCCCTCCTTCTCTGCCCTCCCCCCAACCCCTGCCCATGCACGCGCGCCGCTCTCTCTCTCTAATAATAAACTAATTAATAAAATTAAATAAGATAAACAACAGTATAACAATTTCAAAAGACCTTGTTAAATAGATATATGCATGAATGAGTGGCTCGAAGAATGAATAAATCCTAAAAACAAAAAAAAAACTTTAAAATACGTAATTTTTAACTGTTAAACAAATTTGTTTTGCTCCCATCGATTTTTCTTTCAATCTTGGCACCAGCTTCTACTTGTCTGTATAAGAATCCAACGCAATGTGGTATCCAACTCGGCACATAATCAATCACGAAATTTGGTTATTTTAAGTCAAATGCGTCCATAATGTTGTATGCTTTGCAAGAACATCTTGACTTCAAGGCTTGCCCACAGATACCGACTCAAGCACGGTCTACAGGTAGGGGGAGGGGGAAGAGGGCCGAGGCCTGGACACATGATGCTACCCAACTTCATTTATACTGTAATTTTCCTCTAGTGCATTAAACCCCACCTGCATGCACACTGGCCTCTGAAAACTGCCCCCTGCATCCTTGGGGGAACACAGGGAAGAGTCTTGAGTAATCGGACCTTGCCAAGGGGAAGACAGTGAGACAAATGGCTTCCCTAGCCACCACTGATAGCCCTTCCAGGAGGAAATGAAGAGAACCGGCTCTTGGCCGTAAAGGATTTATTGCTTTCCTTTCCGACGGTGTGGAAACGGAGCAGAGTTGCTTCAAACCATGGGGGTGGTTTTTTAGCTTTCCAAGAGACTGCTTTTATTTTATACCCTAGAGAGTTGACAACATTCAACAAAACTTTATGGAGCTTGTGCTGAGTTAGCATGGATCCCATGTCCTGCCCTCAAGAGATTCACACTCTGATCCAATATATAAATACAATTCAAAAAAGGGGAAAGTGGCATTTAGATGTCAAGTGTCAAGAGCAAGTACCTAACAACTTGCAAGGAGGCCGGTATGTGACTTTGCGGATTCCCCTGGATATGGGGGTGGAATTTTTAATTGTGGTTGATGTGACAGGACTATCGGAGGTATGTGAAAACACCTGTGTTAACTGTGGGACACCAGACAGTTCCATTTCTTCTGGGACAGTTTGGAAGTCACAAATTTCTCATCAAGAAAGAAAATGAACATAACAAAGAAAAACCATGTTGGCCATAAGGTGCCCCAGCCGACAGTGATGGCTCAATAGCGCCATCTTGTGGTGATCCCTGCCATCATCCCATGAGCTGTCCATGCCCTGGCCCCTTCCTCAGGCTTTGCCCAAAAGTTTCACTACTGGTTTATCTATTGGTCCCAATAAGCAGTGTAGAAGGGAGCTGGATAAAACAGCATCCTACAGACTATAACAATAACAAAAAGCATGTTAAAGCAGAGAAATCTGAGCTGGGTCTTAAAGGAATCGACGTCCAGCCATCAAGGAGCAAGAAGGACACTTCCAATGAGGGGCAGGACATGTAAAGGTTGACAGCTGGGAGATGTCGGGTCCTACAAGGCTGGTAAGTCAGTCAGTCTGGGGTGGTGAACACTCACTCTTCAGTTGCTATGAGGCATCGCTCAGGAAGTGTGGACTTTCTACCGTTCCTTGTGTGCCCATCACCCCATGATGATGGGAGAGGACGTTTGCTTTCCTTCGGTAGCCCCACCTTTTCTGTGGTTCCCATTGGGGTCACCCATCCCACTGTCATGACTGTGCCTATGGACCTATTCCATGCTAAGCCATGTGTACTCATAGTTCATTTAATTCTCCATCACCCTAAACAGAGGGATACCATTATTACTTCCTTTTTCCAGACTGAGAAAGTAAGGCTCAGAGAGGTGAAATCATTCACCCAAAGTGACTCAGCTAATAAGCACCAGAGTCAGGATCTGAACCAAGTTCTCTGCCTGACCCAAAGCATGCCATTGTTCTTCGTAAGGATGATCTCAGGTGCAGGCCTCCACTGCTGCGTGTGACAAAGACAATCATCACACATGAAATCATTCAATCCAAAGCACTTCTGCTTGTGACCAAAGCGGGGGCCACATAGTCTGTCCATTGGAAACAAAGCCTTCTCCTACAGCCCTGCAGGTTTGTGCCCTGGGCCTTCTTGTCACCTGGCCACCAGATGTGGCAAAGAGAAAGACTGAGAGGCCCAGGCTCCAAATGCCAGCTCTGTCCCTGAGAAGCTCAAGCATAACATGTCCAAAACCAAGCTCCTGATCCCCAAAACCTACTCTTCCCATGATGACCTAATCGCCTGCAACTCCTCCTCATTCACCTTCCTCCAGCCACACAGTCCCTTATTCTTACTTAAACACAGGAGGTTTTTGCCTCAGAACCTGTGCGTGGGCCATTCCCTTGGCCGGGAAATGCTTTTGCACCCATGCCTGCTGACATGATACCCGGAGGTAAAGCAGCCATTTTGCAACCATGAGGTTGCAAAGCAGGAAGGTTGCAAATGTTGCAATGCAGGAAAAGGAGAGAGCCGCAGTCCCAAATGCCGTCTCTGACTCACTCTACCAGCCATGGCCTGCCTACTGCTGAGCTTATTACTGCTCAGGTCAAATGAAACCCTGCCCAACCACACTGTTAGAGTTTCCCAATTTTTGCAGCCGTGGGTAATCCCCTTGCCCCAAGCAAGACTCTGGTGAGTTGAGGGAAGGAAAGCAAACTCCTCTAAGCCCAGAGCAGAGCATGTACAAAAGCCCAAAGTGCAAGTGAACAAGGTCGATTCAAGCAACAGAAGTTCAGTGTGGCTGGAATGGAGCAGATAAAAAGAAGGTGGTGAATGACACGTTTGTAAAAGTAGGGCTCCCATCTAATGGGGTTTTAGAAATCAAATTAGAGAAGCAGTGCAGAGACATCCTAAGTTGCTCAGAAAAATTAGACTTAGTTTATACAAAGTGAGCAATATGTAGTGACTGCTCAAAAAATGATAAGTAATGTATCGCTGTTTGTTAGACCAATTTATGAAGGTATGACTGACATCTAAAAAGTTATACATCTTTAGTTTGTACAACTCCAGGAATCTGGGGACAAGTACATCCCTGTGAAACCATCACCACCATCAAGGTCATAAACATACCCATCACCTCCCAAAATTTCCTCCCATCCCCTTTATTAGAATTGCTGATATTATTTTGTGTGTATTAAGAACACTTAACATAAGATCTATCCTCTTAGCAACTGCTAAGTGTGCAAAACAGTGTTATCAGCTAGAGACACTACACTGTAGAGGCAATCTCCAGAACATACTGATCTTGCATAAGTGAAACTTTATACCCTTTGACCATCACCTCCCATTGTGCAGAACAAATGAAACACTCAATAAAATGAAAAGATAACCCAAAGAATGCGAGAAAACATTTGCAAACCATCTATCTGATAAGGGGTTAAAATCCAAAACATATTAGGAACTCATACAGCTCAACAGCAAAAATGCAAACCAATTTTTTAAATGGGCAAGAGACTTGAACAGACATTTCTCTGAAGAAGACATACAAATGGCCAACAAGTATATGGAAAGGTACTCAACATCATTAATCATCAGGGAAATTCGAATCAAAGCCGCAGTGAGATACTGCTTCACGCCTGTTAGAATAACTATTAATTTTTTTAAAAAAGATAAGTGTTGATGAGAATGCAAAAAAAAAGGAACTCTTGTCCACTGTTGCTAGGAATGTTTCCCACCAGTGTGGGAAACAATATAAAGGTTCCTCAACAAACTGAAAAGAGCACCGCTGTTAGATCTGCTTCTGGGTAGTCATCCAAAGGACTGAAATCAGGATTGCAGAGACACCTGCATTCCCATTGTTGGCTGCAGCATTATTCACAATGGCCGACAACCTACATACCCACTAGTAGATGAATGGACAAAGAAAATGTGGTGCATACTTATCCTGGAATAGTACACAGCCTTTAAAAGAAGGAAATCCTGCCCGTTGTGACACCGTGGATAAACCCAGAGGACATTATGCTAGGTGAAAGAAGTGAGACTCCGAAGGACAAAACAGTACAAGCTTATTCATATGTGAGCATTGTTTTACCTCTAGATGAACACAAAGGACTCCTCCAACCAACCAGAGAAGCGTCACTTCATTTGCAGACACCCCCTGGGATCACAGACACAGGCAGAGGGAATACAGTGCAGGGAGAGAAAGAAGAGAAAATACCCAGCCAGGACAGTGCAGACACCACTTTACTTGTGTTTGCCACGGCTGGGATTTATTCGCACACTGTGACTCACCCACAGCACCAACCTCAAGGCCCCTCTCTGATTGACTGTACTGCCCAGTGACGTTCAAGATCATCTCAGTAAACAGCAAAGACTTCAGGCAAGCTGGCCTCCTGAAGCAGCCTTTCCCCTTCCTTCCTTGTCCCTGGGCTGCTTCCAGCAGCCGCCAGCAAGCACCTAAATGAGGATTTGATCAATGGAGGCCAGGTTGATATTGATAAAGCGGCTGCAGTTTCTGCAAATCACCCAGCACTCATAGATACTGAAGATTAATCTTTACAAATACGGGGCAAAGGGGGAGAAAAAAACCAAGTCGATTTAGTTTCCGATTATTACTTTCTCCAGAAAGCACTGAAGAGTCAAAAGTTTAACTGATGTACATCAGACAGGGAGACAAATCCAGAAATATCACCCAATTACCTGGTAGCTTCTAGAAGGTATTTTTCATGACAGCAGGTGGGTTTGCCTTTTCTAAATTAGGAAGGAGACAAGACACCACTAAAAAGGGGGTTGACTTGGCCCAGTGCACAAGCACTAACCTCACTGGACAGACTTAAGCCTGAGTATCTGTCCTCAGTCTACAGAGTGTCCTTGAAAGCATATTTCCACTGATTTCCTAGTTATTTTTATTTTATGCTATATGTATCTTTAGAAATTATACTGACTGTTCCTTCCTGGAACAAGATGGATTTTTTTTTTTAAATACAAAGAAATAATAAATAAAAGTGCTTAGCCTCCCCTATGCCTCTGATTTCACATCCAGAGAGTGGGTACAAGCCCAGGACATAAGGTCCAGCCGTTTCTCTCAGCCTTGACACTACTGACATTTGGAGCAAGACAATTCTCAGGGGTGGGGGGAGGCTCTCCTATAATTGTAGGATGCTCAGTGGTATCCCTGGGCTCTACAGTCTGGGAGATGGCCAGTCTTGGCCATTGTGATTCATGCTGCAGAGAACAAGGGTGCTGCAGACCCCTCTTTGAGATCATAACTTCATTCATGTTTAAAACATACCTCAGGCAGGACTGGCTCTGCAGTTTGCAGGGTCCAGGACAAAATGAAAATGTGGGCTCCTTGTTAAAACACACACACACACACACACAAACACACACACACACACATCAGTCATGGGTGACTAAGTTCATAAAATTATATTGCACACTTGAAAGTTGCTATGAGAGTACATCTTAAATACTGGCATGCGCACCCGTGCACGCACACACACACACACACACACACACACACACAGACAGGTATCTACGTAGGCCAAAGATGTGTTAACTAACCTGTGTTAGTCATTTCTCAAGACACTGGATACCAAATCATCACACTGTACATCTTAAACTTACACAATGTTATTTGGTAATTATATCTCAAAATGCTGGAAATAACAAAAAATCAAATAAAATAAATTCAGGTTCACTGTTTTTAATAGTTCCATAATAGTTATATAATAGTTATAAAAAAAATCCTACAAGAGATCTTCTCTGATTCTCTCACTTAAAATGAGAGAGAAATTCCTTTCCAAAACCTAAAAATTCCAACCAAAAGCAATCTCTCATTTTAAATGTGGAATAAGTATAGCAGACACACAAGATGGGTTGAAAGACAAAACTCTGACTCCAGATTGAGATGGTTAAGGGACTTCATGGAAATGAATACAAAAATATTTAAAATATTTAAATTTTCTAACCTTCCCATTTTTACTTCTAAATGAGCTAAGGAAAAAAATCCGATCATCTGAAAAAAATGAAAAAGAACAATTTTTATAAAACCAAAATCATGGGGCCCCTGTGTGGCTCAGTCATTAAGGTCTGCCTTTGGCTCTGGTCATGATTCCAGAGTCCTGGGATCGAGCCCCGCATCAGGCTCCCTGCTCAGCAGGGAGCCTGCTTTTTCTTCTCCCACTTCCCCCTGCTCATATTCCCTCTCTCACTGGGTCTCTCTCTATCAAATAAATAAGTAAAATCTTTTTTTAAAAAAAATTAAAAATTAAAAAATAAAACCAAAATCAGATTCCTGAACTCTCCACTTGCAAATAGGGAATGACACTGACCCAGGATTTTCCTCGTGGAAAAGGAAGAACCGGATGCCCGGTCTGATTACTTTGCTGGTTAGATTTTTCCAAGCATGATTCATGTTGTAGAATTTGCTGAATCTGATTCCAGTTTCTTAGTATCAATCACTTTTCATTTGTGCTCCAACTACTTTCCCTCCCACCCCATCCCTGTCAAAAAAAAAAAAAAAAAAAAAAAAAAAAAAAAAAAAAAGTAAAGCAAAGACCTAAACTACTGGGAATTTTTATATACAGAAAGAAGAACTTTCTAGACTGCATTTAGATGACACATTTAGTCAGCTGTCATGAAAACAAGACAGACAGTACTTCCCAGGAGCTGACCCAATATAATAGTACCCTACTATACTGATCGAACATCATACTGGGTGAGACACACGGTCTCTGCTTTAGAAAGCAAAACAGAAGGATAGCATGCCAAAAATGTATTCCACTCACTTGACTGTGTGAGTCCTGAAACCCATCTGGCAAAGGAAGAGCTAAAACTTGGAGGATTTGGCAGAATCACAGAATGCAGAAAATGTTTCCAAAGGGGGCCTTACCCAATACTGCAAATAAACGTGTTTTTGTCTAGAGGAAAAACAGAAAAAATAGTTTTGCTTCGTGGCACCCTTTTTTAAACTGGATCAAAGTGAGTCCCTTGCTCTGCTGAGGCCCGAGGAGCATTTAGGAAACAAAACTGAGAGGTGGACACCAGAAAGAGATAGCCTGTGTAATAATAAAAGACTAAAAGTTTTGGGACACCTGGATGGCTTAGTTGGGTGGTGAGTTCAGGCCCTGCACTGGGCTCCATGCTAGTTTTGGTGCTTCCTTAAAGAAAAAAACAGTAAAGGTTTTGGAGTCCCATAAGAAAGGAAGAAGGTGGGGGTGCCTGGGTGGCTCAGTTGGTTAAGCGACTGCCTTCAGCTCAGGTCATGATCCTGGACTCCCACGATCAAGTCTCTCATTGGGCTCCCTGCTTGGTGGGAAGTCTGCTTCTCCCTCTGACCTTCCCCCCACCACCACCCACGTCATGCTTGCTCGCTCTCTCCCTCTCTCTCTCCCCCTCTCATTCTCTCCCTCTCAAATACATAAATAAGTAAAAACATTTAAAAAAAAAAAAACGGAAGAAAGAAGGGGCAGAGTTGGGGAGAGAAAAGAAGGATCTGGAAGCCCACATGTGCCAGTCTTTAGTGCAGTCCTGTGAGCTCAGAACCCATGTGTAGGCTTCCTGTGAGCATTGGGCAAGAGGCAAGTTCTGCACTGGGGCCCATGTGGGGTGCAACAGACAGCTTGGGGAGTACCAGAGCAAGAGGCAATTGAGACCCTGAGAACCACCCCCTCCCTGAATTAGCAGGAATTTGCTAGAGTAAATTTTACCTAGGGCTTTGAGGATCAAACAAAACACAGCTGATATCCAGATTACTCTCTTCCATATAAAATGTCTGGCAGTTTCCAACCTTGCATTGGAACCATGTGGCACTGGAGGTCAGAGCATTTCTCAGCCACGTCTGGCCTGTCAGTGCACAGGCCACCCCGAACATTGCCATTAGTGTCTACACAAGCTAGTCGCCAACAGCTAATATCTGCACCACTGATGGCGGCCCAGGCCCACTTTGCCTATGCCTAGGGCAGGTCAGAAGCACTGGGAAAATACATCCCTGGGGGCAGGAGTGGACCGGTAACTGATGCAAGGCTCCTTCACTCCTCGGGTGAGATAACTCTGGAGTGCTAGTCCTACACGGCGGTCAGCAAACTTTTTGCACAGTGGACCGACAGTAGATACTTTAGGTTTTCTGGGCCATATGCTCTCTCACAGCCACTCAGCTCTGCTGCTGAAGTGCAAAAGCGCCACACACAATACAGGCACGAACTGGTGTACATCTATTCAATGCAACTTTACAACAACAGATAGCAACCAGGTCTGCCACGGGCCACAGTTCGCAAAGCCCTTTTCTAGGCCACTTTCCAGAGTTAAGCAGAGAGATTCAACTTTGCGATCCCCACAGTGGTCACAAACATGTTAATATACTAATTTTTAGCTCCTTTGCCTTCCCAGCCCATCCCCTCACCCCCTCTTCTCTAGCTTAATGGACTATTTGCACTCAAATCCTCCCTTGCCTCAGAGTCTACTTCCATGAGAACCCAAAATAACACAGTTGGTTAGGGTACTTTTGGCTGCAAGTAACTGACAGTTGAACTAAAAGTGATTTAAATGACACGGGTTTATTATACCTTCCAAAGAAAGCCCAGGTGGCCCAAAGCAGGTCAACCCAATGACATCAGCGCATTGAGAGTTCTGATCCTTATGGCTCATTGCCAAGAACAGAGAACATGCCAATGCCAAGTAAGTCACTGCTAAAAACCAGCAGGTTAAGCAGGCCTGGTTAGGCCAACTGAGGCCCAAGCCCTAGGGTATGGGGAAGGAAGGAGCCCATCTTCTCTGGGAATACAAATAACTGGCCCATGAACAAAAGTAGGGTCCTCTCAGCAAAGAATGTGAAAAGCTATTGGGTAGACAACTAACACATACGCAATAGCAGGAGCTCAGTAAACTCTGTTTCAATATAAAAATGCGTAGGTCAACGGATGTGAACAATGGACAGCAACTTTCCAAAAGAAAGACAAAGTAGAAAGGGCCAGGCTGAACGTGAGAATGCTGCAGAACACGCCCAGATGTACTTGATATTCAGGAGAGATCTGAGGCTTTAGATAGCTCCATTACGTAACTCAGAGCCCTCAGTGCAAGCCAAAGGGGGATGTGAAGGTGACTTTATGAAAATCAAATACAAATGTGTTCTTCCGTGGTTGATAATGGGTACAGCATTTTACAGTTCATAAAGCTCATGTCTATCCATTAATCTTACCACTTGATCAAAAAAGAAAAAAAATAGGCGCTAGCTGGGTCAGGTACTATAAAGTACAAAAGACTTCTGAGAGAGATTAAAGACTGAAACAAATGGCCACAAGTAACAGAGAGTTCATTAATTGGAACACTCAATATTGTTGAGATGGAAATTCTCTCCAGTAATCTATAGAATCAATGCCATCCCGCTCAAAATTCCAGCAGGTTTTTTAGAGGAATTGACAAAATGACTCTAAAATTCCTATGAAAGTGCTAAGAACCAAAAAGAGCCAGGGTCTTTTTGCAGGAAAACCAAGAATTATACTTGTATGTCTGTAAACAAAGACTTACACTACCAAATACCAACATTTATGGTAAAGCTTAAATAACTCACAGCCAAATGGCATGCGGAGAGACAGTGGAACAGAAGAGGAAGTCCAGAAAATGTGTGACAAAGAAAGCACTGTGATGCAGTGAGGAAAGTTGATCTTGCAATAAGTCTTGCAGGGTACACTGGATATTCATATCAAATGTCAACAATGAAAGAGGGTGACTGGCACTTTCACGAATTGCTCATGGAAATACAGATTGGTATGACCACCCCAGAAACTATTTCACTATCCCTAACAAAGCTGAATATATGTATACCCTGTTAACCTAGCAACTTTCATTTCTGAGTATATATGTAACAGAAATTAGTGCATATATCCACCAAGGGTTTCGTATAAGAACTTTGTAGCAGCTTTATTAATAACTGCAACAAACTGAAAATAGTCCAAATAGTCCCTGAACTGTGGTTGTTTACACTGTGGAATGAAACACTGGTAAAAAAAAAAGGGGGGGGGGCTCTGCACAAGAAATGAACGAAACTCATGACATACTTTTCACAAAAGAAGCCAGACACAAAAAAGTGCAAAGAGTATGACTCCATTTATGTTCAGTTCAAGAAAAGGCAGATCCATGAAGTAAAAGAAGTCAGAACTGCAGTTATCTTTGAGAGATATTCACTGGAAAGGGGCTCAAGTGAGCTTCCCAGGGTGCTTAAAATGTTCTAGATCTACATGGTGGCTACACAGTTTTACCTCTATGCCAAAATTTATTAAGCTATACACTTAGGGCTTGTACACGTCACTGTACCTATGTCCTACTTCCCTACAAGAGATAAAACGTCAAGGAATATTGCTTGTGCTCAGCAAAGCATTTCCTGAAGATGATGGTACCAAGAGTCCTGAGGGTTTGACTCTGTGCAGAGATAAAGCCTAGAATACTAGGGAAATAGACAAGGAAAATACCCTCGTCTTGACCCCCTGGGTGGTCATTGTTTGGTTCTCTTGGATAGGGCAGGGCACGTTGGCAGTGGACTGGGCAGTGTGTAAGATCCACAGATAGTTAAACAATGAAGCTTGACCACCAGAAAAAGTAGCCAGAATGAGACACAGATCAAGGCTGAAAAGGAACCAATTTCCACACCAAAAGAACAATATCCTGCACCAAATCACAGAGCAAGTAATGATAATAACAGCAGCTTTTTAAGCCCACCATGTACCAGTTTCAATCTACTCTTTGAAACTTCACAGCAACCTAAAAATGCATCTAGTAAGTGGCAGAGCTGAGATGCAAACAGGAAAGTATGGCCCTAGAACTCATCTACCCCAGCCCTCTGCTGCATTTCCTAGGGATGAAGAGGAATCATGTCCTGAAGAAGCATTTCCTGCCCTCTTCTGTCCCCACTGGGCTGGGTCTCAGGTCATACCTACGCACTTCTCTCTTCTGTAACATTCTTCATGCTCTCTTGTCATTGCCTGGTTTTCTATTCATTTCCAGGGGCCGCTGTAAGAAATCACAACAAACTCTGTGGCTTAAAACAACAGAAATTTATTCTTTTCCAATTCCACAAAGGCCAGAAGGCTGAAATCAGTTTCACTGAGCTGAAATCAAGGTGTCCGTGGGACTATGCCCCCAGGAGCGCCAGAGGGGGATTTGTTCTTTCCCTCTTCTAGGTTCTGGTAGCTGTGGGCATTCTTTGGCTTGTGGCTGCAACACACCAATCTCAGTCTTCATATGGCCTTCTCCTCTCCCGTGTGTGCCATCTCTCTCTGTCTTTCTCTTACAAGGACACCTATGAATGGATTAACGGCCCACTCCAATAATCTGGAATAATCGCCCCATTTCAAGATTCTTAACTCAATCACACCTACGGGCTCCTTTTCCTCACAAGGTAACATTTACAGGTTCCAAGGATTATAACCGGGTATCTCTGGGTGGCTCCTGTTCAGCCTGCTGTCTCTTAACTTTGTCACTATCACCACTGTCTCTGTATTACTATTACCATGTCTCTATTATTATCACTATCTCTATATTAACTCTGCACTCCTCAACAGCTGAGGCCATCTGTAGCCATTTTCAAATGGCCACACATTTGGACACTCCTCCTACTAAGAGATGGGATCTACATCTTCTCCCTTGACTCGTGAATTCTGTGATTGCTTTGACTTATAGAATCTAGTGGAAATCACACTGTCCCAGTTTCAGATCCAGGTTTTAAGAGACAGTCAGCTGCTACGTGCTATCTCTGGGAAAGCTCACCTGTGGAAGCCAGTTACCACGCTATAAGAAATCCCAAGTTCGTGATGAGGCCACATGAAAGTGCCTAGGCAATGGTGCCAAGTGAGCTCCCAGCCAATGGCCAACATCAACCTCCAGACATGTGTCTGACCATCCTGGATGGCCAGCCCAGTCAAGACCTCAGATGACTCCAGCCCCAGCCGCTGTCTGACTGCAACTGCAGGAGAGTCATGAAATGAGAAACACCAACTTCTCAGTCAACGGAGTTTATAAGTGATAATACCAAAGACTTGTTTCCAGCTAGTATGTGAGCAGGTCAGGGTTGTTTAACTTTTTTACTTATTAATTTTTTTTGATGCAGCAACAGATGACCTAAATATTATCTTTTTCATAGTTCCATACCAAGAACTTGGCCTGGAGGTCTTGTTGCCCAGGGAAGACAGAATAAATTAAAAGCTACCAAAACTCCAGAAGGTATGGCCCAGAAACTGGTCTGGAAATTGGGCTGGAAAGCAAAAGCTATCGACATCAGATTCCAAAGAAATGACAAGTTAATAGGGTACAAGAGGAAGGCAGTGAAGAAACAAATTTTCTAGAGCCTTGTATTAGTCAGAGTTCTCCAGAGAACTAGAACCAATATTTTACGTACATAGTAATTATACAATTCCTCATCATAATCTCTCAAGTCAGTGAGAGAGAGAGATGATGAAGAACTGGCTCACGTGATTGTGGAGGCTAAGAAGTGTCACAGTCCACCATCTGCA
The DNA here is from genome assembly GCF_022355385.1 of Mustela nigripes. Lineage (NCBI taxonomy): Eukaryota > Metazoa > Chordata > Mammalia > Carnivora > Mustelidae > Mustela > Mustela nigripes. The sequence goes on from NC_081567.1 coordinate 26,533,488, forward strand.
AGCTGGCCACCCAGGAAGACCAGCGCTGTGACTCTGAGTCCGAAAGCCTGAGCACCAGGAGAGCTGACAGTGTAAATCACAGTCCAAGAGTTGAAGATAAGCTCCTGCTGCCAGCTCAAGCAATGAGGCAGCCTTCCTCCACTTTTTGTGCTATTCAAGCCCTCCAAAGACAGGATGAGGACCACCCATTTACTTTATTGAGCCCACAGATTCAAATGCTCATCTCATCTGGAAACATCTTCACAGACACGCTAGAATAATGTTTGTTCTGGGCACCCCATGGCCCAGTCAAGTTGACACACAAAACTAACCATCACCAGGCACACCTGGGTGGCTCAGTTGGTTAAGCATCTACATTTGGCTCAGGTCATGATCCCAGAGTCCTGGGATCCAGTCCCACACTGGGCTCCCTGCTCAGCGGAGAGCCTGCTTCTCCCTCTGCCTATAGCTCCGCCCGCTTGTACTCTCTCTCACTCTCTCTCTCTGGCAAATGAGTAAATAAAATCTTCAAATAAATAATAAAATAAAATGAAATAAAACCAAACCATCAGAAGCCTTGTTGGGGATGAGGGTGAGGAGCGACAATGGGAAGCAGGACCAAGTTCACAGATTCTCAATGTTTACTAAGAGGTATACAGACGCACATCATTTCCTTCCTTTTAACCCTTATTTTAATTACATTAACAATGTATTGAGTACTTCCTGAGACCCAGGCATTGGCTGAGGTGAAGGATATTCAGCGGTCAGCAAGTTCCTTCCTTCATGGAACTCTGGACCATAGAGTACTTAGGGAGACCTCAAAACCACAGGGAGGGGATTCAAGGCCCCATTCCTGACCTTAATTACCTAATTCAGCAGTCGTCCTCACCAAAAATCATTTTCTAGAAACATTAGACCATTCAATACTACTAAGTGTCCCTTCCAAAATGGATATGGTACAAGCAGTAAATCACAGAAGATTAACTTGGCAAAGTCCTTCCATTCATTTTGTGGCAGCTGTTACAATTTCCTGTTGTGGGAAGCTGAATGGGCAGACCCCTTCTGTCCCAATAACTGAGAACACTGTGGGCCACAAGAACAGGAAACGATGGGTGCTAATGAGGCAAGACTGTATGTGAGGAGAGTCAGCCCAAAGACAAGCTTCTCAAGACCACAGTGATGTGCCTTCATCAAATGCTTCTGCCCTAAGAATGCACTGGTCACGGTCATGGAGCTTTTCTGCTTAGACCTTCCCTGGGGAGCTTACTCTTCAGCAACAGAGCTGACCTGACAGTGTCCAGCTGCTGCACCTGCAGACCCATCACGATGGTCATGCCGGGTCACCTCCCCAGGGCTTTTGCCGGCTGATGACTGAGCTCAGCTGGAGAGCTGGAACCAGGTTATTCTTTTCCAGTACTGAATCTGCCCAACAGGCAACCTTGTCTCAGGAAAGGCCTACTGGCCTGGCTGAAACTTCCTTAGAACTGTGCTGAAGCCCCCTTCCCTCCTCCTCTCCTCTCCTGAAGGCTCTCTCCCTGCCTACCCCTGCTCCCTCTCCATTGTCCTCCCCAGGCATTTCTCCAACAAATTTATTGCACAGTTAATTCCTGTTCTGCCTTCTTCACAGAGGACCTGAACTGACATAATATCTAGAGACTCACTGTCACTTTCTGTGCATTTTCTTCTTCTTTTATTTCATGCAATGAATTTACATGGTTGTCACTCTGCTTTCTTTCTCCATTGTATATTACAATATGAGTGCTCTCTTATGTTATGCTTCATTCATATTATTTACAATCCCTAAGATTCCACTGTATAGAAAGATGAGTATTAGCCATTCCCCTTTAGTTGGACTTTCAGGGTCTTTCCAATTTTTTCCCAATTAAATGTTCCTGCAGTAAATGCCATGTGGCGCTTTGGTATGGTTTACTCAGAACACGTAATCCTGGGGACCTCTCTCCCCTGGGAGGTGAACTACAAGGGCTGACTGAGACAGAAGAGAAAGTCCTGCACTGGGTTCTCCTCCTGATTCTGCCATGTCTGAGCAGCACAACCCTGAGAAAATCACTTTGCCTCTCTGGGCTTCTGTTTCCCCTACCCATCAAGTGGATATGATACTAGAGGGGGATCCCTTGTGAATATCAAATGTATGTCATCATTTTCAAAAGATTTTGGTTGCCAGGAGCAGGGAGGATGGGGGAAATGGGGAAATGGGAGGTGCTGGTCAAAGAGGACAAAGTTGTGGTTCTGGAGTTCTGGAGACTGAATGTGTACCTTGATGATACGGTTAATAATACTGCATTGAACACTGGAATTTGTTAACAGAACAGAACAGATTTCAGGTGCACTCAACACAAACACACAAACATGGCAACTATGGGAGGAGATGGTGTGTTAATGAGCTTGACTATAATAATCATTCCACTATGTCTGTGTATATTAAATCATATCACATTTCTTAAATACACACAATTCTTATTAAACATACACATAAATAACTGGGGGAAAAGGGACCCAGAGAGCTTTCTCGCCCTCCTTCTACCACGTAAGGACACAACAAGTCAGTTTCTGTTGTTTTAAGCCTCCCGGTCCATGGTAACTCAGGACAGCAGCCCACACTCAGACAGTGTGAATCCAGGCAGGGAAATCAGGGGGACTTATTTTGCAATCAACCTACCACAGTGGGGTTCTGCATTTCCACCGCCCAGAAACAGTGGAGGAGCGGACTGTGAGAAGGAAGAGCTACGGTGAGGGGTCAGACTGTGGTGCCCGGGGGTGGCTGCTGCTGCTGGCAAACCTGCCCCTCACAAGCATCTCACAGAGCGAGACCTTTGGTACAACATCAAGGTGGCCCTGAAGAACCACCGACAGTACCTTCCGGAGCCCGGGACCTGATCTCTGAGCTGGACCAACACAACCCTCAAGTAGCAACTGCCAGACCCCCTCCCCAACCTGGGTACATAACCCCGTGCAGGAGGCTGTCCCCCAGACTCAGAGGACTCCCTGAGTCCCACCCGCGGCTCCAATCACAAGCCAGTATGGCGTCCCTCCACAACTCTGCTGCTCACGTGTCCTCCATGTCCTTTCTTTAAGCAGTTATTTGAGAAGAACCGAGGCATTTTGCTTCAAAAAATAAGAAGCCAGGTCCTTTTCTGAAAATCAGCTTGAAACTCAGTAAACAGTCCCGCCAAAGGCAAAGGGAAAATGCTGAAAATGATCATGTCTGTTCAACTGCTCTGACCAAGACTTTTTGGAGGATGCTCCGGGGGGAAATACATGCAGGGCTCTGGCCTCAGGAGTCAGGGAACACCATCCTCTCATCTTTCCTGGGAGCAAAAAACTTGAAACAATTTCCCTTTCACCTACCCTTCCCCGACTGCCCCATGACCCCACTCCCATTTGGCAACAGAAATAGAGCCTTTGGTAGGGGAATAACACTTTAAATAAGGACAACAGGCCCCTAGCACTCACTTACCATCTTCATCGTCACCTCTCTTCCCACCACAAAAAAAACAAAAACAAAAAAAAAAAAAACACCTCATTTATCTTGTTGGTTTTCTCATCTTCTCCACATACCACACAATTGGGTAAATAAGTTCTGTGTTCAATCTTTTAACAGGGGTTATTCAATTGACTCAAGCCAATGTGAACATTTCCCCCTGGTTTCCATGACAACCTCTCAGCACATTCAGTCTTCATATAAATGAGTTATTGCTTTTATGTTCTCATACCCTAAGACAATGAGGAAATTAACATAATGTGGTCATACAAAAAAAAAACAATCAAAATAATCACAATCCTCATATCCTCCCCAGAAATTCACAGATAGCGTTCTGTGAAAAAGAACTAAAGAGAAATGAGGCCTTTGTATCTGACAACACTGTTAACATTAGAGATTTCATTTCAGATGCATTTAAATGAAGCCAGACCATAGTGGGGTTCAAAAAAAAGTATATAGACAGAGAGCCAAAATGAAGGAAAAAGACATGTAAAAGCAAGGACCCAAATTCACCTTTAGGCCATATATTCTCCCAACAGAGCTGCCACACGGGTCCTCACTGTCTGCACTCCTGCCTCAGGACCCTCACACATGCTCTTCCCTAGCTCTAGCACATTTCCCCCCATGTGATCCTCCCCATGCCTGCTCTGCTTAGATAATTCTTACTCATCCTTCAGGTCTCAGCTTAGAAAAGTCACTGGCTCAGGGAAGTCAGGTTTCACCATGTGTCAACACTAGGTTGGTTCCTCCTGTCTTATATATACCTTCGTGGCTCCTCATATACTTTGTTGTATCAGGTAGGTTTCCCCTAGAAGCAGATCCTAAGAGAAGGATGCAGAGGCAGGTGGCTTTATCCAGGAAGTGATCCCAGGAAACACTGGCATGACAGAGGAGGGGCGAGACAGGGAAGGGGAAGAGCCAATCCAGGGCATATATGCAACTTAACATGGACAAGTGAAAGTCAGTCCCACTGGGGACTTCTGGGCACCAGCACAGAGTACGCCTCAGCTTAGAGGTGAGGAAGGCAAGAAAACTACTCCCTCTGGCTGGGGTAGACTCTCCTGTTGTGCATTTCCCTGAACTGCCAGCCTGCTCCATGAAGGTGTGCTGGAGAAAGCCCCAGGCACTGCTGCGGGTGCTGGTGGTATGAAGAGTGGGCTTCAGAGGCATATGGGCAAGACCCCAACACGCCTACCACATCCTCCAGTGCAAACAGCATAACTCTTACCTAAGACTGCAGATCGATGGAATAAGAGACAAAGGGTTCGACTCAAAGCCAGCCAGCAAAATAGAGGCCAAATGAATATAGAAGCATGGGAACAGAGGAGAAATTGTAGATTTAAGAGATAGTAGATGTTGGAGCCTCGGTTTTAGTCAAGGAGCTGAAGACATTCTGGAAGGGAGGACCTAAGGTGGTTCATGCCATCCGAAGATCCTCCACCAGCTCTTTGGCTGGCCAGGGGCTTATCTGGTAGAGAGTTCAATCCAGGCGGTTCCAGTTCTTAGGCCAAGAAAGAGCAATCTTCAGTCCCAGGTGTAGAAGTGGCTGCTCCCCTAAAAGATCTCAGAATTAACTGTCAACCTCTGGTTGGTAAAACTTAGAACCCTAAGCCTCTCAGCTTTTTGATGGTTCCAACTGGAGAAAATAATCTGAGGAACCATCAACAGGGAAATGCACCATTAAACAGTGATATAACTGTTCAATCAAATATTATGCAACCACTAAAAATGATAGCTGCTTGGGGTATTCATAAAGATATGTACGTAACAGCATAATAACAACAAATGTGACTTACGCTTCCTGTTTACTCATCGTCTCCCCCACACTAGCACAAAACTTCAACAAACGTGGGGGCATTTCTTTTGTTCGATGCCTGATCCTCAGAGTCCAGGACAGTGACAGGCACAAAAACATCCAGCAACCAACAGGGTAAAATTCAGTGTGTCTGGCATCCAATCAAAAATTATTCAGTCTACCATGGGTCGGGGCAAGGGCTGGTCTCCATCGCAGCCAGCAGCTGCCAGCAGGGGCTGGGTGAGCCAAGTCACAAGTATAGGGCAGGGCCAACTTTGACCAATAAAACACAGGCGGCAGGCAGGAGTTGGCAGAACAATGACTCACCCCTCCTCCCTCACGACGGATAGCTATGAGACGCAGTAAGTCCAGGAAATCTCTCTAGAGGTGTCCCGTGGACGAGTTGTGCTTCCATCAAGCTCTGGCCTGCTCAGTCACAGGCATCACCTTGCATTTGCTTCCTCTCCTTCCCTGCCTCACTTCCGTCTTGCCATCACTCTTTCTTCCTTGGGATTACACAGCCCAACTCAGCATTAGTGTGTATACTTTTTATTAGGTCCCGTTGCTAGGCAGAGATAACTCCTCTCAAAATCTGTGACTCACAGAGTATCTTTGGAAAGATACTGCTCTGGTTAATCCCCCAACTTAATGGCTTAAAACGGCAGCCATGGTTGTTATAGCTTGTGATTCTGAGGGTCAGGAACACAAGCAGGACCCACCTAGGCAAGTCCTCTGCTCGATGTGGGTCACTCAATGGTATTCAGTTGACTTCCAGGGTCCAAACAGCTTGGGTGACCTGCTGGGTATCTTGTTGGGGTACCTGGAAGCTCGGCTCCACAGGACCCTTCTCCCTCTCCTGTCATCTCAGGGCCTCCACATACACCTCTCCTGCAGGATCCTTGGACTTCTTAAATGGTGGCTCAGGGCTTTAAGACCAAGAGCTTGAAGAGGCTGGAAGCCCACATAAAGGCCAGGCCCAGAGCCAGCACGGCATCACTTCTCTGGCATTTCTAGTCAAGGCAGTCAGAGGCCACCCCAGCTTCAAGAGGAGGGGAGAAAGACCCCAGTTCTCAATGGTGGAATGTCAAAAAGGTTGCGGCCACCTGCAATCTCCAGACGCAAACACACAACGGGAAACTGGGAACAGGCGTGGAGTGAAGACGGACGCGCCAGGGTAGGAGGGATCCTGTCATCCTACCGGCAGGGTTTTTTTCCATGTACATGCATTACTTTTTTCAAAGGAAAAAGTGCAGAGGAAGAGGAGGAGGAGGAGGAGGAGAAAAACAATGTCAATACGCTGAATCCTCATCTTCTGTGGCAGAGAGTCAATAGAAAATGTCTTAAATTGATAAATCAAGAAACAGCTGCATAAGCATCTTATTTGGAGTTACAGAGATAAACACCAGAAGACCTAAAAATGGAAACAGCATTTCTAGCAATTGCCTCTGGGAGACAGGACTTGGGGAGGGGAGAGAAGAGAGAAGGGGCCAGGAACCACTGCTTTCATCAGGAGCCCTTCTGTTCTTGTATTTTTTACCATCTATACATATTACTTTGATAAAAATTTTAAAGGGGGAGAAAAGGAGAAAAAGTAGCAACGGTTCTTTTTAAAGCTATGTAATTAAAACTGGAAAGAAAACCTCATTTTGCTAAGGGGGAAAAAAATGGCAGGATACAAAACTATATTCACAGTTTGGTTGGAAGTACATTTAATAAAGACAGACAGAAAGAAAACATCTACATGGGGGGAGGGGAAGACACAAAAGGAATGAACCTCCCCAAGCGATGGTGGGCTGGGCAGATTCCCTGCTGCATTTCCCAAATTTTCAGCAACGTGCTTCTCTTGCTTTCATAATGAAAAGAAATAAATTCATTTCTTAAAATAAATGAACTGAGCAGCGATTAAATAAAAACGTCGGAAGAGTCTCTGAAGAACTCTTGGCTCAAACCTTCTTTAATTCCTGGGGCTTCCCAGGTGGGGCGACGGAGGAGGCCGGCTCTACCCACAGGCTCCGGCAGACTCCAGTCAGCTGGGACCATGGACTTGGTTATAACACCTTCCGAGAATTCAGTCCATGTATTTTTAATTCAACTGAACAATAACTTCTGTTAAGCCTCCAATGTTTCAGTTCTGAATCTGAAATGCTCCTCCAGTCATTAAGTAGGTATTTATTGAGTACCTACTATGTGTTAGACAAAATGCTAGGGGCTGGGGTTACAATGAGAGATGAGATAAGTAAACTCTCCATCACACTGGAACCATAGTTTAGTGGGGGAGGCAGACAAGCAATCAGGCAACTGTATTATATCTTAACAGATGCTTTCATGGGGGGAAAATATAAGTGGTTGGAGATAACCCAGAGGGCTTCCTGGAAGAGGCCAAATCTAAGATCAGATTCAAAGGATGAACCAGAGCATATCAGGCTAAAGCAGGAAAAAGTATTTCCAGCACAGAGAATATAATATGCAAATGCTCAGAGACAACAAAAGATGGATAATTCAAGGAACCAAGAAAACAAACAAACAAAAAGATGTCACCTAATCAGAACAGTCTCAAAGGACTCATCTCCTCTGGAGGCTCTAGGGCTAGACTGCCTGAACTGGACCCCAGCCCAGCCACTTACAAACTGTATGACCTGAGTCAAGTGACTTTACCTCAGCTGTGCCTCAGTGTCTATCTCTAGTATCTTAGTCTGCTCAGGCTGCTGTAACAGAAGACCACAAACTGCATGGCTTATAAATCACAGAAAATTATTGCTCACAATTCCAGAGCCTGGAAGTCCAAGATCAAGGAGCAAGCAGATTCGGTGTCTGGTGAGAACCCACTTCCTGGTTCAGGCAGAGCACCCAGCTGTCACCTCACATAGCAGAAGGGAGCAGGGGGCTGTGGGGGTCCCTTTTATAAAGGCACTAAGCCCATTCAGAAGGGCTCCACCCTCCTGACCTATTCACCTCCCAAAGGCCCCACCTCTGAACACCACTTTGTGGGGCAGAAGTCAACATACAAATTCAACAAAAGACATTCGTGCCGTACCACTGGGCTCGCTCTCTGTGCCCCGTCCTCTTTCCCTCACTTCCCTTCTCTCCCTCCATAAGCCACACTCACCCACATCCTGGTTTCAGACATGGAAGGAGTCCAACCTCACTCACACACCTTGCGGGGATTCACATCCGGGCATCCCAACTCCAAAGGCTATGTGTTACACACCAGGACACACCACGCACACCTCTCCATCTACTCTGTGGGGTCAAAGATGCCAATGCCGTGCTAGGCACAGAATCCCCAGCCAGGGAAACAAAGATAAACCAGACACTGTCTCAGACCTGGAGGCGGGGGGCTAATCCAAAGGATAAGGCAACAGAAGGGGACACAACAAATCCCAGTGCATCCTACTGTGTCCCGATCACCGTGTTGCTGAAGAACACTTCTGGGAGCAGAATGTGAGCTTCGGAATCAGACCCAGGCCCAGGCCTGCAAGTTCTGTAACCTCAGCGTTTTCATTGTAGAGATCCTAAGGCTCACCTCACAAGGTAAGATGAGCCGGCTGGCAGGTGCAAAGTGCCTCGCACCATGTCCAGCTCACACTGGGCACCTGACAGGCAACCACTCCCTTCTCCCTTGCTCGAGGCTACCTAGCCAGGAGTGCAAGAGCTGGGAGCTTTCTTTTTCACCAAAATCAAAGAACATCTGCAAAAGAGAAACAGCCCATAGCCCCTCCTGCCTCTCCCTTAATAGTTTATCTCTAAGTTATTCAATGCAAGAGACTTAGCCCAGCTAAAATTATTCAAAATCGACCTTGAGATCAGGAACAAATTGGCGACAGCAGTCCGCGATTGGCAAATGCAATCTAGCTGCCCCAGGCGGCTTTAGAGCCTTCCACCTTGACAGGAAGAGTCAATGTGCATCTTGGAAAATTCTGAAAAAAAAAAAAAATTAAAGGTCACCACATTTGTAGGCAGAATGGATTTTTCTGAGACCATTACAAACAGACTGCCTGAATTACAAAGATTCTAGACTGACAGCCCCCGGTGGGTGGGAGCTTTAGGGGAAGAGAACCACCTGGACTCCCAAGCGTCCACACTGTTGCTGTCTGTGGCCATCTGAATATTCTGCCGTCACCTCTTCTCCCACTGAAACTTCACAACCCATGTCTGATGCCCCAGGGAACCGGGAGAGCCAGTCTGGGGCCAGCCCTGTGGTCCAAGGGTCTGACCAGGCAGTGACGCTAAGAAGGCACAAATCCCTAAGACAGCTCCAAACATTTCTCTAAGGAGGGAATCAAGCCAGAACAGGAGGACCAAATCCCAAGGCAAAGTCTACAAGGAAAGGCTGGGCTTATATTTGGGAGGCAGAATGAGTTAGGAACACAGTCTGGGAGCCAGCAGGTGACAGGCCTGGGTGACAGCCTTGAGCAGCATTGGAACACTTGTGCTGCCTGGTGTTGTGGAGGTGGGGCATCAGTATTAATAACAGTATTAATAACAATATTAGTATTAATAACAGTATTAATAACAATAGCTAACACTTGCTGGGTAAACTCTGGAGCCAGGCACCGGGCTAAATTGTCCATGCATTTTCTCACTTAATCCTCACTGCCCAATACACAGGGTGCTTGCTCTGTCCCCGTTTTACTCAAAACTGAGGCTCAGAAAGGCTTCTCCGAGGTCAAGCAGTAATCACGGAGACCCAGGAAAATCTAGCTGCAGGGTTCAAGACCTTGTCAGTGTCACTTCATTACATTTGGCAGCTCAGGTGTGTGTTAGCTTCACTCAAATAAATAGCAAAACTTAATTCTGGGGGCACCTGGGTGGCTCAGTGGGTTGAGCCGCTGCCTTCGGCTCAGGTCATGATCTCAGGGTCCTGGGGCCGAGTCCCGCATCGGGCTCTCTGCTCAGCAGGGAGCCTGCTTCCCCTCTCTCTCTCTGTCTGCCTCTCCATCTACTTGTGATTTCTCTCTATCAAATAAATAAATAAAATCTTTAAAAAAAAATTAATTCTGAACAAAAGCTACTAATTTGTACTTTATTATTTTTTTTTAACAAGGAAACTAACACCCAGTAAAAGTAAGGAGCATAACCCCACAACCCAGCAATCACACTACTGGGTATTTACCCTAAAGATACAAATGTAGTGATCTGAAGAGGCACGTGCACCCGAATGTTTATAGCAGCAATGTCCACAATAGCCAAACTATGGAGAGAACCTAGATGTCCATCAACAGATGAACGGATAAAGATGATGTGTGATAGGGGCGCCTGGGTGGCTCAGTGGGTTAAAGCCTCTGTCTTCGGCTCAGGTCATGATCTCAGGGTCCCAGGATCGAGCCCCGCATTGGGCTCTCTGCTCAGCAGGGAGCCTGCTTCCTCCCTCTCTCTCTGCCTGCTTCTGATCTATCTGTCAAAATAATAAAATCTTTAAAAGAAAAAAAGATGTGAGATATATATATATATTTCAGTTATAGATAGATAGATAGATTTCAGTTCTTTTGATGGCTGCAGAGTCTTCTGTGATAGATAGATCTATCTATCATCTATCTATCACAGAAGACTCTGCAGCCATCAAAAGAACTGAAATC